>NC_057842.1:7067900-7375200 GCF_910594005.1 Cervus elaphus | reverse complement strand
AGTTTAGCACCTATTTTTTGTACTCTACAAATGACCTGCTCTGTCATTATAACAAATTACTTTTCATATTTTTAAAGCACCATAATGAATGATAACATTTTCTGTAACTTCAGCTAGTAAACACAATGATACTTTCAGGGTTCACACACAAATAATATAGAGTCATGTGCATAGGTGCAAGTATATGCACACATATAGACTCAAAAGTAGTTGCCACTCTGTTCTTTATATCTGCACATGAAGCTGACCTGTCTATTATGGTTCCCAGAACAATATACATATTTCATTACACATTGAACTTAACATCTCTTCACACCAAAGTGTTTTTCTCTCTTTGAACAATTTTGGAATCACTTCCTATAATTATGTATGAGTTAATTAACAATGGTTATATTTCTTAGTGATGCACCCATTAATAAAAAGTGAAATCATTTATATTCATGCTGCAATAAAAACATTCAGAAGAAAATTCTTATTGAATTTAGTTGGGAGTTTACTAAAAATTGCAGTAAATAGAATGATTTGCTCTGACAATTCCTTAGTCTTTTAGTAAGTCTTTAAAGAGGGACAATAAATAACCCAATTACAGTGTGTTGATTTGGGACATACATAGTTTGGAGTCTTTAATAGTAGAATAGAATTATGAGAGTCAGTGAGACAAAGGCCTACCAGATGAATACAATGTCAGGTCCACTTCAGAATCAAGCTTACAACTCTGATAGATTTTCAATCATGATAGGTGTTTTGGCTGTTATCGAATTTTGTATGAGTGAAATCATACAAAAAATACTCTCTTTGGCACCTGTTCTTTTTGCTCAATATAATAACGAGATTTGAACCAAGTTGTTGAGTACATCAGCAGACTTTTTCCTTTTGTTTACTAACATTTAATTTTCATGAATGTTAAACAACTTGCTAGACCATTATTCTGTTGATGGACATTTGGGTGACTTACAGTCTGGAGTAGTTATGAATTAAGTTACTATAGGCATCCATTTACCAGTTGGTTGACAAACATAACTTTTCATTTTTATTGATAAACGCAAAGAACTATGAGTGCTGGAACAAAGATTAAATGCACAATTTTCTTTCAAAAGGTCAAATCGCATTCCAAATTTGTACAGTTTTACAGTCTCTCCAGTAATATATATAAATTTCAGTTGTTCTGTCTACTGGCTAGTGTTGTGTTGTCAGACTAATTGTGACCATTGTTGTGAGTGGGAAATGGTTTATCTCTTTGTATTTTTATTTGCATTTATCAGATGGCTAATTATTTTTAAATACCTTTTATGTATCTTCTTTGTGAAGTATTTCTTCAAATTGTGTGCCTACATTTTATAGATGTTATTTGATTTTATTATTGACTTGTATATATTCTTTATACAGTGTGTATGCAAGATGTGCCATACACATAGTGCAGTTATTTTTTCACATTCTGTTGTTTGCTTTTCATTTTACTAACATATTTTTATTTGGTTGGGAGTATAATATAAATACAGTTGAAAATATAATCTAAATACAATAAAATATACTATAGCTTTTCCAGTAGTCATGTGTGGAACCATAAAGAAGGCTAAGCTCCTAAGAACTGATGCTTTTTAATTGTGGTGCTGGAGAATACTCTTGAGAGCCCCTTGGACAGTAAGATCAAACACATTAATACTAAAGGAAATCAATTCTGTATATTCATTGGAAGGATTGATGCTAAAGCTCCAATACTTTTGTCACCTGATGCAAAAAGTTGACTCGTTGGAAAAGATGCAGATACTGGGAAAGATTGAGGGCAGGAAGAGAAGGGAGCAACAGAGGATGAGATGGTTGAATGGCATCACTGACTCAAAGGACATGAGTTTGACCAAGCTCTGGGAGATATTGAAGGACAGGGAAGCCTGGCATGCTGCAGTTGATAGGGTTGCAAATGGTCAGACACAACTTAGTGACTGAACAACAGCAATAAAAAATTATGTGCTCAATTCAGTGATTTCTAATAATTGTATATGCAGTATAACCAGCACACAGAACAAGGGAAAGTTACTTTTATCTAAAACACATCCATTGGACCTTTTTCTAGTTCATTCAGACATCAGACACATTCCTTTGTTTCTGCAACCATGCATGTGTGTGTTCTGTAGCTAAGTCATGTCCAACTCTTTGCAATCCTGTTGACTGGAGCCCACCAGGCTCCGCTGTCCTTGGAATTTTCGAGGCAAGAATTCTAGAGTGAGTTTCCATTTCTTCCTACAGGGGATCTGCAATCATAGATCAGCTTATATTGTTCTAGAATTGTATATAAATCAATTATGTAGTATATTTTATTGGGTTCATTATTGGTTTATTTTCTTTCACTCAACATGTCAATGAAATTGTGATGACACTCTATGTTTTTGATGTGGTTGTTATAGTGTGTCCACGATCATCAAAACAAACTGAAGGGCTAAAACTTGATAAGTGATATTGATTTTGATCTATGAGCAATAATGTTGGGCCCTCTTTGAAGAAAAAAAATATGTATTTGAATATAAAAATCAAGCAGATATGAGGAACCAATTTACTAAATATTAATTATACTTAAAAAATGTACTCAAGAATGAGGAGATAGTATTATAATACCTCGGAAATACTATGCAAATAAATAATATCAAACTGTACCTTTGCACTCATAAACACTTTGATTTCCACATAAGGTAAATTGTAATATTATTTTAGGATAAGTAAAAACATAGTTTTAACACTGGAAAAGGCAAACTTTTAGGGGAAAAATATTTCAGAAGAAATATTGATAGAAACAGTAATAAACATATGGGTTAATTTCCAAAAAGCTAAATGATTACATTTCTAACTAATTCAGAATTTTAAAACAACTTTCTTTAAAAACTATGTCAAACAATATAAACTCATGTGAAATGACAATGTCAAGCTTAGATTTTTCTAATGTTAGGGAGTAGGAAAGTGATACTTCTTAACACTGATTTTTTTTTAACTTAGTCTTTTTAATAAAGTGTTCATGGTATTTACTAAAAAACAAACAAACAAAAAAAGAAAGAAATAAAAAGGGAATAATTTCTAAGCTCTTAACGGGAAAGGGTGTAAAAATATACACAATGCAAAATAAAGCAATAAAGTAGAAAGAATGAAACATGGAAGAAGCAAGGTAAATAGAAAGCAGAGATTATAATGGTAGAAATGAATTCAAATGTGTTAGTGTTTACAAGCAAAGCATATGGGTTCTTTTCCCAAGTTACAGAGTAGAGATTGTGAGAATAGCTTGAAAAATGTGCATGTATATCCCTTCCAAGCTATGTCAGGGCATTGAAAAGCATTAAGTAAATATATGGGAAAACACACTAAGGAAATGTCAATGAGTAGAAAGTATAGGGAATTAAAACAACATGTCCACTTTCTCTGTATCTAGGGTATACATTTCTTGGTTATGAGCAAAAACAATCACAAGAAGCTTAAATGCATACACAGCAGCCATGCAAAACGAAGAGAAACCATGTGCAACAATACATGCCAATGATGTATTCCCCAGCTGAAATGAAAATAAGATTGTGTAAAAATGATTAATAATAATGGTAAAATAATACCGAGTACTTCATCATCATTCAGTCACTCAGTCGTGTCAGACTCTGCCACCCCCTGGACTGCAGCATGCCAGGCTTCCCTGTCCTTTTCATCTCCCAGAGTTTGCTTAAATTCATGTCCATTGAGTTGGTGATGCTATCCAACCACCTCATCCTGTCATCTCCTTATGCTCCTGTCCTCAATCTTTCCCAGCATCAGGGTCTTTTCCAAGTAGTCAGTTCTTCACATCAGGTGGCCGAAGTATTGGAGTTTCAGCTTCAGCATCAGTCCTTCCAATGAACACCCAGGACTGATCTCCTTTAGGATGGACTGGTTGGATCTCCTTGCAGTCCAAGGGACTCTCAAGAGTCTTCTCCAACATCACAGTTCAAAAGCATTGATTCTTCGGCATTCAGCCTTCTTTATGGTCCAACTCTCACATCCAGGTATGACTGGAAAAAACATAGCTTTGACTAGACAGACGTTTGTCGGCCAAGTAATGTCTCTGCTTTCTAATATGCTGTCTAGGTAAGTCGTAGCTTTTCTTCCAAAGAGGAACCATCTTTTAATTTCATGGCTGCAGTCACTGTCCACAGTGATTTTGTAGCACAAGAAAATAAGGTCTGTCACTGTTTCCGTTGTTTTCCCATCTATTTGCCATGAAGCAATGGGGCCAGACACCCCAAACCTAGTTTGTTTGAATTTTAAGCCAGCTTTTTCCAAGTATTTACTGCACCCTAAATGCATTTCTAAAACAATCTGAAAAAGGAGATTTGAAGATGTAAACATGGGAGAATATATAAAAACAGAATAGGAAAAATTTAAGTTTGCAGTATTAATTCAAAGAAAGGTGTAATTAAGGCAAATCACATCCAATGGAATTGGGAATGTCATAGTATATTGATATAAGATACTATACACAGTGAAAAACCATAATCATAAAGTTTTATGAGCCAAATAACAGAGCATTAAAGTATATTAAGCAGAAAATGTTAAAATTTCACTGACATATACAAAATACACAATTGTATTTGAAGATTTCAACACAGCATTATCTGAACATTAGACATAAAATAGTGAGAAAATGATGCCATCTAAGATCCTTACTAAATACCATTATTTATGGTGCTCACTGGGAGAAACAAAGCAACTGGGATGTAAACACAAATACCTATGTATATACATGTACATTTACTATTGAAGCATCTTTTTTGAAATATGTGGGATGGGATATAGAAAATTAAGAGAATTACCCCCTAATTACTTAAAAAAATATCATTTATTTTGGATATTATTGTGGAGGTAACCACTAACATAAATCTAGATGGTTCAGAGTAATGTGCAACAGCTGGCTTCAGTGACAAAGATTAGGTGTAACTTTATCAATGCTATCTTCCTGCAAAGTTAGAAATCATCTAGCTGCCGGGGTCCAGCCTCGGCAGGATCCAGGGGGTACCCTCAGGATGAATGGCATCGGTGAGAGAGAGAGAGAGAGAGAGAGAAGGAGAGAGAGAGGGAAGACACGTGAGACCAGCCTTGATAGGGCCAAGTCTGCGAGGGGGAGAGAGAGAGAGAGAGAGAGAGAGAGAGAATGACCAGACGGGGGTGTTTGCAGGGTCTGGCAGAGTCTGGCAATGCTTTATTTTTTACCATGGCTTTTATACCCTAAATTAGTACATTTCTAAGGGGAAGATAGTTTAACATTACATCAGCTTGTTCTTCATGAAACCAGGGTGTTTTCTGCATACTTCTTTGTTTATGAGGGTCTTGTACATTATCTTCTGGCCTTGGGGCCTATTGAAATTTTATGACCTAGGTGAATGCAAAGCTGTTTTCCGTAATCTATTCTTTAATGAACACAAAGGTCAGTCCTTTTGCAGAAGTTATCAGTTAAATTTATCTAAAAGGTTTACCACACAAAGACTCTGCAGCTCCAGTGAGGCAGCCCCTGTTTAGCATTCCTGGTTAAAATTAACAATTTTAAACTCTTATTTTTCTAAATCTTTAACTATAACCACTTTTAAAATAATATTTTTATGTTCTCTAATAGGGCTTCCTTACCCCCGAAGGGCTCTGTGCCTATTAGGGCCTTTATGTGATCAGGTTCTTTATGTTGTTTTATGATTAGGGTATTATAAGTAATCATGCATATTAGTACCAACGGCATAAACGCATTTGCCAAACAAACTAAAATACCAGCAAAGGAGTTTAAATTAAAACACTCCTTTCACCCTGGATAATCTCATAACATACCACCACCTGGGAAACTTATTGATTAAAGTTCTAAACTGATTCTTATTTGGAAAGAGATTGGGGAAGGCCTTCTGCCTGTGTCACAGAAATTAGGGAGTAGTCTATTGAAGCAAGCATCAGAAAGACAGATATCATCTTTAAGGTGAGCGCTGGGGGCAACTTTTCAGAATCCCTGAAAACCTGATCCGCCTTGCCCTTCAGGTCTTCTCCTCATGACCTTGTCATGGGTGGGATCTTGTGTGCCGGCTCCCGACATCTAGCTTTTGTAAAACAAACAGTTACATGGTGGCTTTTGTAAAACAAACAGTTACATGGTTAAGGTCTTAAAAATATTGTTTTAAAAGGTTTTAAATATACTAATTGGGAAATTTGGATGTATTTTTTTTCCCACAAGCTTTCTTAAAATGAGACAATGACAGGTCTGTTTTCTTATTTTGCTCTTATTTGTGAAGGATGATCCAAGAAAGCTGCTGACCTCAGACTTTCTATGCTCTCTTTTTTACTCCACTTTCTTTTCTTGGAGCACACACAAAAAAAAACAAACAGAGAGTTTTCTTTCTGCCAGTTGCTTGCCTAAATCCAGAGCTCCAGAAAGAAATACAGATAACAGTGAAAATAAAATAAAAGCATGCCCCCTCTAAAGTTCCCTTGTCCCAGATGTGGTCTAGAACTCACTGATCTTCTTGAACTGAGGCGGTCATGTGGCTGCACAGAATCCAGAATATTGAAAACACACCCATGAACAATACTGCTTGAAGGGTTAGAACAGTGTATGTCTAAAGCCCTTTCTCAACCAGAAGGAAAAGCTCCGATCTGTCTGAGATGGAATTATTCACCATTCAATGGAATATGCCACCAATTATTCACCAATTTATATACACGTATATATGTTATTATGGACAAATTATGTCCTCCTAAGATTCGCATATTGGAGCCCCAATTGTCAGTGTTATTATATTTGGAGATAGGGCCTTGACAAAAGCAGTTCAGGTTAAACAAGGTCATAGCGGTAGGACCTTGGTCCTATGGAGCTAATATCCTTTTAAGAGGAGGAAGAGACACCAGAATCATCAAGCCCTCTCAGAAACTACCACAAAGTACAAGTCACATGTGGCACAGTGAGGAGGTGGCTGAGCCCAAGCCAAGAAAAGAACCCTCATCAAATACCAAATTTGCTGGCACCTTGATCAGGAATTCTAGCTTCCAGAACTATGAGAAGATAAATGTTGATTTTTAAGCCACTCAGTAGTATTTTGTAATATTTGTTATGGCCGCTGAGCAGACTAATGTGTTTATAAAACAAAACTCTTCTGTATTTTAGAAATATTTGTTTAGGCAAATAATTACCATATTTATAGGCCCAAAATTTTAACCTTCATGCTCTTTTCAGTTATTCAAATTTTTCACTACTATTGGATTTGCAGAATAGTTAAGAAACAGCTTATTTGGTTCCCATAATCCTTCATTCAACCTCCCCCAATAGTTTATGACTTAACATAGCTAGAAATCCATTAATACAATGGAAGACCTATGAAAATTTAGCATGAACATGACATATTTGTTGAATGTGTAAAGGATAACTCAGTTCTGTTTTATATTAATAAATGTTTCTCATTATTATAAAACATTTATGCTTATGAACTCATTCCATTGTACTTATTCTGAGAAATTCTGCATATAATCTTGCTTTTCACACTCTAGGCACTTAAATTGACAGATTTAGAGATCATAAACAAAGAATTATGATTGACAAGAGAGTGAAAAGACAACGTATAATATGGGAGAAAATTTTTGCAAATCATATACATAATAAGGGACAAGTATCCATAATATATAAAGGAATCTTACAACTCAATCCAAAAACAAGAAACACAATTAAAAATGGGCAAAGGTATCTCCTCATGTGTTTGTTAGTCATCTGCATGTCTTCTATATACGGAAAATAGAAAATGGTATGAAAAGTTTATTTATAGGGCAGAAATATGAGACTTCACTTTCACTTTTCACTTTCATGCATTGGAGAAGGAAATGGCAACCCACTCCAGTGCTCTTGCCTGGAGAATCCCAGGGACAGCAGAGCCTGGTGGGCTGCCGTCCATGGGATCGCACAGAGTCAGACACGACTGAAGTGACTTAGCAGCAGCAAAGCAATCAAACAGAAAAAGGGAAAGAAAACAGCTCAAATAGGACATATTTAACAATTAGCACTTTATGGAAGGTGTGTGTGAAAGTTGCTCAGTCATGTCCGACTATTTGTGACCCCATGGACTGTAGCCTGCCAGGCTCCTCTGTCCACGGAATTCTCCAGGTCAGAATACTGGACTGGGTAGCTATTCCCTTCTCCAGGGGTCTTTCCCAACCTAGGGATTGCACCTAGGACTCCCACATTGCCAGCAGATTATTTACCTTTCTGAGTTACCAGGGAAGCCCAAGAATTCTGGAGTTGGTAGCCTATCCCTTCTCTGGTGGATCTTCCCGGCGCAGGAATCAACCCGGGGTCTCCTGCATCGCAGGTGGCTTCTTTACCATCTGAGCTACCAAGGAAGCCCTTATGGTAGGACATACCATAAAAAAATACATAATTTTGTGTAATTTCAGAATGCAAGTATGAATTGTAAGGCTTAATTCAAACTGTTGTAAAGTTTCGGATAGCTGTCCCTGCTTGCTTTCTTGAGCATTATCACAGGCCACACCAATGGAGCTTGAGTTGTGATCCTATAATCACCCATAGCATCCTTAGTCTTGCAGCTAATTTTAGCTTTAGAGTAAAAGTACCAAGAGCTTCAGTAAAGCTATGACTTCTAGATTGTATCAATTTCATAAAAGAACATGATTGATCTACCTTTCTCCACCATGTGATCACATAAAGACATAGGACTACTCAATCAAGGAACCTGATCCTATAAAAGTTGTCATAAGAGGAATTTCCATACCTTTCTATCTTCTCAACTAAACTTATTTGAAAACTAAACTGATATTAAAGGAAAAATGGCCAGAAAATTTAAAAATCCATTCTTTCCTATAATGTTTTTCTAATTGCATATTATATGCTATTTCAAATAATGTATGAAACAAATTGGAAAAAGATTGAGTAAGTGCATCAACTTATTGGCTAATATTTTATATTTGTATATTGTCTATAATATTTAAGATTATTATTCCAACAATTTCTCAATTACATGGATAACTAAATATAATTATCAAATAGAAAAAATATTTTCTAATGTAATCTTAGTTTTTTTTTCTTTTAGTTTTACCTATGTGGAAAAAGAATTGTGGAATATTAATTGAGGTGTTTTGATATTTTATTGCTACTCAGCTAATGAATTTTATTGTTACTAATTCAAAGAATTCTTTAAAAATAATTCTTTTCTTCTTTTAGTATTATCCCAAAAATAATTTCTGAGTTTATATGCCACATTCATTATTTGGTAGTCAGAAAATTGTCCTCTCCTTTTTAGCAGAAGTTAAATATGTCATTTGGCAAGTTTTAAAGTACAGCAGGTAATAAACATGTTTTGATCTAGTCACAGCTTTAAGCAGGTGAAGTATGATATTAAAGAATGGAAATCACTGAAGATATAATATTTAGACTATAAACTATCAGTCTGCATAAATGTTATAATTTGGAAATGATATTGCATTATGAAATAATAACTAATACTAAGTAATAATGAATAATTTATATAATATTAAGAATAAGATAATAATTAAAACACTTGTTTATGCAGTAGAGTTTTATAGTGCATAAATGTGAAGCAGAATTAAGAGTAAGTTGAATAGAATATGAGTTAACTTGCTAATTAAGACAGAGATTTTTGTCACTTTGCTGTGGGAAAAAAAATGCTCCCATGCGGATACCTGAGTGTTATATTCGGTTATATTCAGGGCCTCTTTAAAGGGGAGAACAAGGTATAATGGAATTATATCAGCAAAGGCTCCTCTGTCCATGGGATTCTCCAGGCCAGAATACTGGAGTAGGTAGTCATTCCTTTCTAGGGAATCTTCCTGAACCAGGGACCAAAGCCAAGTCTCTCACATTGGCAGGTGGGCTCTTTACCATCTGAGCCAACAAGGGAAGCCTTCTTTAAAGGCGAGAACAATGTAAAATGGAATTATATCAGCATAAATCCTAGGATAGGGGCTAAACAGAATTTGACCTATTCTACTCAAAAGCCTAATTTTGCTATTCACTCAGAGGATTCTAGCTTTATTGCAATTGCCATAGATAAAGTTGAAAAATAAAACCAAATTTACCATATTTCTGGGAATGCATATCACATTCTGGGAAAAGGAAAAAAAAAGAAAAGAAAACTAAATAAATCAACGTACCTTTAAACCAAATATCCATTCAAATTGTTCCAGTCACAGAGCAGTCCTAATCAATATGAATTATGAAAGTCATGCAGAGTATTCACATTTCAGCTGCTGTGATGGCTAAATCACTGACTACCATTGCTGTCCTGCAGGACACATTTTTAGTCACATATACAGTCACAGTCTCAGGGCAGTTATTAAAATTAGAAAATCTATAAAACATTTGGAATAAAGTTTTTGAAGGTAGTCTAATGAAACAGTGTACAATCAATACAAAACAGCTGTAGCCAAGTAATACAATGATTTTCAATCAGATATTGTAATGCAAATTGTAGGGCTTGCTGTGTAATGCCTCCCATAAATCTTTACATTTTATAAAATAGTAAACTTTTTCCTTCAAAAAAGAGCAGCTGAAATTATATACACTAGATGCTTGAAAAAAGGAAAGAAGAAAAACAAACACACTTCTCGAGTTTATGGAGGTGCATGTTACACCACTGGCATATTTTTTATTTTAATTTTGCTCTTTTATATCAGCTGTACTTTCACCCTCCCTCATAAAAATGTCTCTCTTTTTTTTCTTCTTCTGTTTTTATGCTTCTTATTTTCCTAATTGTCTGTTGAGGGGTATATCTTTCTATAAGTCCCCCAACATCTGCCTCATGAGCTAAGGAGATGGAAATTCACTTTCCTCCACAAAAGCAAAGGAAGTTGGACTCCATCAAGGATTGGGAGATCCTATATTGTGCCTTTCCGTAAATTGGTGGGTCTCAACCAGGGTGTTTCTACTTCCTAGGGGATATTCTGAAATGTCTAGAGACATTGCCATTTGTCACAACTGCAGGAGGAGATTGTCCCTGAAAACAAGTGGTAGAGACAAAGATGCTGCTAAGAATCTTTTAAGGTACAGAGCAGATGCCAAATCAAAGAATTAGCCATCTCAATAGGACCGTTGCCTGAAGTTAAGAAAGTCTGGTTTAAAAGGACTTAGGTTTGCTTACCTTTTTTTTTTTTTTTACTGGTATGCAAATATACTTTTCATAAAATTTTATAGACTTGCTTTTCCTGTTAAAGATTTAGTTGTGACAATTGCATACTTTCTTATTTTTTTGCTCTTTATTTATATTCAATCTAGTTGGTCATTTCTTTTTTTGTTAATCAACTCATTTCCAGTCAGGCTTCTTTTGCTTGCAATAACTATGTGTTCATTAAGTTCCTTCCTTATTCTGATAATGTTTATTATCCTGATAATGCTTATTATGTCTCATTCTCAAACCTAAATAGATACTCAAATAATATACATTATTTTAAAATTAGGGGTTTTATTAAGCACAAAGCATGTGCAGAGTTTGTTATAGACATTGTTGGATATAAGGAAACACAACACACCACTCCTGCTCTTTTGGATATTAAAAACTTAGAGGAAAGATTATGCTGAGTAAATAGCTAGTATGCCTCTTTCTTTCAATGAGCAATCTCCATAAATTGATGAATAATGGTATATGTATGTGCATATACACCTATATATGTATTAATGTATACACATACACCTATATATCTATAGACACATATATATGCAATAATCATGACTGTAATTCTTAAACTTTTGCAGATCACAGAATTCTTCAAAAATCACTTAAACTCAATTAAGAAAAAAATATCTGTTTTGATCTATTATAGCTTGCTTTCTTGAGATACACTATTTAGTGCTATATAATGAAATATGTTTATGCTTATTTTGCTTGGTTTTTAAATTAGCTTAATTCAATGCCTGTATTCTAAGTGTTAAATAACTGGAAATTTGGAGGTTTAGGAATGGTCAGAAATTACATATGTGAAATTCTGATTTAAAGGTAGAAGTGAAGTGAAAGTCGTTTAGTCATGTCTGACTCTTTGTGACCCCATGGACTATACTATACTGTCCATGGAATTCTCTAGGCCAGAATACTGGAGTGGGTAGCCTTTCCCTTCTCCAGATCTTCCCAACCCAGGGATAGAACCCAGGTCTCCCACATTGCAGGGGGATTCTTTACCAACTGAGCCACAAAGGTAGAAGAATTTAGGCTAATTATAACATCTATGGTGTGGCCACAGAAAAATGTTCTTAAAATAATGAACTCTAAGGTCATTGGAAACTAGAGGCAAAGAAAGCAAGAGGACAGGCTTTCAGATGGATTATTTAAAAATACAGAATGTTATTTAAAATTTAGTCATGAAAGTGAAAGTCACTCAGTCGTGTCCGACTCTTCGCGACCTGGTAGACTATACAGTCCATGGAATTCTACAGGTCAGAATATTGGAGTGGGTAACCCAGGGGTTGAACCCAGCTCTCTAGCACTGCAGGTGGATTCTTCAGCAGATGAGCCACAAGGGAAGCCCAAGAATACTGGAGTGGGTAGCCTATCCCTTTTCCAGGGATCTTCCCACCCCAGGAATCAAACTGGGGTCTCCTGCATTGCAGGCAGATTTTATGCCTACTAACCTATGAAGGAAGCCCTAACAGGCTTGAAGCAGTTGCCAAAGTCAAGAGAAAAGGAGTAAGGGTACAGAATTTATAAACAAGTTACAGAAAACTTAAAGGGCAAAGACTTTCTTTTATTTTTCTGTAGTTTTTTTTTAATCAAGACAATTAAGGGACAATGGTCTCAAAATGATACTGCTTAGGGAAGTGAAGATAAAAATTATACTTCCCACATATATGACTATATATAGATTTTGATGAAGTAACCAAATTCCACTTTGGGAGTAGTTCAAGAAAGCAAATCTTATGAAGAATTATTTATTATTTAAAGATAGGTGTAATAAGGAACATTCAGAAAAGAGTTTGAGACCTCCTACTTCCAAGAAAAAGGGAAACTATGCATATAAATAAAAAGTCAAATTTATTCCTGCTTACATATTTCTATTAAAACGTTTTGTCTCAAAAATATATTTAAATTATTGAGTGGTCTTTTGCAAGGCAAAATGCTATATTTGATTTCCAATCAATTTTTCACTTGTCATTTTTATGACAATAAGTGCTGAAACCCTGAATCAAAAGAGCATATAGAAAAAGAATAAAAAAACTCCCATAGCTCACTTTGACAAAAGAGGATGAGTTTGTGTCAAGGAACTACAAAATTCTCTAAGACTTGTTGAGTAAAATTTATGAAGCATCATTCAGTTTGTCCTTAAAGTCAGTGAGGTCATTTTTGGCAAGGTTTGCTTCATTGATTTGCTGTCCATGTCAGTAAGGAAAGGATTACAAATCCATGTTTCAATTTTAAGGTCATCTGAGTGAAAATAATATTAAACAATTTTCTTCAGGGTTTCCAGGTTTCTGCAGATATGTACCTGCAGATAAATTAAATGGGAGAATTTACATAGTTTTTTCCTCAAGTAACTTACTATTGAGTGCTAGCTTAACCAAAGCAGTATTCATAACTGTGAACTTGCAGGACTTGGAATTTTAAAGGCTTTAACTCAGTCATATATCCATAGAACTCCATCAAATGAACCACAGTATGGATTTATTCTTAATTTTTAAATTGTTTTTAGAGTGGCCATTTCTTATTTCTAAAAGAGTGAAACTTCTGCTGAATTTAGTACATTATTTCATGCATTATCAATTAAATCAATAAATGTTATATGCTTTGGAATCTTTGTATTTTTACCTTATTTTTTACAATTCACTTGAAAAGATGATGATTCAAGGTTTAGCTTATAGAGATCCAGCTTCATGACACTTGAAAAAAATTTCAGAATCACATTCTGAACAAGCATTGCAGGCCAAAATGGGACATCGCAATGTGTGATATTTTTTCTTCACAAAATTCATAAAAATCTATAAGTTGTTAAGAATCAGAACAGTCCCACAAGTAATTTGAATACTAAGGATTTTCTTCCAGCTCAGCTTTTCTTTGACCAAAAAAAGAAAGTCATCAGTCATTTCAAAGTTGTCAGCTTTTCAGTACCTTGAACAGGATTAAAGCAGGTATTATCTATCTTGATAAACATCAGTACTTTCATTAAGTTTCAAGTTGAAGAATTATGTTAAGACCATGTCTTTAAAAACTGCCATCCAAATATTAGAAAACAGGATTTTAATGTGGTTGAAGATGCATGACAGATGTATGGCTTTGTTTATTTGTTAGAGTTCCTTGTGTTTCAAATACATGAAACAGTTGAATCTTGGCTTCACTAGATGTCCCACAGTTGCCTAATTTACTTTTTTAACAATAAGAGGAGCAAGTATTTTGTGTTCATCTAAATTTACTCTTAGGTAAATATCTAAAAGTACTAGCCCAAACCATAATTCAAAGCAAGGATTTCACTTTTTTCAACTTATTTTCTGTAAACTTTCAGTTTGGTTAATGCCTTAAAGCTATATTTTTATTTGATGATTTTTTTTGCTGTTTGATTTATCTGTATTCTATCAAGAACAATCTAAATAAAACTAACATATACCTGCTTTTTAATATATTTATTTGCTTACATATTTAAACAGAGGGCTTATCCATGTAAAAAAAGACCCATGTCTGTAATCATCATGTTAGGGTATACATCTTTAGTTCCAACTATTGGAAACTATTTAGATGTCAAAAAATAGTAAAATTGAAGACCACGATTCTGGGATTTTACTATCCTTTATCTCTCTAAATTCTGGAGAGAAAAAGGTATTTTAAAAACATAATTTGGAGTTCCTGGGTTAAAAGTTGGGTTAAAGATTCACATTTATTTTGTATCAGCAGGAAAAAAAAAATATATATATAAACTTTTTATATATTTATATATATATATATTTATATATTTCCTATATAAATATAGGAAAAAAATGTATATGTACATGTATATTTCCCTCTACCAATAAATAGGTAGAAGCACATATTGGGGACGATGAACTTTAAAGAGTTAGCAAATATAAGTTTTCTTATAAATAAAAAAAAATTATTAAGTGGTATTTAGAAAATATTTGAAAAAAAATATCTTTTATATTTAAGTCATTACTTTCTCTGCCCCCGCCCCCCACCACTGGTGAATTCCATAAAACATTTTTTTTTCCATTTATTTTTATTAGTTGGAGGCTAATTACTTTACAATATCATAGTGGTTTTTGTCATACAATGACATGAATCAGCCATGGATTTACATGTATTCCCCATCCCTATTCCCCCTCCCACCTCCCTTTCCACCCGATTCCTCTGGGTCTTCCCAGTGCACCAGGCCCGAGCACTTGTCTCATGCATCCAGCCTAGGCTGGTGATCTGTTTCACCCTAGATAATATACAGCAATAAGGCTGAAACTGTACCATTCCTATAAAGTTCAGGTTTTTAAAACTGTATTCTGTGTTTTCTGTGATTATTAACTTGGAACTTTAGTAAATACCCTTGGTGGGAGCATAAGTTCTTCCAAGGGACCCACGAACCAGGACCAATTCCTCGGAGAGTGAGCACAACCCTCCTCAGACTTTAACAATGTCTGGTGGGTCTCTACTGCCACAGGCACTCCCTGATAAATCTCAGTTGTGGCCACTGGATCCCTCCCTCTGCCCCAGCTCATAGAGCAAGAGAGACCTAATAAGCATCAACCTTTGCCCTCTATCTTCTGGGTGGGGAACAGACACTAGGAGGGCAGCCTATAAGCAGAGCCAGGCCTAAACCAAAGCAGAACACCAGGGGGCTGTGTGACCAAAGAGGAAGGGAATTAGCTCCTGCAACCACAGGTGCAGCAGACTAAATCCTCACAGTTAGCTGGAGACTCTGAACCTTAGAGGTGACTGTGGACTTTGGGAGCGAGTACAAGGTGAAATAAGGCCAGATCTGAGTCTGCACTGACATCAAACTGCCCACCTTAGGTCCAGAGACCTTCATAGGAATACTGGAGGACTTTCTGTGTAGGCAGACTGACTAGAACACACTGTGTGGAGTGGAAAACAGAAGAATAATGAGGACACTCCTCTTAATACCACTCTATATAAAATTGTCTTTTTATTTTCTTCTTAATGTTGTCCCAATGTTATTTTCTATATTATTTCTTTAATTTTTTAAAACTACTTTTCCTTTGTTAAACATCTTATTTTTTTAAATAAATTCATTTATTTCCCTATTTTTACAGTACCCTATAGTTATATTTCTTTTTTTTTTTTTTTTTCATGTTTTGATTTTGTATTCTTGCTAGTCTAGTTTTTACTATTCATTTTCACTTATAGGTTTCTTTATTGACTGGATTGCTGTCTTTTTTTTTTTTTCCCCACTCCTGTTTTTGTCCTTTTTTTTTTTTTTTTCTGTCTCCCTTTTCTCTCACTTCTTTTTTCTGTATAAGGGTATGAGTTTCTTTGGGTGTTCTGGACTACTGAGTGTTGCTTTCACTAACAGTCTTGGAGCTTTGGTTTTCATTCTGCATGGACTGTGAGCTTTTTATGCTACAGTAAGAGATCAGGCCTGAACGCCTGAGATCAGAGGACCAAGTCCAGGACTTTGGGCCACCAGAGAACTCCTAAATTCATGGAATGTGAATTGGTGAAGCTCTCCCAAAGGCCTCTATCTCAACACTAAGACCAAACCCCAGTCAAAGGTTAGCAAGCTGCAGCACCAGACACCCAATGCCAAACAACAAAACAAGAACACAGCTCTGCACATTAGCAGACAGACTGCCCAAAGATATAGAAAACCCAATGACACCCCAAAACAAAACAAAACAACCACTACTGGGTATGGCACTGTCTTTCAGAGACATAGAATCCAGCTCCATCCACCAGAAAACAGGCACAAGTCCCCCTAACCAGAAAAACTTCACGAGGTCCAACTCCACTCACAGGGGACACATGCACAATGAAGAGGAGCTACAACCTTCCAGCCTACAGAAAGAAGACCCCCAAACACAGTAAGTTAAACAAAATGAAAAGACAAACATGCAGCAGATAAAGGAACATGGTAAAAATACACAAGGCTAAACAAATGAGGAAATAGGCAGTCTACCTGAAAAAGAAAGAATTCAGAGTAATGATAGTAAAGATGATCCAGCATTTTGAAAATGAAATGGAGGCACAGATAGACTGGAGACACAGATCGAGAAGATATAAGAAATGTTTAACAAGGATCTGGATGAAGTAAAAAATAGACAATCTACAATGAACAACACCAATACTGGGATTAAAAACATACTAAAGGAGACAAATAGAACAAGTGAGGCAGAAGAGCAGAAAGAGCATGAGAAAATATTTGAAAAGATTGCAACCAAAAACTTTGCGAAAATGGGAGAAGAAATAGCCATAAAGTCCAGGAAGCCCAGAGAATCTCATATAGGATAAATCCAAGGAGAGACATTCTAAGACACATATCAATCAATCTATAAAAAATTAAATACAAAAAACAAATATCAGAAGCAACAACGGAAAAGCAACAAATAACATACAAGGGGATCCCCATGAGGCTAACAGCTGATCTTTCATCAGAAACACTGAAAGCCTGAAGGAACTGGCGGGATATGCTTAAAGTGATGAAAGGAAGAAATCTAGAACCAAGATTACTCTATCCAAGAAGGATGTCATTCAGATTCAAAGGAGAAAACAAAAGTTTTACAGACAAGCAAAAAGTAAGAGAATTCAGAAACACCAAACCAGATTTACAACAAATAGTAAAGGAACTTCTCTAGATAGGAAACACAAGAGAAAGAAAGAGCCTTAAAAACAAAAACAAAAACAAAAAACAAACTCGAAACAATGAAATGAATGATAATAGGATCTCACATATCAATAACAACCTTACATGTAAATGGATTAAATGCTCAGAACAGAAGACACAGATCTGCTGAATGGATCCAAAAACAAGACCCCTATATATATATATACAAGAGACCCACCTCAGACCTAGAGACATATGCAGTTTGAAAGTAATCGGCTGCAAAAAGATATTCCATGCACATGGAAATCAAAAGAAAGCAGGAATAGCAATACTCAAATCAGATAACATAGGTTTTGAAATACAGACCATTAGAAAAGATAAGGGGAACACTACATGATAATCTAGGAGATGATATAAACATTATAAATGAATTTGCACCCAACATAATGAAACCTCAATATGTAAGGCAAGTGCTAACAACAAATAAAGGGGGAATCAACTAATACACCATTAGTGGGGGACTTCAACTCTCCACTCACACCAATAGACAGATCACCCTGATAGAAAATTATTAAGGAAACATGAGCTCTAAATGACTTTGGGCCAGTTGGATCTAATTGATATCTACAGGGAATTTCATCAAAGATGGTACAGATGATCCTATCTGCAGGGCAGCAAAGGAAATGCAGATATAAAGGACAAACTTTTGGACACAATTGAAGAAAAAGTTGTTCAGTCGGTCAGTCCAACTCTTTGTGACTCCATGGACTGCAGCATGCCAAGCTTCCACATCCTTCACTATCACCCAGAGCTTGCTCAAACTCATGTCCATTGTGTGGATGATGCCACCCAACCATCTCATCCTCTGTCACCCACTTCTCCTCCTGCCCTCAGTGTTTCCCAGCATCAGGGTCTTTTCCAACGATTCAGCTCTTTGCATTAGATGGCCATAGTATTGGAGATTCATCTTCAGCATCAGACCTTCCAATGAGTATTCAGGGCTGATTTCCTTTAGGATTGACTGAGTTGATCTCCTTGCTGTCCAAGGGACCCTCAAGAGTCTTCTCTAGCACCACAGTTTGAAAGTGTCAATTCTTCAAGGTTCAGCCTTCTTAATGGTCTAACTCTCACATCTATACATGACTACTGGAAAAACAGAGGGAGGGAAAAATGAGAGAATGATATTGAAACATATACACTACCATATGTAAAATAGATAGTGAGTGGGAACTTGCTGTGTGATGTGGGGAGCTCAAACTTGGAGCTCTTTAACAACCTAGAGAGATAGAATGTAGTAGGAGGTGGGAAGGAGGTTCAAGAGGGATGGGACGGATGTATATCTAGGACTGATGCATGTTGAAATATGGTAGATACTAATACAATATTGTAAGGCAGTCATCCTCAAGTTAAAAATAAATACATTTATTTATTAAAAAGTATGTCCATGCTCCTCAGGAAAGGTCTTTGGTGTACAGCTGCCAGGAATTATGAAAGGGTATTTTTCTTCCAATTGGTCTGATTTTTTTTCTCTTTAATTCCTTTGAACTTTACATTTGCAAAATCTTTTATGTATCTGTCTTATTAAAAAAAATGGGGACACCTTCCACTACATTGTTTGTACTATAAAAATCCCATGTGCTTTGTTTATCCATATTTATATATTTAGAGCTATATTTTTATATCCAAATATTTAATATAAATGAATTCCTTCTGATTAAAATTTCTGTGGGAACTTGAAGAGATGTATGTTGTGTAGCTATGTTGGAACACAGTCAGTGATATTGTCATAAGCTTGAAGTGGTTGGATATTTAAGTCATTAAACTCGCCTTGTTGTCATTCCATACTCACAAACAACTTTGGTTGTGATTTGATTGCCCATGTGCTTTGGCTACAGAGCACGCCAGATGGCACTAGTGGTAAAGAACCTGACTGCTAATGCAGGAGACATGAGATACGGGTTCAATCCCTTGGTCGGGGGAATCCCTTGGAGGAAGGCATGGCAGTCCACCCCAACATTCTTGCCTGGAGAATTCCATGGACAGTGGAGCCTGGAAGGCTATAGTCCATAGGGTCGCAAGTAATAGGACACAACTGAAGAGACCTAGCATGCACATGCAAGTTCATGTACTTTGGCTAAAGGAAGAAAAAGGGGTTGATTATAGACACACATGATAGCTCAGTCCTGTGTTTCAGTTGTCAGTAGATCCAATTAGGGCCCTGATAAGGATAAACATCTTGGCCTTCACAAAAGCTCTGGACTATCCCACTTTGCTTCTCTGCAATAAATCTTCCACAACCTCAGTGAACATTTCCTTAGAGGATATCTTCCTCATGTGATTTATATGTGCAAATATGGAGAGGGAGAGAAGACAAGTGTATGCAATATACAGTTCTATGTGTTTAACAAATTCTAAATATTTAATCAGTGTTTATGATATGAAATTATCCTGTATAATGTAGAGATATGGCATATCTGTAATTATGGTGAGCAAACAGTTTAAGTTAACCTTAACTGCATAGTGTTTTTTCACGTTCAAATGGTGATTCACTAAAGCCATCATTAAAAGTGATTGAATTTCAAAAATGCCATGTACAAAAGTTTGCACATAAAAATTATGTAAATCTGTACATATAGCTGTTATTCTTGATTTAGGAAGATCAAGGAAACTGTCTACACAGTTACATGTCCTCTCAAAAAAATGTCAAATCACTGATGTATTCTCTATATCTGTGAGTTTGCTTCTTTTTCTTATATTTACTAGTTTGTGGTAATTTTTTAGATTCCACATAAGTGATATCATACAGTATTTGGCTTTCTCTGAGGGGGCGGGGCAACATAGAAGTGGTGGAGTGGGAGGTACAAACTAAGTGGTGTAAGATTAGCTCAAAAATGTACTATACAACATGAAGAATATTATTAATATTTTGCTAACTAAATGGAAAGCAATCTTTAAGAATTTTATAAAATATAAAAAGCATAAGACAATAAATGATATCACTTATATGTGGAATCTGAAGCATGATACAAATGAACCTATTTACAAAACAAAGATAGACTCACAGACACATAAATGAAATATACAGCTACCAAAGAGGAAGGTTGTATAGCACAGAGAACTGTCTTCAATATCATATAATAAACTATACAGGGGAAGGATATGAGAAATAATGTGAATGTAAAAATGCAAATTGAGAAAAATAATTAAAAAATGTTAAATCAATTTAAACAAGAATTATTCAACTGGATTAGGAAGAGATCATATTAGACACTTTGTGGCTTTTTCAAAATATACACGGCCACCAACTGCTTCACCTGCTTCGTTTGACACAACCTCCTCAACTCAAGAGGCTCTCTGGGATTCTCACATATGGAAAAGGCCAGGGAGCATCTTAACTTGGGAAATATTCCCTCAGACACTCAGAGACATTGTTCTTGGGTGGAAACCTATTGATTTAATGATCAAATAGTAAGCATTCAAATACTTATTTTCTATATAATGCATTAACTTAAAAGTTTCTGGTGGCTCAGGCAGTAAAGAATCTGTCCTCAATGCACGAGACCCAGGTGCGATCCAAGGTCAGGAAGATCCCCTGGATAAGGGCATGACAACCCACTGCCGTATTCTTGCCTGGATAATTCCATGGACAGAGGAGCCTGGAGCACTGCAGCCCAAGAGGTTGCAAAGAGTCAGACACGACAGAGCGATTAACACTTTCACTTTCACTTTTCAAAGTCTGGTAACTGGAAAGAAAACTCTCTTCCTTTTCTGTTTTTATTACAGAAAAAAAAATTACAGGGAATACACTTGACAGCAGGTAAGAAACAAAATCTCAAAGTTCCAAGAATGGTCTTCTGACAACTTTTATTCTAGCTACTACTCTAGAAGATAATAGGTGAGACACTCCCTCTATATTAGTTCCTTTTCTTTTTTTTCTTTTTTAATGCTTTTATTTTTTGATATAAGGATAATTGCTTTACAGAATTTGGCTGTTTTCTGTCAAACCTTAACATGAATCAGCCATAGGTTATACAGAAGTCCCCTCTCTCTTAAGCCTCCCTCCCATCTCTGTCCATGTCCGACCCCTCTAGGTTGGTACAGGGCCCTTGTTTGAGTTCCCTGAGACATACAACAAATCCCCATTGTCTCTCTATTTTATGAGAGCAGTTTTCCTGGGTTCCCTTACCATACTGCTTTCTGCCTGGGCACCCTTTCCCAATAAAATCTCTTGCTTTATCAGCACATGTTTCTCCTCAGACAATTCATTTCCGAGTGTTGGACAAGAGCCCACTTTCGGGCCCTGGGAGGGGTTCCCCTTCTTGCAACAAATGGTGACTGTGGCAGGGATTCTTCTTCACTGTGATTGACATCCTGACCTCTTGGGGTACTCAGGGACCACCTTGTCCGCCAATGGACCAGACCCAGTGGCCCCAACTGTGACCCTTTTGTCCCTGGTCGCCTTCTGATGCCAGAGTGCCCCGATTGGGTAAGGAAAAAGAGACTTTATCGACCTCTCTCCCTTTCCCTTTCACTTCCCTCTCCTTAACCCTTCCTATCCTACTCTTTTTCTCTAGTCCCCTGGTCCTGGACTCAGGAATCTGGTCAAAAGGCCTCAGTCTGGGCTGAGGATTGGAGACTGATCACCTCCTCTTCTAGGAGAGCTAGAATTTTGGTTCTGTTCTGGTCTGGTCCTGTTTCTGGTAGGGCCAAGTTCCAGTCTGGAGGCCCAGGGTAAAGTCCCGTAATGCCTGGGTATCTGCAAGTGTCAGGAGACGTCTGTAAGGCCACCCCTTTTGCCCACCTCTCCCACCTCTTCCCCCTCTTCTTTCAACCTGGCTTCCTTTCCTCCCTTTGAAATCTTTGAAGACCTGGGATATTTTAATTGATTCTGTTAGTACTTGGATCTGAAGTTCTGTATCTCTTTAAGCAGTTTTCTGAGAGTCTGTAATCTTGTGTTTAAGGGAGTATCTGAAGAGGACTGTCAGGTCTATGTGGTCTCTGTGTGTGTTTTATACTCTGGCTTCTGTGTTGTGATTTTTGATGGTCATTTTGCTTTATATGGCAACCATTTGGTTTCGACCTGCCAACATTTTGTTAGAACTTGATTTTCTTTCCCTGTACCTTGAGACCAGGGCTCTCAAGAACACTTATCTAGACCATCTCTAACTCCTGGGACTGAGGAAAGAAAAAGAAAAAAATGGGAAAAAGCCTTTTAAATTTTATTTATTCCAACTGATAATTATAAACTACTGAATTTTATATTGTAATATCTAATTCATGACTAAATTCAGAAAATGAAGCTAGACCTTGCTTTGTGTCTATCTGGGTGTCTATCTGAATATGTCTTGGTATGTCTTTGTCTCTGGATAATATTTTTGAGATTAATTTGTAAATGATCTCTATTTAATTGGCTTAAAGAAAAGTAAGTGCTTACAAATCAAATAGTTCTAAATTAAACAATGAATTCCAGGCTCATGTGAAGTGGGAAATATTCAGTATTAAATACCTGATATTATTGTTTTTTGTTGTTGTTGTTGTTGATCTAACTAATGTAGACATGTCTTAAAGTAACTAACATTAAAAAGCAAAATATTTTCAGGAAAAGGAAATGGCAACTCACTCCAGCATTGTTGCCTGGGGAATCTCCTGGACAGAGAAGCCTGATGAGCTACAGTCCATGGGATAAGACATGACTGAAGTAATTTAGCAGCACCTATTTTACAAATGATAATAGATGTTTCCATGTTACTCTCTACATATATCTCACCCTCTCCCAGTGTGCATAAGTCTGATTTCTATGTCTGTTTATCCATTGCTGCCCTGTAAATAGGTTCTGTACCATCCTTCCAGATTCCATATGTATGTGTTCAGTTCAGTTCAGTTCAGTTCAGATGCTCAGTCGTGTCTGACTCTTTGTGACCCCATGAACCACAACACGCCAGACCTCCCTGTCCACCACCAACTCCCGGAGTCTACCCAAACCCATGTCTATTGAGTCGGTGATGACATCCAACCATCTCATCCTCTGTCATCTCCTTCTCCTCCTTCCCTCAATCTTTCCCAGCATCAGGGTCTTTTCAAATGAGTCAGCTCTTCGCATGAGGTGGCCAAAGTATTGGAGTTTCAGCTTCAACATCAGTCCTTCCAGTGAACACGCAGGACTGATCTCCTTTAGGATGGACTGGATGGATCTCCATGCAGTCCAAGGGACTCTTAAGAGACTTCTCCAACACCACACTTCAAAAGCATCAATTCTTCGGCACTCAGCTTTCTTTATAGTCCAACACTTACATCCATACATGCCCACTGGAAAAACAATAGCCTTGACTAGATGGACCTTTGTTGACAAAGTAATGTCTCTGCTTTTAAATATGCTGTCTAGGTTGGTCATAACTTTCCTTCCAAGGAGTATGCATCTTTTAATTTCATGGCTGCAATCACTATCTGAAGTGATTTTGGAGCCCAGAAAAATAAAGTCAGCCACTGTTTCCACTGTTTCCCCATCTATTTGTCATGAAGTGATGGCACCAGATGCCATGATCTTAGTTTTCTGAATGTTGAGTTTTAAGCCAACATTTTCACTCTCCTCTTTCACTTTCATCAAGAGGCTCTTTAGTTCTTCTTCACTTTCTGCCATAAGGGTGGTGTCATCTGCATATCTGATGTTATTGATATTTCACCTGGCAATATTGATTTCAGGTTGTGTTTCCTCCAACCCAGCATTTCTCATATTTGTTAGTATATGATATTTGCCTTTCTATTTCTGACTTCACTCTCTACAATAGGTTCTAGGTTCATCCACCTCATTAGAATTGGTTCATATGTGTTCCTTTTTATATCTAAGTAACTTTCCATTATGTATATGTACCACAACTTCTCTATCCATTCATCTGTTGATGGACATCTAGGTTGCTATCAGGTTCTAACTATTGTAAACAGTGTTGCAATGAACATTGGGGTACATGTGTTTTTTTCAATTATGGTTTCCGCAAGGTATGTGCCTAGGAGTGGGATTGTTGGGTCATATGGTGGTTTATTTCCTAATTTTTTAAAAGAATCCCCATACCATCTTCTATAGTGGCTGTATCAATTTTTTATTAATTAATTTATTTTAATTGGAGGTTAATTACATTCCATCAACAGTGCAAGAGAGTTACCTATTTTCCACACACTCTCCAGCATTTATTGTTTGTATACTTTTTGATGATAACCATTCTGACCAGTGTAATGTGATATCTCATTGTAGTTTTGATTTGCATTTCCCTAATAATGAGCATCTTTTCACTTATCTGTTAGCCATCTGCCAGTCTTCTTTGGATAAATGTCTGCTTAAGGTGTTTTTTCCCATTTTTTGATTGGTTCTTTGTTTTTATGTTATTACATTGTATGAGCTGCTTGTGTATTTTGGAAACGAACCTTTTGTCACTTGTTTCATTTGCTACTATTTTCTCCCATTCTAAGTGTGATCTTTTTACCTTATTTATAGTTTCCTTTGCTGTGCAAAAGCAGCTTTTAAGTTTAATTAGGTCCCATTTGTTTACTTTCGTTTTTGTTTCCATTATTCTAGATCATAACAGATGTTTTTTGACTTATGTCATCAAAGGTTTTGTCTATGTTTTCTTCTAAGACTTTTATAGTTTCTGGCCTTATATTTAGGCCTTTAATCTATTTTGAGTTTATTCTTGTATATGGTGTTAGGAAGTGTTTTATTTTCATTCTCTTATATGTTGCTGTCCAGTTTTCCCAGCACCATTAATTGAAGAAGCTGTTCTAGTCCCATTGTATTTTCTTACTTTTTCTGTCAAAAATAAGGTGCATGGGGCTTCTCTGATAGCTCAGTTGGTAAATAATCCACCTGCAATGCAGGAGACCCTGGTTCAATGTCACAGTGGAAATGACAAATAGATTCAAGGGATTAGATCTGATAGAAGTGCATGAAGAACTGTGGAGGAAGTTCCTGACATTTTGCAGGAGGCATTGATCAAGACCATCCCCAAGAAAAAGAAATGCAAAAAGGCAAAATGGTTGTCTGAGAAGGGCTTATAAATAGCTGAAAAAAGAAGAGAAGCTAAAGGCAAAGGAGAAAAGAAAAGATGTACCCATTTGAATAGAGAGTTCCAAAAAATAACAAGGAGAGAAAAGAAAGTCTTCCTCACTGATCAATGCGAGGAAATATAGGGAAAAGAACAGAATGGGAAAAACTAGAGATCTTTTCATGAAAATTAGAGATACCAAGAGAATATTTCATGAAAAGATGGATACAATAAAACATAAATGGTATGAACCTAACAGAAACAGAAGATACTAAGAAGCAGTGGCAAGACTACACAGAAGAACTATACAAAAAAGATCTTCAAGACCCAGATAACCACGGTGGTATGATCACTCACCCAGAGCCAGACATCCTGGAGTGCAAAGTCAAGTGGGTCTTAGGAAGCATCACTATGAACAAAACTAGTGGAGGTGATGGAATTCCAGTTAAGCTATTTCAAATCCTAAAAGGTGATGCTCTTAAAGTGTTGTGCTGCTCTCAATATGCCAGCAAATATGAAAAACTCAGCAGTGGACACAGGACTGGAAAAGGTCAGTTTTCACTTCAATCCCAAAGAAAAGGAATGTCAAATAATGTTCAAACTACTGAACAGTTGCATTCATCTCACATGCTAGCTAAGTAATGCTCAAAATATTCCAAATCAGGCTTCAACAGTATATGAACTGGGGACTTCCAACTGTTCAAATTGGATTTAGAAAAGGCAGAGGAAGCAGAGATTAAATTGCCGACATCCATTGGATTATCAAAAAAGCAAGAGAATGCCAGGAAAAAAAAAAAATGTACTTCTGCTTTATTGACTAAACCAAAGCATTTGACCATGTAGATCACAACAAACTCTGGAAAACTCTTAAAGAGATGGGAATACCAGATGACCTTACCTGCCTCCTGAGAAATCTGTATGCAGGTCAAGAAGCAACAGTTAGAACCAGACATGGAGCAAAAGACTGGTTCCAAATTGGGAAAGGAGTATGTCAAGGCTGTATATTGTCACCCTGCTTATTTAACTTACACGTAGAGTACATCATGCAAGATGCCCAGGTGGATGAAGCACAAACTGATATCAAGATTGCTGGGAGAAATGTCAATAACTTCAGGTATGCAGATGACACCACCCTTATCGCAGAAAGTGAAGAATTAAAGAGCCACTTGATGAAAGTGAAAGAGGAGTGAAACTGGCTTGAAAGTGAAAGCTGGCTTGAAACTCAACATTCAAAAAGCAAAGATCATGGCATCCAGTCTCATCACTTCATGACAAATAGATGGGGAATAATGGGAACAGTGAGAGACTTTATTTTATTATTTTGGTCTCCAAAATCATTGCAGATGGTGACTGCAGCAGTGAAATTAAAACACGCTTGTCCCTTGGAAGAAAAGATATGACTAACAGCAACAGCATATTAAAAAGCAGAGACATTATTTTGCCAACAAAGTTCCGTCTAGTCAAAGTTATGGTTTTTCCAGTAGTCTTGTATTGATGTAACAGTTGGACTATAAAGAAAGCTGAAAGCCGAAGAATTGATGCTTTTCAACTGTGGTTTTGGAGAAGACGAGTGTCCCTTGGACTGCCAGGAAAGCAAACCAGTCAATCCTAAAGGAAATCAGTCCTGAATATTCATTGGAAGGACTGATGCTGAAGCTGAAACTCGAACACTTTGCAAATAATTGACTCATGCAATTGACTGATGCAAAGAATTGACTCATGGGAAAGGATTCTGATGCTGGTAAGGATTGAAGGCAGGAGGAGAAGGGGACAACAGAGAATGAGATGGTTGGATGGCATCACCAACTCGATGGACATGAATTTGTGTTAGCTCCGGGAGTTGGTGATGGACAGGGAGGCCTGGCGTGCTGTAATCTATGGGCTCGCAAATAGTAGGACACAACAGAGCAACTGAACTGAAGTGAACTAAAGGTTTCATCCACAAACTGAAGGTTTATGTAAGCTTAGTATAGGGTGAGATTTGCGGTGAGTTGTTTTTTGTTGTTTTTTGTTTCCCTCTGATGAGCAAGGGCTGAATGATATGGTAATCCTGTCTGTTGATGATTGTATTTGTACTTTTGTCTTTTTTTTTTTTTTTGATGATGTGTCTTGCATAGTATTCTACTGGCATTTGGGTGATGCCGGGACATGTATACAAGTGGTTGTGCTTGTGGGAGCTCTCACTAATTGATATTACCTAGGGTTAGGAGTTCTCTGGTAGTCTAGGGTGATGGAGTCAGCAGTCCCACTCTAAAGGCTCAGGGCTTGATCTCTGGCCAGTAATCAAAATTCCACAGGTGGTGTGTTGCAGCATCAAATGTGATTAAAACAAGAATTCAGAAATGAGAAACCAAAGATGAACCTCAGACAAAGGGCAGCTAGAAAATCAGGAAATAATAATTAAAATAATGGAATATGCACATATACACATATACCCATAAGCAAAATCAAAACAGTGCAACAAATATAAACTACAATAAACTGAGCCAGCAAACAAAGGAAACCAAAAATGATATCCACCAGTTAAGAGCATAACTACCTAAAGCACAAACTAGAATACAAAACTTAAAGCAAGGTGCCAACTGGGGAATAAAGCAATGAAAGCAAAACTAACAATATGGTGAGAAAAAGGAAAGATAGAGAAGAAAGAAAGAAAGAATAGTAATGTAAAAAAAAAAAATAAGCTAAATCAAGGTAGGTAAAAAAGACTTACATATATTAAAGATTAACTGCAAGGGGAAAAGAACAGTAGGACAATCAAACAAAGGAATAGATATAGAAAAATAATAGTGTTTCAAAGTTAAAAAAAAAAAAAAGAATAAAAAATGAAAACTCCACAGGTCTGCAAAAGGCCACTGCAGAAACAGAGGTTTATGACAGCAATAGAAAGTGTGATTAAAAACAGCTCAAAAGCTTAATTTGAGTTCATAGTGCTAATAAAACCGACAACTACAACAGAGGAAATAAAAGAGAAAAGAAAAAAAATATTCAAAAGGAACTACAGAACAAGTCAAAATATAAGAATAATAATTGTTTTCCTGAGTCTCTGCTGTCAGCATCCGTTCCCTCACTGGGAGTCAGAGTCCGCCTCACCTCCCTAGGATGCCCTTCAACACAGGTCTCTGGACCTGCTGTGTGGGCAGTCAGGCTCTAATCTGGTCCTACTCCTGTGTGTTCTTGCCTCCAATGCCCACAGCTATCAGAACTAATGTATTTTCTTTTGCAGGACCTCTCGATGTCCTTTTACACATCCCATAGACACAGAGTCTGCCTAGTTGGTCATGTGGATTTAATCTGTAACTTGTATAGATGATGGGAAGGTTTTGGATCTTCTTCCCTTGTCACACTGCCCCTGGGTTTCAATTTTGGTTTCATTTCCCCTCTGCATGTGGGTCGTTCACTGGGGTTTGCTCCTGAGGCTCTCCTGGCGGATTTGTGTTTGCACTAGTGAGGGCCAAGTGTGGAGGTGATGAAGCTGCTTGGGTTGCAGTGTTTCTGGCAGCACCAGGTACTTAGGGAAGTTAGCTAGGGCAGCAGGAAATATAATGCTCAAAACGGTATGGAAACCCACTCCAGTATTCTTGCCTGGAGAACCCCACTGACAGAGAAGCCTGGCAGGCCACAGTCCACAGAGTCACAAAGATTTGGACAAGACCAAAGCAATCCTGAGTGCATAGGTGCAAGACTTATTTTGGCTGTGGCAGCTCTGCGCCAGTGAGAGTTGGGCCCCTTGGTCACAGGGACTCTGATGGCGACAAGTGTGCAGGGACACAGAGTTCCTCAGCGCAGGAGTCTTTTTTCAAGCCTCTGGTAGTTGGTGATAAGAAGTTGGCCAGTCTTTATTTGTAGCTCCCACCCCCAATTCAGGAACTTAGAGGGCTCCCTTGTTTGTGGTCCTTCCCTGTTGTTCAGCACATCAGGCACATAAAGCACCCACCCACCCCCCCCCCCCCCCCCCCCCTTAGCTGGGGTTTTACTCTGTAGTTCGGAGCATCAGACACTTAAAAGTGCACCCTGGGTCAGGTCCTACTCTGTTGCTCCACATATCAACTGTTTGACCGTCCACCCTCTCTTTTGTTTCAGCTGCTGATGCTGGCGTGTGGGGACAGAGAGGCTATGGTGATGGCTCCACCCCCTACACATGATTCTGCAGTATCACCTTCTTCCATGGCTGCCTGGCTTTCCTTTACAGTCACTTCCCACCACAGTCTCCTCCCTCACATCCCCTTGGCCCATCTCTCTGCAGTCAACAGCAGCTCTTGCCCTGGGATTGCTCCACAATCCCTATGTTCCAGCCCCTGCAGCTGCACCTTCTAGGGGACCTGCATCCCTGTCTTGGGTACATATGGCTACGACAAGGACTGCATGATTCTCATTCCATTTAGGCTGCCGCAAATCAGCTGCTTCACTCTAAGCCTTACATGTTTCTCCTCTGACCCAGACAATTGCCCCGATGTGGGGATCAGACCCCTGCTTCAGTTCCCCCACCTGCCAAGGGCAGGTCCAGTCCTACTAACACTCCTGTTTCCCCCCAGTTCCTTCATCCTACTGAGTTTTGTGTGGTTCTATGTATTTTCTTCCAGTGGTCAGGTACTCCTATCTGTTCTCAGCTGGTGTTCTGCAAGCACTTCTGTGTCTGAAGTTGTATTCCTGATGTATCCGTGGAGAGAGATGCACTCCATGTCCACCTACTCTTCTGCCACCTTGCCCCTCTGTATTTGTTCTTATTCACCTCTTATTCTCTCCATCTATCTAGCTAGTCTCCTATATTTTATTTTCACTCCTCTTTCTTGCTTAATTGCATTCTGATAGTGATTGTCTTCTAGCTAAGGTTATACTATGCATCTGATGCTTACTTCTCCAAGACAATACTCCCTAACACTCTTTTCCTTTTTCAGCATTCTTTATTCCAGAAAGAAGGCCATGGGACGATAACCTCTAGGACAACCACTACCTGTTCTGGACCCACCTGATGCTAGTCTTAAAGATCTCAATGTCCCCGGGAGGAAAGAAGAATAACACCACATCGGCCCCATCCTTATCTATAGCCCTATTTTCCACCCTGAAACTATAAGAGCTCTTTCTATTTCCCCAAATAGCAGAGCAGTCTTGGAGGCATTAGCCTGCTGTGCCCGCCTTTGCCTGGCAAAGTAATAAAATGACTTACTCTCTTCTGCTCCTCCAAAGCTCTTTCTCCACATTTCTATTTAGTGCCATTGGACAGAGGCCAGATTTTCGGCAATATTATCTTAATTTACAGGAAGCATAAAAAAGATTTCCCGAAGATACGCAACTAATTTGTGAAAAAGATAGATTTTCTACCGTCATTTTCCAAATTTTCATTCAAACATTGCTTAAATTTAGATCAAATTAATCACTTTACTATAAGTAAGGGGAGAATTTTAACTCCCATATTTCTCTCATTCTCTCACAGAAACTGGTGATTATTCTGAATTATTTAAAATTTTGACTTTGGTGACAAATATTCTACTTTTGTTATATTAAACCTCATTTGTTTCTAAAATAAAGTATTTTTTTAGAAGCAACATTTATTTCTCAAGTTTCGCAAGTTTTATTTATTTATTTTTTTTTTCCCTAAGAAGATCTTGATTAATAATATCCTTAGTTAAACAGGGTCCATTTTAGGTAGACAAAGAAAGTTGATGTTTTCAACTTGTTTGATAAAGCAATCTGGAAGATCTGCTAAAATATCACTAAATGATTTTTTTAATTTAGCTTCCGGTGTTTTTTCTTCTTTCTCCATTTGACAATGCTATTTAAAAGAACATTCATAGTAATATATTTACATGATTGCTCATAAAAATGTGGTCATATACTTTCTCTTCTAGCTCTACATTTTCCTGTCCCACTAGAGTAAATCATGGATTGTGTGTTTTCTTCTTATTCTTCTAAAAGCATCAACTATCTTAAGCTAAATATGATCAGTGAAAAATTTATCTGACAAATGCTTGGTGAAATCTACCAAATGATTTGCACATCACAGAATAAAAAAATAAAAATAATAAAAAAGCCTTGAAAGACAAATCTACAGATTTTGGAACAGCTCTTTAAAAATTGGCAGGATAATCTTCTGTATGGCCCAAAGCAAGATGTAAATTAAGAAGCAATACACTTCGAGTGTAATGGAGCATGTACTTATAAATTCATGGATCCATTCAGCTCATGTAAACAGCTTACACATTGTACCTCCCAGGAATAATTTTCCAACACTAAAGGATTTGAAATTATAAATAGTAAGACAGAAAATTGTCTGTGCATTTCTTTTGGAATAATTTTGGAGAGATTAGAAAGGAGAATAATTCTTAATTGTTAATTTGCTTTCTAATTCTATATTTTGTAGATTGAATGTCAAAAGAATTGAAAAGGCTTTGGGCAAACTCTGCAGGAGGGATGTGCCTATTGTCACTTGAAAATAAATGTTTGCTAGCCTGTTAGCAAGGCAGCAATGTGTTCATGAGCCAGCAGGCCTTTAACATTTGGACAACAACATGATGCCTTTATTTTTTTTTTCCATTTATTTTTACTAGTTGGAGGCTAATTACTTTACAATGTTGTAGTGGTTTTTGCCATACAAGAGACACAGATGTACAGAACAGAATTTTGGACTCTGTGGGAGAACATGATACCTTTAATGTTCAAAGTGTTAGAAGCTGGATTTATTAAATAGGCAACAATCAAAATCTTTGGAAAACTAAAAATAAACTATTAATAGTGACTAACTGGGGGGAAAATATGTTTTGTTTAAGAGGATTCTTTAAATTTCTTCAGATATGCTACCAAATTCAAACTTTAAAAGGTCATCTGGATCAGATTGGTGGTGTTGTCTGTAGATACATGCACGTGGTATAACTTGAAAAAAGAAGAAAAAATAAAATTGAGTCAATATTGCATGGAAGACCAAGGAAAATTTAACCTAGAGAATAAAATTATGGCTTCAAAGATAAGTTGCCTAAGATTTAATGGACACTTATGAAGTAAATCTATAAGAGTAGTATCTTTTTAAATTTTATTTATTTTTATTTTATTATTTATGTTTTTATTTTTTGCTGATCAGCATTGCTTGTAGCATCTTTGTTCAATGACCAGGGATTGAATCTGCACCTTCTTGAATGGAAGCGCCTAATCTTAACCAGTGGACCACCAGGGAATTCCCAGATAGTATTGAATATATTTGAAATGTTGCAAAATGTAGAAATGAAAATTTCTATGTTGATTGTATATTGTAACAAGAAAACTTTCATAAGAACAGTTAACTCAAAAGACCAAAAGCAGACTTTCTGACATGATCACCAAAACAGAAATATTTGAGATTGCAGGAAAAAAGGATAAATGCCAGAAAGCTAAAAGTGAGAGCTTTTTTAAAAAATGGGATAAACATGATTTTAGACAGCAGCAGGCTGCTAAACCCCTAGTAGTAATTATAACAAAGGGAAAATTCTAGAAGCAAGTTAAAGTACTGTTTTGGATAATCTTTCAGAAAATGTATAAAATGTGACGACGTCATATTTAAGGCCAAGGCTTCAAGAAGTATCAGAACTTTAGCAGTAGGCATGACAAAGAGAAAATAATGGAGAAATTGGAGAAATAACAAGTATCAAAAAAAGAAGCCAGTGTCAAAAATTTAAAAATTAAGGTATTTTGTTAATTTCTAAGATATTAAGGATGGTTATATGTTTTCATACAATTATTTCCAACAAGTCCAAGTCTTCAGGACTACTTTTACAAACCAAAGTCTCAAGTTCCTTAGAAATATGGGTACATGTGAGCAGAATCATAGCCACAATAGTTCAAGGAAGATTCATTTGTTTCCTGGAGGAATTAAAATTCTTTGAGTAAATAGGCAAATATAAGCAAGGGATTTTAAAACACTGAAATGAATTTAGTATTAAAAATTTCATACCTGGTTGGGTTAAAGCTGCTAAAGTTTTCCTGAGTGTTTTTGCTCATGAGAAATATTGGTCTGCAGTTCTCCTTTTTTGCAAGGTCTTTACCTAGTTTTGGTATTAGCATAGAAATGATCTCATAAAATGAGCTAGGAAGCATTCCCTTTACTTCTGTTTTCTGAAAGGGACTGGAGAGAAAGGCTATGCTTTCTTTTTTTGGATATTCAATGGAATATACTAGTGAAACTATCTAGGCTGGGTATTTTATTTTTTGTAAAGTTATTAGTAATTCAACTTGTTTAATAGACATAATCCTACTCAACTTATTTCTTCTCCTTTTGTGAGTTTTTACAGTATGTGTTATTTAAGGAATAGGCCCAGTACGTTGATGTTTATCGTTTCAGTTGCTGAGTCATGTCCAACTCTTTTTGCAACTCCATGGACTATAGCCCACTAGAATCCTCTGTCCATGGAATTTCCCAGGCAAGAATACTGGAGTGGATTGCCATTTCTTTCTCCAGGGCACCTTTCCAAATGAGGGACCAAACTCACATGTCCTGTATTGGCAGTCTGATTCCTTACCATTGAGCCACCAGGAAGCCAGGCTCATTACACATAAGACAACAAAGCTGGAAACAGTCATTCATACTTTCTTCTTCATACTGTTCATGGGGTACTTATGACAAGAAAACTAGAGTAGTTTGCCATTCCCTCCTCCAATGGACCATGTTTTGTCAGAACTCTCCACTATGACACATGCATTTTGGTTGGCCTCTGCATGGCATGGCTCATAGCTTCATTGAGATATGCAAGCCCCTCAACAATTACAAGGCTCTGATAGACTACACTAAAGCCTTTGATTGTGTGGATAAAAACAAACTGTGGGAACGTCTTAAAGAAATGAAAATACCAGACCACCTCATCTGTCTTCTGAGAAACTTGTAGGCAAATTCATAAGCAACACTTAGAATCTTACAAGGAATAAACAACTGGTTCAAAATTGAGAAAAGAGTACAACAAGGTTGCATATTGTCACCCTATTTATTTAAATTATATGCAGAGTACATCATGTGAAATGTTGGGCTAGATGAATCACAAGCTGGAATAAGGATTGCCAGGAGAAATATCAATGACCTCAGATATTCAAATGATACCACTGTAGTGGCAGGAGGAGAAGAGGAACTAAAGAGCCTCTTGATGAGAGTAAAGAGGAGAGTGAAAAAACGGGTTTGAGAAGCAACATTCAAAAAACTAAGATCACGACATCTTGTCCCATCACTTCATGGCAAATAGAAGGGGAAAAGTGGAAACAGTGGCAGATTTTATTTTCTTGGGCTCCAAAATCCCTGTGGACATTGACTGCAGCCATGAAATCAAAAGACACGTGTTCCTTGGAAACAAGCAGAAAGCTATGACAAACCTTGACAGCATATTAAAAAGCAGAAACATCACTTTCCTGACAAAGGTCTGTATAGTCAAAGCTATGGTTTTTCCAGGAGTCATGTATATGTAAGTGTTGGACTATAAGAAGTCTGCATGCCAAGGAATTGATGCTTTCCAAATTGTGGTACTAGAGAAGACTCTTGAGAGTCCCTTGAACTGTAAAGAGATCAAACAACTCAATCCTAAAGGAAATCGACCCTGAATATTCATTGGAAGGACTGATGCTGAAGCTGAAGCTCTAATACTTTGGCCACCTGATGTGAAGAGCAGACTCATTGGAAAAGACACTGATGTTGGGTAAGAGTGAAGAGAAGAGGGTGGCAGAGAATGAGATGGTTAGATAGCATCGCTAACTCAATGGACATGAATCTGAGCAAACTCCAGGAGATAGTGAAGGACAAGGAAGCCTGGCTTGCTGCAGTCCGTAGGGCTGCAAAAAGTTGGACATGAGTTAGCAACTGAGCATATTTTTCTTTATTATCAATTTAATGGTTTGTAAGGCCAACATTAATGACTCCTTCATTTCTGGTTATATGTGCCTTCTCTTTTTTCTTGGTTAGTCTAACCAAAGGTTAATCAATTTTATTTATCTTTCAAAGTTTCAACTTTTTTTTTTTTTTCATTGCTTTTCTCTATCACTTTTGATAAATTGTGGGTTAATCTTCATTTAGTCTGAAATATTTAAAAATTTCTTTTGAAATTTATTCTTATATTTAGGTATTATTATAAGTCTGTTGTTTAATGACCAACTATTTGAGGTTTTTCCAGCTATCATTTTGTAATTTAGAGTATTAAATGTATATATTAGAAATCCTCAACAAACTATTAATAAATCAGATAAAATGCATAAATTGAATTATAGTACCAAAAAAAAGTGGAATGTATTAAAGGTCTGAAAGTCTGGTCCAATATTCAAAGTTGAATCAATGTAGCACCTACCACATTAATAGGCATGCAGAGAAACTCGGTCACTAATTGATGGTGAGAAAGTAAAATGTCACAATTACTTTGGAAGACAGTTTAGCAATTTCATACAAAATTATAAACACACTCCAGCAATTCCACACATAGGTATTTATACAACTGACTTGATATTGCCAAAGTCTAGATAAAACTAATATGCCCTTCAGTTGATGAATGAATAAACAAACTGTGTGGTGCATTCACACAGGAATTCTAATCAATGATTAAAAAAGCTATCAAGCCATGAGAAGATAAGGACAAATTTTAAAAGCATATTTCTAAGTGAGAGAAACTGGTATGAATAGGTTACATACTGTGTAGTTTCCATTACACAGCACTCTGAAAATGCAAAACTGTACATATAGTAAATATACTTTCTAGGGTTGTAAAATTCTACTCTAGGGTTGTATTCTAGGGTTGTAAAGAAGGATACATGACACTATTCATCTGTCTAAATGCACAAAGCTTCAAAGCACAAAGATGGAACTTAATGAAATAAATCTTAGAAAATTATTTTGGTGGGCCAGGATTCCAAGATAGAATGTAGAATGTGTGATTGTAATTAATGCAACCTAACTGTTGCACAAAATCATGAAACAACCCCATGAAAGGTGACGGGAGAAAAAGTTGCTGGCCTAACTTATTTTGGAAGTGATTGAAATCCAGAGGATTAAAGCACAAAAATTGTAGGACTAAAATAAATTTTACGTAACTTTGTACTCTAGTTGATAAAGCTCTTTTTTGGAGACATGGGTTAACAATTCTGAAACTACAGTGTATGTACATTGAAACTAAACAATTAATTACTGTGGGGGGCCAAGTTTCCTACTACTGAGTTAAGGTTACAAGGGAAAGAGTGTAGATTAATCCATTTTCTAAGGGCTTAGATTAGATTTGGAGTTATTAGGATGAACTCAAGTTTAGCTTTATATAAATATAAGTGGTTACATACAGAAATATTTATAGGTATGGATATATACATAAAGCAGTATACACATATTTTTTTCTTTCTCAAATGAGAGGATCTGGATCCAATAATATCCTGGGAATAATAAGCACACCAAGAGCCTAATATTGGCTTCTGATACCATTCTCCAATTAAAGGAACCAGAAGTACTTAAAACAATGACTGGGACAGAAAATATTCAAATTAGTCAGATCATCTTAAAGTGCCAGAAAGTAAAAAAAAGGCTCAACTAAAAATAGCAATTTATGAAAGGTTGCTGCTGCAAGCCATGTGTTATGCCGGGATTCATGATCTCTGGAGGAAAGGATTTCAATTCGGGTTCAGAGGTGAGGCTTAACTACTTGCTACTTTTTGTATAGCAAAGTTTTACTAAAGTATAACAGAGACAGGGAAAGCTTCTGCCATAGACATCAGAAGGGGACAGAAAGACTGCCTGCTTACTAGCTTTTAGCAAGGTGTTTTATGTCTATTAGTGAACTGCTGGGGCTTCCCTGATAGTTTAGTACAGTTCAGTTGCTCAGTCGTATCCGACTCTTTGCGACCCCATAAATCGCAGCACGCCAGACCTCCCTCTCCATCACCAACTCCCGGAGTCTACCCAAACCCATGTCCATCGAGTCAGTGATGCCATCCAGCCATCTCATCCTCTGTCGTCCCCTTCTCCTCCTGCCCCCAGATCTTCCCAGCATTAGGGTCTTTTCCAATGAGTCAACTCTTCGCATGAGGTGGCCGAAGTATTGGAGTTTCAGGTTCAGCATCAGTCCTTCCAATGAACACCCAGGACTGATCCCCTTTAGGATGGACTGGTTGGATCTCCTTGCAGTCCAAGGGACTCTCAAGAGTCTTCTCCAACACCACAGCTCAAAAGCATCAATTCTTTGGCGCTCAGTTTTCTTCACAGTCCAACTCTCACAACCATACATGACCACTGGAAAAACCATAGTGTTGACTAGAAGGAACTTTGATGGCAAAGTGATGTCTCTGCTTTTAAATATGCTGTCTAGGTTGGTCATAACTTTCCTTCCAAAGAGTAAGCATCTTTTGATTTCAGTTGGTAACGAATCTGCCTGCAATGCATCAGACCCCAGTTCAATTCCTGGGTTGGGAAAATCCATTGCAGAAGGGATAGGCTATCCATTCCAGTCTTCTTGGGCTTCTCTTGTGGCTCAGCTGGTAAAGAATCCACCTGCAATGTGGGAGACCTGGGTTTTATCCCTGAGATCCCCTGGAGAAGGAATAGGCTACCCATTCCAGTATTTTGGCCTTAATTCCATGGACAGTCCTTGGGGTTGCAAAGTGTCAGACATGACTGAGAGTGACTTTTGCTTTCACTTTCAATCAGATTGAAGGTTGAGGGAGTTTCACTCACATTTTTGAGATAGGATGGCATGAGGTGTGTCATCCCCCAGCCATAAAACAGTTGACTTGAATACTGGTTTGTTGAGCCATTATCAGTCCAAGGTTTGAGGGGGGGAAAAAAAAAAACAAAAGTTAGTCTTAGGCAGAAACAGTTTTGTCAACAGAGAAGAGGGGGAAGAAAAGAAAATCTGTGTTTGTAGCCTATTTCCTCCTGCTGCTTGGGGACTTCCAGCCTTTCTATCTGTTACCCTCTCACTTACATGATGAGGGCATGTCAAAGTCACACAGGAGTGAACTGAAAGCCTCCTAATAGCCAGTAATTTTAGCAACTAAACGCAGAATTAATTTATTATAATACAATGTGTTAAACGAATATCCATAAATTGATAGTTATATAAATGAATGAATGGTGGAGAAGAGAAAATATCCTGAGTAAAAAAAAAGTTAAAATAGCTATTGAAGGACATTCAATAGAGTACTTGACCAGTAGTTCTCAAAAAGTCAAATTAATAAATATTATGGGCAGTCAGAGAAATTGTCACAGACAAGAGAAATCCAGGCAAACATGATGAATAAATGCGACATGAATAAATGCATTCTGAATAGGATCCCAGAATAGCAAAAAGATAGTGGCTGGAAGCTAAGGAAATGTGAATAAATGAAGGATTTGATTACTACTGCTGCTAGTACTGGTGCTTCTGCTAGCACTACCATAGAGAAATTAGCATCAGTAGTGGTTCATTAATTGTAACAAATGAATCAGTTTAATGTAAGGTATGAATAATAGGGGAAACTGGCAGCAGTTTACATAGACACTCTTCAATATCTTCATGATCAATCTGTAATATAAAAATATTTGAAATTAATGGGGGATCGGGATTGGGAATACATGTAAATCCATGGCTGATTCATATCAATGTATGACAAAACCCACTGGAAAAAAAAATAATAAAAAAACAAAAAAACAAATATAAATATACAAAAAAAAAATGTAAACTGTAGACTAAGGATAAACTATGATAACTTAGGCATATTTTAAATAAAAATTAAAAATACTTGAATATGTATGTATATAGATATAGGGAGAGTATACACTTTAGTGTGATTACTAACCATCTTTTGTTTAAAAACAGTGCTTTTTACTTAAAAAATGCTTCTGAGCAGGCAGCAAAAGCATCAACAAAATGCAAAGGCAACCTCTGGAATGAAAAAATTGCAAGCCATATATCTGAAAAAAAATACAGAAAATATATACTACTCATTGACAAAAAAAAAAAAAAAGACTACAAATTGAATAGAGGAATCACATGGACATTTTTCCAATGAAGATATCAAATTGGCCAATACATATATGAAAATGTGCTCAATATCACTAATCATGATATGCAATGCATATCAGGGAAATACATTACAAAACCAAATGAGCTATTCACACCTGTTTCAATGGCTATCATCAAAAATTTAGGAGATCAGTGTTGGTGAGGGTGTGGAGAAAAAGGATTCTTTGTGCACTGTTGGTGGGAATGTAAATTGGTACAGCTACAATAGAGAACATAAAAATAGAGTCCCTTGGACAGCAAGATCAAACCTGTCAATCCTAAAGGAAATCAATCCTGAATATTCTTTGGAAGAACTGATGCTGAACTGCCAATACTTTGGCCACCTGATGTGAAGAACCAAATCATTGGAAAAGACCTTGATGCTGGGAAAGATTGAGGGCAGGAGGAGGAGGGGCGACAGGGGATGAGATGGTTGGATGGTGTCATAGACATAGTGGCCATGATTTTGAGCAAGCTCTGGGAGATAGTGAGGGACAGGAAACCTCAGAGTGCTGCAGTTTATGGGTCACAAAGTGTTGGACACAAGTGAGACACTGAACAACAGCAAATAATTTTTTCATGTATTACTTGATTAAACATATGTTTTATTTAAAAAACAGACACATAAACAAACAAACAAAAAATAGAAGCACCATATGATCTAGCAATTCCACTTCTGGGTATATAGGCAAAGAATATGAAAACTGGATATCAAAGATATATCTGCATTTCCATTTTTATTTCAGCCTTATTCACAATAGCCAAGATAAAGAAGCAACCCAAGTGTAAATCTATGGGTGATTAAATAATGATGAGTTTTATATTCATATATTATATATAGATATGTATATATTGAGAGAGAGAGAGATACACACACACAAACATAATGGGATGTTGTTCAGCCATGAGGGAGGAGATTCTCCCATTTGTGACAACATGGATGGATCAAAAAATTGATACTTATATAAATAAATGATTGGTGGAGAAAAGAAAATTGATATTATACTATATTCAGTAAGGTAAGTCAGAGAAAGATGCAGATTGTATGATATGACTTATAGGTGAAATCCTAAGGAGCTGAATACATAGAAACAGAGCCTTAAAAAGTAATTACCAGGTGCTTGGGGATGTGGGAAATGGGGATGAGTTAGTCAGAGTACAAACTTCTAGCTATAAGATTAATAAATTCTTGAGACCTAATGTACAGCATAATTATCAAGTTAGTAATACTGTATCACACTTTTGAAGTTGCTAAGAAGGCACATTGTAAATTTTCTTAAGATAATCAAGAATTGGTGATTATATGAGGTTATGCAGATGTCAGGTGTTAACATTATGGTGTTGATCATTTTTAATATATAATCATATCAAACCAAGTGTACACATAGTATACCTTAAACTTACACAATATTATGTGTGAGTTATATTTCACTAAAGTTGAGAAAAGTAATTCTAATCATCTGCTCTTTTTTTTTATTTTAATATTAATCAGTTAGATCTGGGTTAAAGTTAATCTATATTTTCTGAGAACATATGCCCTGCTTTCCTAAAATGATTACCACATATTTAAGATTATTTAAGCTAGTTTTGGAAAAAGTTGAAACATCAGAACTGAGGGTGAAGCTGTCCATATCATGTGATCCATCTCTCTCCATAACACATAACATCTCTGAACTTAAAAAAAGAAAAATAAAAGTACTAATATGAGGAGTTCATGCTTAATATCCTTCTGACCCCTCTGTACTCCAAAATGGATAATAGTTTTAGGGATAATAATTTTGAAATTTGATTCGCAAATAGCTTTATTATTTTTAATCATTATATTTCTAATAATATATTTATTATTATATATCAATGCATTTATTTTACATTTTGATGAAATATAAAATAAAAATATGAATTTTAAACTGATGTTAATTCCAATACTAAAAGACCATTCCTTCTTTCTAACTTAAAAGAAAGACAGTTTTACTTTATAAACATATTGCTACCTTACCCCTGTTTCAAAGATGTCTTAAATTACCTGACCACAAAAATTTAAGATTTTTAGGATTCAATGTTTTATTTCAGGAATATATTTATTTGCATTTACATACATTTTATGTTATATTTATATATGACATATATAGGATTCTTATATGTCATTTTTATGTTATATAATGATTAATATATGCACAATTCCTTAGGTGTTTTCAAGGTGCAAACTACTAAATGAGACAGTACAGACTTTATTACATGCATTTTGACTGCCCTGAATGCGTTATCAGAATTTATGAACAAATTTGTATTTTCATCTGGTGACAGCTTCAAAATGGAGAAATCGTCTTTGGCTTTTGCATTAGCAAATTTTCTACTGAAGTCCTCCAGCTCTGAGTAATATAATGTGATTTTGTCTCTAAAACTCTTTCGCTTCTTTTATATCACTAATTCACACTCAGTCAAGCCCCTCAAATGCAAGATTCCTGTTATACTAAAGTATTGCTATACTAAACAGAAGAAAAGACAAATATGCATTTAACAGCCTCGCATATTGTTTTTGTTTAGTTGCTAAGTCCTATCCGGCTTCTTTTGCGACCCTATGGACTGTAGACTGTGAGATTCCTCTGTCCGTAGGATTTACCAGGAAAGAATTCTGGAGTGGTTCGCCATTTTCTTTATCTCTGTGACCCAGGGATAAAACCTGTTTCTCCTGTATTGCTGGTGGATTCTTTACCACTGAGCCACTAGGGAAGCCCAGCACACTGTATGCATTCTTGCTAAGTTGTTTCAGTCATGTCCAACTCTTTGAGACCCTATGGACTGTATTCTGTCAGGCTCCGCTGTCCATGGAATTCCTGAGGCAAAAATACTGGAGAGGGTTTTTGTGCCCTCCTCCAGGGGATCTTCCACATTCAGGAATAGAACAAGCATCTCCTGCATTGTAGGCAGATTCTTTCCCACTGAGCCACCAGGAAAGCCCCACTACTTTGCATCTTCAGTCTTAAAGGGACACAATTTTAACATTTCTAACACTGCTTTATTTAACTGGTATAATCATGGGGGTTCAGAAACTCAATACAGTATCAATATACAATTAGGAAAAATTTTCTTAGAGGAAGATTTCTTCTAACTGGAGAGGTATTTTTATTGTTCAGTCACTCAGTCATGTCTGAATCTTTGTGATCCCTTGGACTTCAGTCTATCCTGTCCTTCACCATCTCCTGGAGCTTGCTTAAACTCATGGCAACTGAGTCAGTGATGCCATCCAAACATCTAATCCTCTGTCATCCCCTTCTCCTCCTGCCTTCAATCATTTCCAGCATCAGGGTCTTTTCCAGTGAGACAGCCCTTCGCATCAGGTAACCAAAGTATTGGCAGTTCAGCATCAGTCCTTCCAATGAATATTCAGGATTGATTTCTTTTAGAATTGACTGGTTTGATCTCCTTGCAGTCCAAGGGACTCTCAAGAGTCTTCTCCAAACCACATTTCAAAAGCATCAATTCTTCATCACTCAGCCTTCTTTATGGTCCAACTGTCACATCCATACATGAGTACTGGAAAAACCATAGCTTTGACTACACGGACTTTTGTCTGCAAAGTAATGTCTGCTTTTTAATATGCAGTCTAAGTTGGTCATAGCTTCTCTTCCAAGGAACAATCATCCTTCAGTTTCATGGCTACAGTCACCATCTGCCATGATTGTGGAGTCCAAGACTATAAAGCCTGTTACTGTTTCCATTGTTTCTCTATCTTTTTGCCATGAAGTGATAGGACCAGTTTCTGTGATCTTAGATTTCTGAATGTTGAGCCTTAAGCCAAGTTTTTCACCCTCCTCTTTCACTTTCATCAAGAGGCTCTTTAGTTCTTCTTCACTTTCTGTCATAAAGGTGGGGTCATCTGCATCTCTGAGGTTATTGATATTTCTCCCAGCAATCTTGATCCAAGCTTTTGCTTCATCCAGCCTGGCATTTCACATGATGTATTCTGCATATAAGTTAATAAGCAGGGTGACAATATACAGCCTGGACATACATCTTTCCCAATTTGGAACCAGTCCATTGTTCCATGTCCAGTTCTAACTGTTGCTTCTTGACCTGCACACAGTTTTCTCAGGTGGTGGGTAAGATAGTCTGATATCCACATCTCTTTAAAAATTTTTCACAGTGTGTTATGATCCGCACAATCAAAGATTTTAACATAGTCAATGAAGCAGAAGTAGATAGATGGAAAAATATAGGTTCTGCTTATTAAAAGAAAGCAAATGATTTTCACAAACTAAGAATATTTTTTTCCTTAAACTTAACCATCCAAACTATAGATAAAATTGAGTAGAATTATGTGAACAAGAAAAAAGATTAAACTCTCTTGCATTTTTTATTTACATATATATATATATACACATTATATATATACTATATATATATACAATATTGTATATGTACAATATACACAATATATATACACTATATATATATATTAGAACTGTTTTAAAAAATTTTTATTAAACACCTATGGTCAAGTACAAGCTATGGAAAATGAAATTAAAAATAATCTGGAAAGAATTATAATTCTTAGCTAAATTTATATAGGTGTGATTATAATAGTGTTTAATAGATCATATCATGTACATGTATTTTTTTTTTCGTATTTGGTTGTTGTTTAGTCACTACATTTGTACAACTCTTTTGTGACCCCTTGGACTGTAGCCCACCAGGCTCCTCTGTCCATGGAATTTCCCAGGCAAGAATACTGGAGTGGGTTGCCATTTCCTTCTCCAGGGATTTCCTGGAGAATATTTCCTTCTCCAGTGAATCTTCCCAACCCATGGATCAAATCCATGTCTCCTGTATTGGCAGGAGAATTCTTTACCACTGAGCCATGAGGCTCAAAAAATATAATATTTTATCCATCACTATATTTTATATACTCCTTACAAGATGATACTTAATATTTTCATATCAGATTATAATATAGCTATTGACTCTGCATTACTTAACCAAATTTTCATCATTGGACATTGAAACTGTTTTCATTTGTGGAAATACATCTATGTATAGGTCTTCCCTCATAGCTCAGTTGGTAAATCATCTGCCTGCAATGCAGGAGACCCGGGTTCAATTCCTGGGTTGGGAAGATCCCCTGGAGAAGGAAATGGCAGCCCACTCCAGCATTCTTGCCTGGAGAATCCCACGGACAGAGGAGCCTGACAGGCTACAGTCCACAGGATCGCAAGAGCCGGACACGAGTTAGCGACTAAATCACTGCCACCATCACATGGATATCTTCCCGATGGGCTTCCCTCAGAATGTAAAGGCTCAGCATTTAAAGAATCCACAGCTTTATTTCTTCCTGTGTTTAAAAGTGGTCAGCCAAATCATTAACTTAGAAAATAAACTCTCAATAGAAAACAAGTAATAGATCCAAGAAGCAATTGCTTGTTATACTGAAAACTTTAGCAATTGGAGCAAATTCTCGGGTTGCAAATACTTCTGTTAATTATACCAAAAGTGATGCTGCAAAGCTAGGAAAAAACAGCATTTTGATGGGTTTATATTGATAGGTTGAACTAATACATAATGAAATCAATAGAGTGAAGAAACTGATATACCAGAGGCCTTTAAAAATCAGTTTGAAATAATGCTTAACAGGATAATTTGGCAAATTCTAATAAGAGAAAAATGGAATACATTTAAAAAGTGTTCAATGAAGAGTAACTGTGAAGTAAACACACTGCTGCAAAGTAAGTCAATTACCTGATATGGAGAGAAAACACTGGCAATAATTGGAGAAAAAACTTGTAAATAAAAACATGCAATGTTAACTTCATAGAAACAAAGCATGTTTACAGTTCCATTTATGAGTGTAAGATTTATCTGAAAGATTTTTTAAAAATCCTGTTTATTTATTTAGGCCATGTGGCACATGAGATCTTAGTTCCCTGGCCAGGGATCGAACCCATGCCTTCTTGCTTTAGAAGGCTGAGTCTTAACCACTGGGTGGCCAGACAAGTCCCAAAGACATGTCCCAAGCCCACCACCCCCTCCCCCGCACTGTACCATAAGACTTGTGGGATCTCAGTTCCCCGATCAGGAATTGAACCCCAGCTCTCATAAATGAGAGCACTGAGTCCTAACAATTGGACTGTCAGGAGATTTCAATTTTCAAAGGAAAAATTAATTATGTGAAATATATATATATATATATTTGCTTTGAATTGAAAGATAATAGCTTTACAAAATTGTGTTGGTGTCTGCCATACATCAACATCAATCAGCCATAGGTATAGATATGTCCCTTACCTCTTGAACCTCCCTCCCACCTCCCACCCAATCCCACCCCTCCAGGCGGACACAGATTCCTGGTTTGTGTCCCCTGAGTCATGCAGTAAATTCCCACTGGCTATCTATTTTACATATGGTAGTGTATATGTTTCTATTCTACTCTCTCTGTTCATCCCATCCTCTTCTTCCTGCCCCCCTCCCCGTGTCCATATGTCTGTTCTCTATGTCTGCGTCTCCATTGCTGTCCTGCAAATAGGTTCATCAGCACCATCTTTTCTAGACTCCACATTTATGTGTTAATATACACTATTTGTTTTTCTGTTTCTGACTTACTTCACTTGGTATAGTAGGCTCTAGGTTCTTTAACTCATTAGCACTGACTCAAATGCATTTCTTTTTGTGGCTGAGTAATATATGCACCACTGTTTCTTTATCCTTTCATTTGTCAATGGATATCTAGGTTGCTTCCATGTCCTAGCTATTGTAAACAGTGCTGCAATGAACACTGGGGTGCATGTGTGTTTTTCAGTTAAGGTTTTCACAGAATATATGCCTAGTAGTGGGATTGGTGTGTCATATGGTAGACTTACTAGTTTTTAAGGAATCTTTATAATGTCTTCCATACTGACTGTATCAGTTTGCATTCCCACCAAGAGTGCAGGAGGGTTCCCTTTTCTCTACATCTTTTCCAGCATTTATTGTTTGTAGATTTTTTGATGGTGCCCATTCTGACAGGTGTGAAGTGATATCTCATTGCAGTTTTGATTTGCATTTCTCTAATAATGAGCTATGTTGATCATCTTTTCAAGTGTTTATTGGTCATCTGTATGATTTTTTTTTCTTTTTTTTTTTTTTGAGAAATGTCTGTTTATAACTTTTGCCCACTTTTTGATTGGGTTGTTTATTTATTTATTTATTTATTTTTGGTATTGAGCTGCTTGTATATTTTGGAAATTAATCCTTTATCAGTTGTTTCATTTGCTATTATTTTCTCCCATCATGAGGGTTGTCTTTTCACCTTGTTTATAGTTTCCTTTGCTGTGCAAAAACATTTAAGTTGGAGAAACATTCCATGGTTCCTGGGTTGGAAGAATCAATTTTGTGAAAATGACTATACTACCAGATCCAATCTACATATTCAATGCGATCCCTATCAGATTACCAAAACATTTTTCACAGAACTAGAACAACAACGACAACAAAAATTCCCAACTTGTAGTGGAAACACAAAAGACTCCAGTCAAGACAGTATGACACTGGCACAAAAACAGAAATATAGATCAATGGAACAAGATAGAAAGTCCAGAGATAAGCCCATGCACCTAAGTGCACCTTATCTTTGACAAAGGAGGCAAAAATATACAATGGAGCAAAGAAAGTCTCTTCAGTAATTGATGCTGGGGAAGATGGGCAGCTACATGTAAAATAATGAAATTAGTACACATCCTATCACCATACACAAAGATAAACTCAAGTGGATTAAAGACCTAACAAATAGCTGTGGAAAGATGAGAAGCAAAAATCAAAGGAGAAAAGGAAAGATATTGCCATTTGAAGGCAGAGTTCCAAAGAATAGCCAGGACAGATAAGAAAGTCTTTCTCGACAATCAACGCAAAGAAATAGAGGAAAACAACAGAATGGGAAAGACTAGAGATCTCTTCAAGAAAGAATGTGAAGTCAAGTGGGCCTTAGGAAGCATCACTATGAACAAAGCTAGTGGAGGTGATGGAATTCCAGTTGAGCTATTTCAAATCCTGAAAGATGATGCTGTGAAAGTGCTACATTCAATATGCCAGCAAATTTGGAAAACTCAGCAGTGGCCAAACTACCACACAATTGCACTCATCTCACAGGCTAGTAAAGCAATGCTTCAAATGTCTTTTACTAGTAAGTCCAACATCTGGGCAACTCAAGGACAGTTTTATTAATTTAATTATTGTGTTTTAGACCATGCTTTCCTATCTTTTATATGACTTTTTTTTCTTTTTTGTTAAATCTAGACATGCTAAATAGTGTAATTTAGTAATTTTTTAAGTCACATTATCCAGTTTATTCTCCAGTTTATTTGCTCTTGCTGCTGCTTGTTATTTTTGCTGCTCCTGCTTCTTGTTTATTTGGAAGCTTTCCTACAGTCTGTAAAGTCTATATTCTGTGTCATCTGTGGCCTCAGTTCAGTTGGTTAAATTGCCAGGTCATAACTGGACAGATGTTTCCTTGTCTTAATCTACTGTCTTCTAGTTTTTATTTGGAAGGGCTGGGTATATGTTTGGAGTCTGGCTTTAAGACTCTATCATGTAATTTCCATCTTAGCCTTTGTGTTCAATTCCTGCTTGAGCAGAGCCTCAGTAACAGCCAGAGATGAGATATCCAGGCCTTGTCAGGTTATTCCTGGCATATATAGCCTTGCACATGCCCGAAGACTTTCAGATTCCCAGTACAAATCTCAGATTTCAGAGTCTCATATGCACATTTTTCTTTGGCTTTATTTTTGAGTACTCCTCCTCAGTCATCTGTGATGTGGGATAAGTGCTGGTTATTTTATTAATAAGATGTACACAAGCAAAAGACTGTTTACTCACAGTGAAAAAAACCTTTGTCAGATCAGTTAAGATGCACCCAATAATTAGGACTTTCAATGAATTGCCCTACAGGACAAGTGCTGACAATCCCTTGGGACTGGGACTTCAGTGGAGCTCTTAACCTGTTCTGTTTTATATAAGGATGCTTGGCTATTGGTTTTCACAGCTATTGTGACTGTGAGGCTAGTTTATTTTTGCTGTTGTTTGTTTTTGAGACTACCATGATGCTGGTAATGGAATAATGAGAATAGGACAATTAAAAATGTTCTAACACTTGCTATTTCTTTTGCAGTTCTTTTTCTTTAATAAATGTTTCTTGGATTACTGCAAACCTTTGGCTAATTCCCAGAGTACTGAAAGTTGATTTTGATAGTTTTCTGCCAATTTCTCAATGTTTTTAAAGAGGAGTAGACTTTTGTAGGTGCTCATATGCCCTTCTAGAAGTTCTTCCCAGTGACTAAACTTTAATACACTTCATAAATAACTATGGTACACTGAGGACAATATTTTTCTTTTTTTAAAACTCGGATCATGAACTCCTTATTGCTAAATTCAGACTTAAATTGAAGAAAGTAGGGAAAACCAGTAGACCATTCAGGTATGACCTAGATCAAATCCTTTATGACTATACAGTTGAAGTGAGAAATAGATTTAAGGGACTAGATCTGATAGACAGAGAGCCTGATGAGCTATGGACAGAGGCTCGTGACATTGTACAGGAGACAGGGATCAAGATCATCCCCATGGAAAGAAATGCAAAAAGGCAAAATGGTTGTCTGAGGAGGCCTTACAAATAGCTGTGAAAAGAAGAGAAGTGAAAAGCAAACGAGAAAAGGAAAGATATTTCCATTTGAATGCAGAGTTCCAAAGATAGCCAAGAGAGATAAGAAAGCCTTCCTCAGTGATCAATGAAAAGAAATAGAGGAAAGCAACAGAATGGGAAAGACTAGAGATCTTCAAGGAAATTAAAGAAACCAAGGGAACATTTCATGCAAACATGGGTTCGAAAAAGGACAGAAATGGTATGGACCTAACAGAAGCAGATGATATTAAGAAGAGGTGGCAAGAATACACAGAAGACCTGTAGAAAAAAGATCTTCACAACTCAGATAATCACAAAGGTGTGATCACTCACCTAGAGCGAGACATCCTGGAATGTGAAGTCAGGTGGGCCTTAGAAAACATCTCTGCGAACAAAGCTAGTGGAGGTGATGGAATTCCAGTTGAGCTATTTCAAATCCTGAAAGATGATGCTGTGAAAGTGCTGGACTCAATATGCCAGCAAATTTGGAAAACTCAGCAGTGGCCACAGGACTGGAAAAGGTCAGTTTTCATTCTAATCCCTAAGAAAAGCAGTCCCAAACAATGCTCAAACTACCACACAATTGCACTAATCTCACACACTAGTAAAGTAATGCTTCAAATTCTCCAAGCCAGGCTTCAGCATACGGAACCGTGAAATTCCAGATGTTCAAGCTGGTTTTAGAAAAGGCAGAGGAACCAAAGATCAAATTGCCAACATCTGCTGGATCACTGAAAAACAATGAGAGTTTCAGAAAAACATCTATTTCTGCTTTATTGACTATGCCAAAGCCTTTGACTGTGTGGATCACAATAAACTGGAAAATTCTTAAAGATATGGGAATACCAGACCACCTGACCCACCTCTTGAGAAACCTATATGCAGGTCAGGAAGCAACAGTTAGAACTGAACATGGAACAACAGACTGGTTCCATATAGGAAAAGGAGTATGTCAATGCTGTATGTTGTCACCCTGCTTATTTAACTTATATGCAGAGTACATCATGAGAAACGCTGGGCTGGAAGAAGCACAAGCTGGAATCAAGATTGCCAGGAGAAATATCAATAACCTCAGCTATGCAGATGACACCACCCTTATGGCAGAAAGTGAAGGGGAACTAAAAAGCCTCTTGATGAAAGTGAAAGAGGAGAGTGAAAAAGTTGGCTTAAAGCTCAACATTCAGAAAACTAAGATCATGGCATCTGGTCCCATCACCTCATGAGAAATAGATGGGGAAACAGTGGAAACAGTGTCAGGCTTTATTTTTCTGGGCTCCAAAACCACTGCAGATGGTGACTGCAGTCATGAAATTAAAAGATGCTTACTCCTTGGAAGGAAAGTTATGATCAGCCTAGATAGCATATTAAAAAGCAGAGACAATACTTTGCCAACAAAGGTCCATCTGGTCAAGGCTATGGTTTTTCCAGTGGTCATGTATGGATGTGAGAGTTGGACTGTGAAGAAAGCTGAGCACCGAAAAATTGATGCTTTTGAACTATGGTGTTGGAGAAGACTCTTGAGAGTCCCTTGGCCTGCAAGGAGATCCAACCAGTCCATCCTAAAGCAGATCAGTCATGGGTGTTCATCGGAAGGACTGATGCTGAAGCTGAAACTCCAATACTTTGGCCACCTCATGGGAAGAGTTGACTCGTTGAAAAATACCCTGATGCTGGGAGGGATTGGGGGCAGGAGGAGAAGGGGAGGACAGAATATGAGATGGCTTGATGGCGTCACTGACTCAATGGACATGAGTTTTGAGTAAACTTCGGGAGTTGGTAAGGGACAGGGAGGCCTGGTGTGCTGCGATTCATGGGATCGCAAAGAGCTTTACATGACTGAGCTATTGAACTGAACTGAACTGAACTGAAAACTTATTTTCCTTGATTCCTAGTGACTGCCACATATATGGGGACTCAATAAGTATTTGTTGAACAAATTAATTTATTAACTTTTTTGTTGACAAAATGAAAGTAAATATGAGTTAAATCTCAAGAAAAGTGGATTGACTGTATATAGCATATTGAAAAGACTACTTACAGCATTTTTTGGCTGTGATTATGCCAGCTATATGTTTATTGCTTGCTCCACACTATTTAATTTAACCTTCACAACAACCACCTGCAGCTTCACTGAAAGTTAGAAATATCCTGTAACCTTCTCAAAGCAATACAGCTAGCAAGTGGTTGAATGAGGATTGTAGCCAAGAAACTGAATCTGGAAGCAAATTTGTGTATATAATATAATATTGCCAATTCCCCAAACATTGAATTTGAGAACTTTAAAATGTCATGGAAAATATCAGGGAATAGACTTATATATAAAAAAGATACAAGTAAATTCCAGAACTAATATTTTTCTTTTATATTCTTTTTTTTTTTCTGACCTAAATTCTACCAGTTTGGAATTTAAAAACAGTAATTTACCTACACCATAGTTTGAAATAACTAGCTTCATTTTTCATCACTCAGGGGAGTCCTGTAAAAATCAGCTGCTTACATGACAGAAAGCACAGTCGTCTCTGGGACAGCAGACAACTCCCCCCCTACTCGGGCTATCCAGGGCTTTCCCCGTCTCTGCTGCCACTCTCAAGACTCTCCTCTGTCCTTTCCTTCTCTCAGTATTGTGGTTTATGATTCTAATATCTTCCAGTATGATACATGTAACAACATGATGATGTGATGTAATATAATTTTATTTAATTAATGTGTTTGATTACATCTGCTCCCTGCTTTAAATTCCAATGACTCTGCATTGTTTGAATCACAGATTCCGAACTATTCCATCATAGGAGACTCCAATATCCGGTCCTAATCAGAATTGTTTCTTCTTCTTCGCTACGTCCATCAAACACCGATTTGCTATTATTTGAGAATATATGCCACCGAAGTTGAAAGTAAAGGTTTTGAGTTTAAATCTAAAATGTTTTGCCTTCAGATTTCCTTGCTGTCCCTTTTAACGTATGGACTTACTTAGTAATGCCACTTTTATGAGTCTCATTTTGTTCATCTACTAGATGGAACAGGTTATACCACTTTGACAAGATTATTGATAAGACTTACTGGTGTAATGAATATATTTAGCAGAGTGTAAGCTCCACTTGGGCTTCCCTGGGGGCTCAGAGGGTAAAGCGTGTGCCGGCAATGCGGGAGACCCGGGTTCGATGTCTGGGTCGGGAAGATCTCCCGGAGAAGGAAATGGTAACCCACTCCAGTATTCTTGCCTGGAGAATCCCATGGATGGAGGAGCCTAGTAGACTACTGTCCGTGGGATCGCAAAGAGTTGGACATGACTGACCGACTAAGTACCCAAGCTCCATAAGTTCCTAGTATTTGGTAACTCATAATTATAAATCCAGTTTTTGGTCTCTCAGACGTTTGCTTCAGCTGTGGCAGCTCTACTTCTCTTGCTTCATCTTGGAAAGGAAGTTCTAGGACTCTGTGTCTTCTCTCTGTCCCACAAAGTCAGGACTGGCACTGAGAGCCTCTGGTTTATTTTCTCTAGGTCAATGCCCTGAAGGGCCCCGATTGTATATCTTCACCCAGGGAAGCAAAGCCCAGCTGCTGCTATCTGTGGCTGTCTGGAGGAGCTCATGCAAGCCTCTGCACAGACTGCCTTTCTGTGGGCACCTGCCTCCCACTGCAGGTAGTGCAGGGTGCTGGGCTTGCTGATAGCTGGATGCCGGCATCTTCAGATGGGAGGCCGCTTTTGTGCACTGTTCTTGAGGGAGCCCATGAGTAAGTCGTAGGATCTATGACTGTTGAGATCCACAAACTATTTGTTGTGAGCTTTTGTGCTTTTTCTCTGCTCCTGGTTGTCCCCAGACTCTTCAGTTATGCTGATCCCCTTAGTAGTCTAGGTGGGGTGACGCAGAATTGGGTTTTTGGGGCAAAATCCACAGTACTGGGGAATGTGGGTGGTCACTTCGTTCTTCATTTTCTCAGCGGGAAAGAGTGCCGACGAAGAGTACCTTTCTTGGCTTTTGGGTGATGGGGTCTTACAGGTAAAGTGAAACTATTACACAGGTAAAGTGAAACTTCTTACCCCTTCAGAGTGTCTACTCTCAATGGTTTGCTCTTCAAGTGCTGGGATCTTCAGGCTTCCTTGAAGGTAATTCTTGTTCATAGGCAGTTATTAAAATTGGTGTTTTTAACAGGGTGTGGGATGGGGGATGAGGGCTAGATCCTCCAATTCTAACATCTTGCTGATGTTAACTCACTGTTCTCTTTTCCTCTCTAAATCAGACATTACTTTATCTCCATCCCTTTAATGCAGCATCTCTTCACCATGAATTTCCCTGTGTTCTGTGGGAATATTTGTCTTTCCAGAGCTTGATGAGATCCTATATAGTGAGTCCCTGAGAGCTGAGACTTAGTGGATCTTCCTCACTGTGTCCTACAATATCCAGTGCTTATTAGCTACTCAATAAAGTTTAGTTAAACATAATTGCTTCCACTTTGTAAGACATCTATTTCCAGATATCTACTTTGCCTTGGCCTTTGTAGGCTTTTCTGAGATTTTGCAGATTTTATCATGTGTAGTTTTGTTTCCTGTTTACTCACCCTTGAATTCAGAGAAATAGGTTTAGATATTTTTCTAGGCACAGCTGTTATCATTCCTTTGTATACACAGTACACAGGCTTTCTGAAGGAATAATTCCTTATATGTAAGTCTGTAAAAGTACTGGCAAACAACTTTTAATCAATATTTACTGTCAGAATGGCCATTTATTTAGTTTACATTTTGTGAATATATTTGGATTGTCTTCCTTTTCAGACATTGATTATTTATATTGAAGCATATGAGATAAGCTCTTACTCTTTTCTGTGTCTTGCTATTGTGAATTTAAAATTATTGTTACTCTCTTGGCCACACTTCTTGATAGGCTCTTTTTGTCATTGACATCATTTTTCCCAAAGCAGCTTACACATTCCAGGATATAATTCACAGCTCTCAGCTCCTTTTTCTGCACTGAGTTGAGCTCCTACAGTTCAGTGTAGGACAGATTTGGATAGGTTTACTACTAGAGTATCTGACTGGGGATGGAAGTGGACACACATTTTTCTGTTTTTCTTTTCAATAATATTTCCCTTTTTCATACTGTATACAGTAGGCTAAAATCTATTCCTCTTTGTTTCTCGAGTGCTATACTATTTTGGTCAGTGGGCTTATATTTATAGGACATACTTTTATGTCTCATTCAACATCCATGAATAGATTCATTAATTGAGAAATGTTATTAAGAATTCTGCTTTATATCTTCAGGAAAATAATGTTGAGAAACTGGAAAAGATTATACAAGGCATAAGTAATATTAGGCATATAAATTTGGACAACTGCTGTGTTTTATAGCTTTTAATATTATCTAGTCTAATGGATTGCAGATAGCTGGTAAAGCATTAAGTTGGGATATATCAGGTCTCTGTGTGTCAGGTATTTCCAGAAGAGTCTAGTGCTTGAATCATGAGACTACATAAAAACTGCCCTCACTGACTCTAGTTGGCATCACCTAATCTGTTATGGATCTGAATAGAACACAAGAGTAGAAGGGTGACTGTGCTCTCTGCTTAAGCTGGAATATCTATTTTCTCCGGCCCTCTGATGTCGATGCACCTCATCCATAGGCCTGCAGACTCAGACTGGGTCTTACCCCACTAACCCCTTAATCCTGGGCCATAATCTTGGGCTGGGACTCATAGCATTGCATTCTCTGGTTCTCTATACCACTGGATTTCCTGGGCTTCCAGCTTACAGATGGTGGGAAGTCTTACCCTCTCTAAGCACAGAAACCCATCCCTTATCATAAATTTATATATATATATATATATATATATATACACATCTCTGTGTATTCATCTCTATGTATCTATCTTTTAGGTTTTGTTTCTTCTGAAAACACTGACTAATATAACTGAAAATTTCGATTTTCTTGACAGACCACAGTTTGTTTATGCATGTATTATAGATATTTGGAAATTTTGTGAGAAATAGGGCAAGATAACTACAATCACAGTGGCACAAAGAAATACATAATTGCTGGTCACTATTACACTTTCTGTTTCCTGTCACCTTTTTGTTCTGTGTGCTTTTACGTATTCTTTCTCCTCTCATTCTCATAAATCCTTTTTCCTCCATTAATCTATTCACTCCAATTGATAACATCAAATTATTAATTGCTGTTAAGTCATGTCTGACTCTTTGCAACCCCATTGACTGCAGCCTTCCAGGCTGCCCTGTCCTTCACTATCTTCTGGAGTTAGTTCAGACTCATGTCTCTTGAGTCAATGATGCCATCAAACGATCTCATCCTCTGTCATCCACTTCTCCTCCTGTACTGAATCTTTCCCAGCATCAGGGTCTTTTCCAATGAGTTGGCTCTTTGCATTAGGTGGCCAAAGTACTGGAACTTCAGCTTCAGGATCAGTCCTTCCAATGAACATTCAGAGTTGATTTCCTGATTTGATTGGTTTCACCAGCTTTGACTGGCTTGATCTTGCTGTCCAAGGAACTGTCAAGGGTCTCCTTCACCACAGCAGTTCAAAAGCATCAATTCTTCAGTGTTTATGGTCCATTTCTCAGATCTGTACCTTACTACTGGAAACATCTTAGCTTTGACTATACAGACTTTTGTGGCCAATGTAATGTCTCTGTTTTTTAACACACTGTCTAGGTTTCAGTTCAGTCATTCAGTCATGTTCGACTCTTTGTAACCCCATGGACTGCAGCTCGCCAGGTTCCCCTGTCTATAATCAATTCCCAGAGCTTGCTCAAACTCATGTCCATCAAGTTGGTGATGCCATCAACCACCTCATCCTCTGTTGTTCCCTTTTCCTCCCACCTTCAAACTTTCCCAGCATCAGGGTCTTTTCCAATGAATCAGTTCTTCACATCAGGTGGCCATAGTGTTGGAGCTTCAGCATTAATCCTTCCAATGGATATTCAGGACTGATTAACTTTAGGATTGACTGGTTTGATATCCTTGAACTCCAAGGGATTCTCAAGAGTCTTCTTTATCAGCTTTCTTTATAATCCAACTTTCACATCAATACATGATTACTAGAAAAACCATACCTTTGACTAAATGGATCTTTGTGGGCAAAGCAATATCTCTGCTTTTTAATATGCTGTCTAGGTTGGTCATAGCTTTTCTTCCAAGGAGCAAGTGTCTTTTAATTTCATGGCTGCAGTCACCATGTGCAGTGATTTTGAAACCCCCCAAAATAAAATCTGTCACTGCTTCCACTGTTTCCCCATCTATTTGCCATGAAGTTATGGGACCAGATACCATGATCTTAGTTTTCTAATTGTTGAGTTTTAAGTCAAGTTTTTCACTCTCCTTTTTCACTTTCATCAAGAGTCTCTTTAGTTCCTCTTCTCTTTCTGCCATTACTGTGGTGTCATCTGCATATCTCAGGTTTTTTATATTTCTCCCAGCAATCTTGAGTCCATCTTGTGTTTCATCCAGTCTGGTATTTCACATCATGTACTTTGCATATAAGTTAAATAAGCAGGGTGACACTTTACAGCCTTGACCTACTCTTTTCCCGATTTTGAACCAGTCCATTGTTCCATGTCTGGTTCTAACTGTTGCTTCCTGACCTGCATACAGGTTTCTTAGGAGGCAGGTAAGGTTGTCTGGTTTTCCCATCTCTTTAAGAATTTTCCAGTTTGTTGTGATCCACACAGTCAAAGGCTTTAGCATATCCAATGAAGAAGATATAGGTGTTTATATGGCATTATCTTGCTTTTTCTATGACTCAACAGATGTTGGCAATTTGATCTCTGATTCTTCTGCCTTTTCTAAATCTAGCTTGTACATCTGGAAGTTCTTGGTTCACATGCTGTTGAAGCCTAGCTTGAAGGATTTTGACTATTACATTGCTAGTATTTGGAATGAGTGCAATTATTAATATGTTTTTAAAATACTTCTAATTTGAAAACAAAATTTCATGGTGTTAAACTAAATGTCTGGAAATGATTATTTTATGAAATAACACTACTAAACCTTTAAATGGGCAAGAAAAAGACTTTGCTGTAATTATACAATTGCTGTTTCAAATGCAGATTGTTTAGGAACAATGATATAATGTGGTAATAAACATTACTGGGTTATAAAATATTGAATTTCCTCAGAACTTGAAGGAATTTAGTGCAATTAAAACTGTAAAATCATATATTATACTAAAATGTCCATTTCCAAAGACAAATAGAAGAAACTAGAGTATTTGACATTTTTTTTTTTTTTTTTTTAGTAGAACTCTTAGTTTCAAATAGGAAAATACACCTTAATGCAGCTAAGTCAAATCTTTTACATTTAGTATATGGGACTTTGGACTGAAGTATAAGTTGAGTGTGTGTTTCCAGAAGACAGCACACCTAATGCTTTGCTATGAAGACTACCATAGAAACACTAACATTTTCAAAAAGTAAACCAGAAAGTAATGAGAAACCATAACCCTGTTTTTGTGTAAAACCTACTTTGTTACATTGCAAATTTTCTATCGGATATATAAAGAAAATTCAAAAATAAAGGATCTAACATATAACAAAGATGATTATAATGGCTCATTGTAAAACTGACTTATTTGAAGGTAATCTAATATTGACAATCATGTGGCATTTAGAACCTTATACAAGCAATTTTATTCCCCCCTTTTTTTACAAACTTGTGTAAAATTATAATTTAAGTATTCAATTAGGTATTTATATTTGTTTAGACATTAACATCACTGTCTATATCATTATTCATTGAAAAAAAGCTAGAAAAAGACAAAAATGGAATAATTTAACCTACTTCACTGTGTTAATTGTAAAGGTATAACTTAACTCTTGTATGATAAAAGGAAAATAGATTAATGAAGCCTTAATATTAAGCTATGCTAATTCAAGGATATAGCATAACTATATATATGCTCTAAAATTCTGAAAGTATTTCATTAGAGGATATTTCTAACCCTCCCTTACAATACTCCTTTGTACCTTTGAGAGAGACATAATACAGTATGGCCCCTACATACAAGAAAATTCTGTTCCAAAAGCACATTTGTAAGTCCATTTTTTTCATAAGTCCAACCAAGTTATGCAACTAACATAGTCAGCAATATAATACTGTAATGTATTCATAATAGATTTATAATAATTTTCACACAAATAATGCAAAAAAGACATAGACACAAGAATTAAATTTTAACCTGACAGTACAGTACCTTGGAAAAAAGTACAGTCCTGCATTATAATAGCTGGCCTATAGGAACTGGCATCAAGGGAACACACAAGAAGAGTTACTGACTGAAGGAGGGAGGATGAGCTGGGAGATGGTAGAGTTGAAGGACCATCAGAAATAGGATATGGAGGGAAAGCTGCAATTTCATTCATGCCTCACATTGACGGCACAGGTTCTGATTCCTTGCTTGATTCAATTCTATCTTCTCTCTTGAAAAAGCAATAGAGTGATGTCTGGGTAGTAGCTCATTTTTTCTCTTCATAGATGATACGGTAGCACCAGATTATGTTCTGAACAGCTTCTGCACTCTCTGTATACCATTCTATGTTTGGATCTTGTGCCTCAAAAACTAACAGTGCTTTGTCAAATAAAGAAAATCATTCATTTGAACCAGTCCTAATGAGATGGATGAAGCTGGAGCCCATTATACAGAGTGAAGTAAGCCAGAAAGATAAAGAACATTACAGCATACTAACACATATATATGGAATTTAGAAAGGTGATAACGATAACCCTATATGCAAAACAGAAAAAGAGACACAGAAATACAGAACAGACTTTTGAACTTTGTGGGAGAATGTGAGGGTGGGATATTTCAAAAGAACAGCATGTATACTATCTATGGTGAAACAGATCACCAGCCCAGGTGGGATGCATGAGACAAGTGCTCCGGCCTGGTGCACTGGGAAGACCCAGAGGAATCGGGTGGAGAGGGAGGTGGGAGGGGGGATCGGGATTGGGAATACATGTAAATCCATGGCTGATTCATATCAATGTATGACAAAACCCACTGGAAAAAAAAAATAAATAAATAAATAAAAAATAAAATAAATCCCAGATTAAAAAAAAAAAAAAAAAGAAAGAAAATCCTCTTGCCATTTACTGTGTCACAAATCTCTTTGATTTTAAGTTACTTCTTCTTTCTCTTGTCTCTTTCATCCTTTCTCTGGGCCTGCATATTCATCAAGTGTTCATTAGTAAGTGCCCCATGTAACACAGCAAGGATCAGTGAAGTTGCCCAGTGGGTCTAACTCTAGCTTCTTACTAAGTCACTAAGTGTTGAAGACCTATTTGGACTCCTCACCCATGTTCTTTAGTTCACAAAACTTATGAGTAAACTGTAGGCACAGGTTCCTCCAAACCCCATTCATGGTGACAGCCACAATCTCACTCACATTAGCATCTTGGAAGGTTTGCAACTTGAAGGTTGACTTGAAGGTTTGCAACTTGAAGGGGACTTGCTCTGAAGTCCAATAGACACAGTGTTTATGCTACTGTCTCACTGCTTAAGTGCTTAGGATTTAATTTAAGCTGTTTTGAAAGCAAAAGCATCTCTGAGCAGCACTGATAAAAAGAATCTAATGAATGTAAGAGTTAAAGAACTTAACATACAAATTCCTAAACCTTAGAGTCAGTTTATACACATTAGGAACAAAATCATACTTCACAGTAGATTTTAGGCTTTAACTATGTAGGCAACATGACAGTGCAAATTGAACTACGTATCCTAGAATGAGGGGGACTGAGAGAAGTAAGTAGTCAAATATGATATTCAGAAACTCAACATACATTTTAAAAATAAATGCCATTTTGACTCCCAAGTTATTTGCATAATTTCATCTTTTAATTTTATTTTTTCTATCTGCTATACCTGTTAAAATGTGTATCTTTGAACAAAAGCTACACAATCAATGTAGTGGGAGGATTGTCTTCAAAAATAAAACTGGAACACATTTGTGTGAAACTTGGCATCCCAAAATATGCACCATAGGAGAAATGTAAATTTGGGGAGAACCAAAACAGCACTTTATGACTACTAATCATGTAAAAGCATCTGGCAGAAGAGGAGGTGACCTATTAAATCATTAGCCCTGAGAAACTTCTACAGAACACCTGGTCCATGCAAGAAGGAATGAGAACATTATATGTAGCGGAAAGCCTCACACAGAAATAATAAATCTATTTTCATTGACTATTCATCTTGTTTCATATAATGGAGAAAACAATCTTTGGTGATTTGATTTTATTTGATGTTTGCTTCTAAATTATAGAATTTTGGAGAACAGAGTAATCAAGGTAATCAATTCAACTTATCTTGTATATATTTTACTAGATTTTCCTTCTAACTTTTTGTATGATTGCATGCTATATAAATTTATTAATGTAAAAATCAAGTCTAGGTAGTAGCATATTGGATCTAGATACAGAAATATCCACAGGCCATTCTGACATTAAAATATTTCTTCTCAGTACTCACTTTTCCTCAGATACCAAAAACATCACTTCTCAAAAGTGTCTTGTGTTCTCAGTGACAAGATAGGTCTTTAAGAGAGAGGTGATTATGATTTAAGGCATACAACAAACTCAGTCTTGAAAGTTAGCTAAGTAAGAGTTCAGTTCAGTTCAGTCCATTTCAGTCACTCAGTCGTGTCTGACTCTTCTTGTCCCCATGGACTGCAGCATGCCAGGCTTCCCCATCCATCACCAAATCCTGGAGCTTACTCAAACTCATGTCCATTGAGTTGGTGATGCCATCCAACCATCTCATCCTATGTTGTCCCCTTCTTCTCCCACCTTCAATCTTTCCCAGCATCAGGGTCTTTTCCAATGAGTCAATTCTTCCCATCAGATGGCCAAAGTGTTGGAGTTTAAGTTTCAGTTTTAGGCCTACAAATGTATATTCAGGACTGATTTCCTTTTGGTTGGACTGGTTGGACCTCCTTGCAGTCCAAGATACTCTCAAGAGTCTTCTCCAAAACCACAGTTCAAAAGCATCAATTCTTCGGCACTCTGCTTTCTTTATAGTCCAACTCTCACATCCATACATGACTACTGGTGAAACCATAGCTTTGATTGCATGGAACTTTGTTGGCAAAGTAATATCTCTGCTTTTTAATATGCTGTTCAGGTTCGTCATAACTTTTCTTCCAAGGAGCAGGTATCTTTTAATTTCATAGCTGCAGTCACCATCTGCAGTGATTTTGGAGCCCCAAAATATAAAGTCTGTCACTGTTTCTATAGTTTCCCCATCTATTTGCCACAAAGTAATGGGACCAGATGCCATGATCTTAGTTTTTTTGACTATTAAGCTTTAAGCCAACATTTTCACTTCCCTGTTTTACTTTCATCAAGAGAATTTTTAGTTCTTCTTTGCTTTCTGTCATAAGTGTGTGTCATCTGCATATCTGAGTTTATTGATATTTCTCTCGGCAATGTTGACTCCAGCTTGTGCTTCATCCAGCCAGGCATTTCTCATGATGTCCTTTGCATATAATTTAAATAAGCAGGGTGGCAATAGACAGCCTTGAAGTAGTCCTTTCCTGATTTGAAACCAGTCTGTTGTTCCATGTCCAGTTCTAACTATTGCTTCCTGACATGTATACAGATTTCCTAGGAGGCAGGTATGGTCATCCAGTATTCCGATCTCTTGAAGAATTTTCCAGTTTGTTGTGATCCACAAGGTCAAAGGCTTTGGTATAGTCAATAAAGCAGAAGTAGATATTTTTCTGGTATTCTCTTGCTTTTGTTGATGATCTAGAGGGTGTTGGCAATTTGATCTCTGGTCCCTCTACCTTTTCTAAATCCAGCTTGAACATCCTGAATTTCACAGTTCACGTACTGTTGAAGTCTGGCTTGGAGAATTTTGAGCATTACTTTGCTAGCGTGGGAGATGAATGCAATTGTGCAACCATTTGAGCATTCTTTTGCATTACCTTTCTTTGGGATTGGAATGAAAACTGAACATTTTCCAGTCTTGTGGAGACTGCTGAGTTTTCCAAATTTGCTGGCATATTGAGTGCAGCACTTTCACAGCACCATATTTTAGGATTTGAAAAAGCTCAGCTGGAATTCCATCACCTCCACTAGCTTTGTTCTTAGTGATGCTTCTTAAGGCCCACTTGACTTCCCACTCCACGATGTCTGGCTCTAGGTGAGTGATCACACCATCGTGATTATCTGGGTCATGTAGATCTTTTTTGCATAGTGCTTCTGTGTATTTTTATCACCTCTACTTAATATCTACTGTTTTTTTAGGTCCATGTCATTTCTTTCCTTTATTATGCCCACCTTTGCATGAAATGTCCCCTTGGTGTCTCTAATTTTCTTGAAGAGATCTCTAGTCTTTCCCATTCTGTTGTTTTCCTCTATTTCATTCCATTGATCACTTTGCTGGCCTGCTTTGATTTCCCAAGCTCTGGAGTTTCATTCCAGTGAAGTTGGTTTTCTCATCATACCCTTGGAAATTTATGGGTATTTGGCACTCGGATATTTGACATCCTTATTTGATAAGACTGTAATATGGGTCTTTTTGACTTAAATTTTAATATCCATAGCAGTGTTGATTTTGCCTTATTTAATTTTGCCTCAATCTCTGGTATTTATGTTTCTCTAAGTTATATTATAGATCTTGTTCCTAATACTATAGGTTAGGTTTTCTGGTAAAGAGGAAACTCTGATAGTCTTAAATGTGTTGCTTTTTTATGGTGCTTAAATATGGTGCTTTATTTCACTTTCAGATGATGGTATGTGAAAAAGGAACAAAACATAATGCAATATGGTTCTTGACCATTAGTAGAACTTTGAATATGTACTCATAAATAACTCACTATTATGAAACTTGACTCCTGTATGGGATTGTTGGATATAGCAAAAAAATTCAGTATACTCTGTTAACCTATGTTTCAAAAATGCATTCACATATTTACGCATGCTAAAGTAGTATTCTTTGTTTATCTGAAATGCACATTTAACTGAGAACCTTGCATTTCATGTGGCAACTACAGTAATATACATTATCTATGCTAAAAATGAGGAATTTATTTTTATAGTTAAAATTAATAAGAATAGAAAACCACTATGGGTTTGTAGAAAAAAGTTTTGTTTAGCATTATTATTAAATAGTGAATGCTATTTCTAGTGAATAATTTATTTTACAGAAATACTTTCAAAATTATAGCACTTTTTTAGCTGAACTTATCTAAACCTTTTCCTCTAATTGAGCTCTTAAAATAATTATGTAATTTCTTTTTGATGGATTTTTACTATCATAACATGTGTTCCTGCCTGTCATTATTACTCTGTCATTTTAAGCTCTTTTTAATTTTTTTCATAAGTGTTTCCTACTTTTAATTAACTTTATTTCAATGTATTTTTCTTAGTTTATTTTGAATTTTCAGTTGCTTTCTTCTTATATATTTTTCCTGAAGAGTAGTCGTAAATCAACCATATGTTATACTTAAAATAGATTAATGCTTTATTGATTGACCACATTATGGAAGATTTTAATGACATCTTGATAATGTACAATGTTGAATCAATGACTGCTTTTGTCAGTAAAAAATTCAATGTAAATATCCTGTAGTAGATGCATGAGAGGCATTTAGTTTCACAAGTATAATTATTAATATATATAAAAAACAGAACTCTATATATGTTTTTTTCAAAGGGGAGGAATAGCTTAAAAATCAACTTTATATTTAAGTTAAAATACAGAAAAAGATATAATAAAGTGGACAAATTTCAAAAAAATGAACTGTATATATATATATATATATATATATAAATTTACTAGGAACATTTGCAGAATAGAATGCATATTTGTTCATGAACCATTCAGACTTCAAAAACTTATATATTCAAGGCAAACTTGTATAAAATGTCAGCAAAAGTCATTAATGTATCAAAGTGACCACACCGCCACCACAACCTACCTCAGTCATGTCTGGCTCTTTGAGGCTCCCATGGACAGCAGTCTGCCATGCTCCTATGTCCATGAGATTTTCCAGGCAAAAATACTGGAGTGAGTTGCTATTTCCTACCCAGGGGATCTTCCTGATTCAGGAATTAAATCTGTCTCTTGCATCTCCAGCATTGGAAGATGGATTCTTTACCAACTACACCAACTGGAAAGCCCATAATCAATGTAATTATAAGTAACGTCCTTATAGCAACGACCATAAGTGCTTAGTGTGGATTAGAACTTCGACTTAGCACTTTGCCACCATTTCCATGTTTTATTTTTATTATAATGCTGTGAAATAAGCAATATGACTTCTGTTTTCAGAAGAATAAATATTTTTTTAAAAGCTATTTTTCAACTTAGGAAAACAGTTAAAATATATATTAAACAGAACTATATTTAAATGTTTCTGAACAACAGTTAATATTTCAGGTACAATTTTTACTAATATCACTCCTTGTTTTTGTTGTTGTTGTTTAATTTTCCTGGAATACCAACTCTTATTGCTCCTTTGAAGGGAAATAGAATAGTGTGTTTAGGAGACCTGTCTTCTAACACAATTAAACCCACATTTCAACCCTCTTCTGCTAAATGCTAACTGATCTTGGACAATTTACTGTCAGGCTTCATTTCTCACATAAGCTTGGATTAACAGTGCTTGAATCATGAGGCTGTTGCAGAGATGAAATAATGAGCTAATATATGAGACACAGTTAGTACTTGGCTTATAGTAATTACTCAATAACTGATGGTAATTATAATTGTTTACTTAACCTATCATGGGCCAATTTTTCTGGGTCATGTTTTGTCTCCCTTGTCACCAGCCTTTTGTTTCATTTATATTCAGTTGAAATTGTCTCTCTGCTCTTTCCTCAGTGTTTATCTCAGCCTGTTATAAACGTTCCTTTTTGCCTTCCTACTGTCTTAGTTTGTCTATTTTTAATGCTTCTAATCAGCTAAACAAACAGACCACTCTATTACCAGGGGATTTCTTTAATCTAACACTCATTTTTCTTTGTCACATTACAGAGGCAGGGAAACAAAATGATCAGCTATGGATCATATGTTTGACAATGCAAAAAAGCATGGGGATTACATTTTCCTCATATGAAAAATAGAATTCTCTGTGCTTATCCTTTTAGAGGAGGAAGAGTTGGGACAGATGGGAAATAAGGGGTGGTGGGGGGGACTTACTAAAATTCTCTTTCATACAAGCAAGTACCTGGGTTAATTAACACATAATGTGCCATTATCTAGAAACCTTAAAATGTATTCAGCTTTTAAACTAATAAGATATAAAATGATCTTTAGACTAAGTCAAGAGAATCAATGCTCTCTGCAATCCATTTTTCCTAAAACAATCATGAGAATTCAAGAATTGCCATCACTTAATTTTTTTAAAAACTTTAACTTATTCAATATTTCTCAATAAATTTTATCTTCAGAATTCACCCAAAATTATGCAAGAATATGATGAAATATTAGATATAAATATAAAATGTATATAGTACTGCTTATGTTTAGAAAGTTGTACAAATATAAGAACCAATAGGAGGCATATTAAAATAGCAACCTTTGTATCTGGTAATTTTATTTCTCTTTTATATATATGTATATATAATGTGTTGATACTTCCTAACTTTTCTAAAACAAATATGAAATTTTTTAAACACTTAACTTGTATATTTTATTTTTTCTTATTTTATTATTACTTTTTTTCTTATATATTGGCTGTGGGGTTCTTTGTTGTTGCACATGGGCTTTCCCTCAGTGCGGTGAGAGAGCGCTGCTCTCTAGTTGCAGTACAGGGGCTTCTCCTTGCTGTGGTTTCTCTTGTGCAGAACGGGCTCTAGACTTCAGTAGTTGCAGCATATGGACTCAATAGCTGTGGCACATGGGCTTAGTTGCTCCACAGCATGTAGAATCTTTCAGGGCCAGGGTTGGACATGGTATTCCCTGTATTGCAAGGTGGACTCTAATTGTTGAGTCACCAGGGAAGCCCCATGCAGTCTTAAAATCAGAAACAGGTAGTATTATCAAAAAAGGAAAAAAAAAAAAAAAGAAAGAAAGAAAATATAGCACAAAGATTAAAAAGATAAATGGAATTAATTATAAGATCATTTCTAAAAAATAATTTTAAAGAATTAAATTGTTTTTAAAAGAGGAATTAAAAGAAAAATAAATAGTGAGTGTGAAGACAATTTTATATTAAGCCTGCAATGAATGTATATAACACTATTAATGTTTGGTGTATACTTTTACTTTTTTTCAAAGATCAGGTTATAAAGTAGATGGAAGAAATGTCAACACACTGAAGGTTGCAAACTTGTTTTAAAAGATTCATTAAAGTCCCATTCTTTTTCCCCCACTTCCCTTACTGTCAATTTAGAACATTTGTCTCTACCAGAAGGAAAACTTAAAAGGACGTTATATTCATTTTAACTTTTGATTTTTAAAATGGTGAAATTTAATAACAAAAAGAGGGCCATCAGAAGGTATAATTAAATAAGCATGTGTGTGCTAAGTGGCTTCAGTTGTGTCTGATTCTTTGTGACTCTATGGACGGTGACCCACCAGGCTTCTCTGTCCATGGGATTTTCCAGGCATGAATACTGGAGTGGGTTGCCATTCCCTCCTCTAGGAGATCTTCCTGACTCAGGGATTGAACTCGCATCTATTACTTCTCCTGCCTTGGCAGGTGGGTTCTTTATCACTAGTGCCACCTGGGAAGCTCAAATAATCATGAGAGATGGTTAAATAAATATTCAAGTCAAATAAATGTTAAAAGCACAATTTAGTCACAGGATCTCTTCTGGCCTCTGATACTGACATTGGCCACTGGTAAACTCCATCTTTGTTATTTAGCTCAGGCAAGATCCTAGATGTAATGGTCAGCTCTCCTCTGCACATTTAACTTCTTCTCAGACATTTCCACCTATAGGCCTTGTGTCTGCTGCATACTCCACTCAGCTCTCTAGCCAAGGGTGTCCAGTTTTAACCTTGGCCTTGTAGTTAATGTTACATCATTACTGAGCCAGTGGTCAACTGGCTGACTCCCAGATCAGTGTGAGAACCCCACCCTGAAAGAAAGACGGGCTTGGGAAAACATGCTCTCTCCCTATGTTAAAGCAACTTTGTCCCTTGATTAGGCTTTGACTTCCTCAATTTGATACAGCAGTGTGGCTTTCTGTGGTGACTTCACCCTAGGAAATACCTGCACCCATTTGAAATTCAGAGATGAGAAATGAGAACACATCTAAACATTTGATTCACCTACATTTCTCTCCATCTTTCTGCTATAAATTTGCTGGGGTAAGGGAAATTGCCCTCTCCTTCATCTAGTCTGAATGATTTCACAACATGTAACTCCACAGCCTAATCCACCAAGGTCAAGGAGGAAGACAGCATAATTTAACACTGTTTCTCCAGAAAATATCTTTGTGGGTTTTTCAGCAAGATTATGAATGTCATCAACTAAATATTATTCTACAACTTCACATTTTAATGTCTATTCCTAATTGCCCACCAGGTAGAAGGATAAATTTATTGAGGCTGAGTAAAAGTCATATATTCAAACAAGCAGTAGAAAGTACACATTGATTTTTGAATTATTACCCACTATATATCTATTATAGAAATGCTGAAAGAATCTGTTTAATGGTCATATGCTGTCCAATAAGGGGGTTGTACCTTAATTTATTTAAAAATTGCCATAATTTTCCAAAATTATTTCCTTTCAGAATTTTTTATACCTTTGGTTAAAACAAATCTGAGAAAATCATGTGCTGTCTTCCAGAAGTTAATGCATTAATGCCATGAAAGAAGCTATGTCAGGAATGACTGAAATGAGACTGAGGACCTTTGTGTTTGCAGCCCATGCTGTACTCAGAAGAACTCCATATTAAAACTGTGGACTAGTCACTGAGTTGCTAAGAATACATTGCTTTCCCTACTAACAAATGAGATGCATTTTATAACATAATCATATATATTAAGTGATTACTTCCCAATCCAAATTCTCGGTAAACAACCTATGAAAGCCTGCATTAACTTTTCCCCTTTTCACAAAAACACCTGATGATATTCCTCCAGGGGGAGACTATTCTGGGTTACTCCACAATCTGTGATCCTGTGTCTTAATTTTAAGAATGCAAAGTAAACTGCCTTTTTGCCTCTATACGGGTCATATTTCTTTCACAGTACCTTTATTAGAGAAGCATTTATTTCACAGTAGATTTTTTTAATGCCCTTACTTCTTAAAATTGGTGCCTTCATATTTGAAGAAACATGGCTATTCATGTAATAAATTACCTATGAGAAAAATGCTAGAAGATGCATCAGTATCAATGTGGCTTTTATAGATTTTTCCCCAAAGAAACTGCCTCTTGCTTTGTAATTCTTTACCTTACTATATAATAATAAATAGCATTATTTTCAATATTCTTAGTGCTTTATCTTGTTCCTATCATATATGTTTTTTGTATATGACAATTTAACACAATCTAATTTTAGAAACATAATGTGTGCATTTTCCATGTAAAAACATATGTCATTGAACAAAGATAAACCAGCACTTTGTTCTTTTTCTTATGTGAATTAATTCCAAAAATGCATTCTTTTCTGGGAATAATCATAGATGTAAAATATTTTAAAGCTTTTAGTTTCCAATGTTAAAAAAAAAAGTCAATTAGTGCAATCATTTCCCCTTAAGTATAATCTCATTTTAAAATGTGTTTTGGGAATCAGTTGTTTCTATGGTAACTAGAAATTCAAGTGGAATTATAACCTGCTGAAGCAGGATCCATTTGATCAATCCCATGAAATGGATTTAGAAAAATACTTCTTAGAAGGAATGAAGTGTTAATTTTCTCAAGTTAATTCTTGGGGAAAATACATCTCTTTTTTGTGTTTACTGTGTTATTTTCACTACTTCAACCAAACTCCAATATAATGTATAATGGTTCAATTATAAGAACAGGACTTAGAATTTTCTCACTGATAAAGTACATAAAAAATAATATAATCACAGTCTATGGTTTAGGTTATTGTTGCTGTTTAGTCACTAAGTTGTGTCTGATTCCTTTGCAACCCCATGAATTGTAGCCTGTCAGTCTCCTCTGTCCATGGAATTTCCCAGGCAAGAATACTGGAGTGGGTTGCAATTTCCTCCTCCAGGGGATCTCCCTGACCCAGGGATCAAACAGGTCTCCTGCATTGTTGGGCAGATTCTTTACAACTGGAAGACAAATTTTATCTTTACCCCAGCTTCCTTTGGAGTTCTAAACTTCTTCAGTTATACACAAAGGACTCATCACTGATTCAAGAAACCAGTACAATTTTAACAGTTAAACATGCATACAGTCTACTCAAGTGCATAGCATCTTAAATATTTGGAGAACAAAATTAAGCTTAAGTGAGGTTTTCTCTCTGCACTTGAATATAGTACATTGATTCACCTTTGAGATTCAGGTTTAATGAATGGTTGCAAACTTTTGAGAGGAGGAAAGATGCCTTACCAGTCTCTGACCTTGTATGAAGAGATGCATAGCAAAAGCTAGTCATGTGTCCTGACTTCAGCACAGAGTCCTGGGTCCTGGGCATCCTGTATTCTGAACTATTGTAATAGAATTTTTTTTTTAACCTTATAATATACAGGTGAATGTGGAATAAGCAGAGAAAAACATATAGGGAAAGCTCTGGACATTCTTTCTGCACAGTGGCTTCTTCAGTTTACTTAAATCTCTATTCATAAGCTTTTAAGCATAAGTTAAGGAACACCCTCAATTCAGATTTCTTATGAGAATTAAATTGGTTCAACATATCTTGCAGGTTATTATTGATCATATTAGTTCTCTATTACAAAACTGTTTCTTCAAACAGATGACTTTTGATTTTAAAGATTCTATTGTAATGCTGAATAAAATTTAATTGGAAAGAATTACTATTCATTAGATTTTTTTCTTTTCTCTACTTGAAAAGAGGTGTACATCTAGTTTGTTAATTATTAAAGTAGATGTAGTGTTAGAAGTACAGTGTGCATATTAGTGTTTATACAAAAGTTTTATGAACTCTAAAGGCAAAGAAATTTTAGCTGACATTACTTTTTTTTACAGTAAATAGGAGCCAAATGTATATATGTTTATTTTATAAATAAATATAGAATTATGAATACAATGCTCATACTTAAGTAAGAATTAGCTACTTAGGCATTTAATAATTAAAATTTATTTTTATGGTATTAACATATATATATGGAATCTAGAGAAATGGAATAGATGAACTTATTTGCAGGACAAATGTAGAGAACAGTCTTGAGGACACAGCAGGTAGGGGGAGAGAGTGAGACAAAAGAGTAGCATATTGACATATTTGTACTAATGTATGCAAAATAGATAGCTAATTTGAAGCAACTATATAGCAGAGGGGGCTCAGTTTGGTGCTCTGTGATGACCTAGAGTGGTGGGATGGGCTTAAGAGGAAGGGAATATTTGTCTACATATGGCTGATGCACTTTTTGTATAACAGAAGCTAATAGAACATTGTGAAGCAACTCAATTCAGTTCATTCGCTCAGTAGTGTCCGACTCTTTGCTACTCCATGAAAGCCAGACCTCCCTGTCCATCACCAAAACCTGAAGCATGCTCAAACTCATGTCCAAGGAGTCAGTGATGCCATCCAACCATCTCATCCTCTGTTGTCCCCTTCTCCTTCTGCCTTCAATCCTTCCCAGCATCAGAGTCTTTTCGAAGGAGTCAGTCCTTCGCATCAGGTGGCCAAAATATTGGAACTTTGGCTTAAGCATCAGTCCTTCCAATGAATATTCAGGATTGATTTTCTTTAGGATTGAATAATTTGATCTCCTTGAAGTCCAAGAGACTCCCAAGAGTCTTCCCCAACACCACAATTCAAAAGCATCCATTTTTCAGTGTTCAGCCTTCTTTATGGTCCAACTCTCACATCCATATATAAGTACTGGAAAAACCATAGATTTGACTATACAAACCTTTGTCAGCAAAGTAATATCTCTGCTTTTTAAAATGCTGTCTTGGTTTCTCATAGCGTTTCTTCCAAGGAGAAAGTATCTTTTAATTTTATGGCTGCAGTCACCATCTGCAGTGATTTTAGAGCCCAAGAAAATACTTGGTCACTGTTTCCATTGTTTCTCCATCTATTTGCCATGAAGTGATGGGATCAGATGCCATGATCTTCATTTTTTGAATGTTGAGTTTCAAGGCAGCTTTTTCAATCTCCTCTTTCACTTTCATCAAGAGGCTCTTTAGTTCCTCTCACTTTCTGCCATAAGGGTGGTGTCATCTGTATATCTGAGGTTATTGATATTTCTCCTGGCAATTGTTATTTCAGCTTGTGCTTCATCCAGCCTGGCATTTTGCATGATGTACTCTGCATATAAGTTAAATAAGCAGGATGACAATATACAACCTTGATGTACTAACTGTTGCTTCTTGACCTACATACAGATTTCTCAGGAGGCAAGTAAGGTGATATGGTATTCCCACCACTTGAAGAAATTTCCACAGTTTGTTGTGATCCACAGAGTTAAAGGTTCTAGCATACTCAATGAAGCAGAAGTACTTTTTTTTTTTTTTTTCTGAAATTCTCTTGCTTTTCCCATGATACAACTGATATTGGCAATTTGATATCTGGTGCCTGTGCCTTTCCTAAATCCAGTTTGAACCTCTGGAAGTTCTCAGTTCACGTACTGTTGAAGTGTACCTTGGAGAATTTTGAGCATTATTTTATTAGCGTGTGAGATGAGTGCAATAGTTTCAGTAGTAGTATTCAAACTTTGGAGTAGTTTGAGCATTCCTTGATATTGCCTTTCTTTAGAATTGGAATGAAATCTGATCTTATCCAGTCCCGTGACCACTGCTGAGTTTTCCAAATTTGTTGGCATATTGAGTGCAGCACTTTCACAGCATCATCTTTTAGGACTTGAAATGACTCAGCTGGAATTCCATCACTTCTACTAGCTTTGTTCATAGTGTTGCTTCCTAAGACCCACTTGACTTCACACTCCAAGATGTCTGGCTCTAGGTGAGTGATCACATCATCGTGGTTATCTGGGTCATGAAGATCTTTTCTGTATTGATCTTCTGTGTGTTCTTGCCACTTCTTCCTAATATCTTCTGCTTCTATTAGATCCATGTCATTTCTTTCCTTTATTATGCCCATCTTTGCATGATATGTTCCCTGGTATCTCTAATTTTCTTGAAGAGATCTCTAGTCTTTCCCATTTAATCGTTTTCCTCTAGCTCCTTGCATTGATCATTTAAGAAGGCTTTCCTCTTTTTCCTTGCAATTATACTCCAATAAAAATAATTAAAATGTATTTTTAAGAGCTCATCCTCTAGTGTTCTCCTTCATTGAAATGGCAGATAGTCTTCACCCCAAACATACAACCCCAACTGTGTAGAAGCAGTTGTGTCCTAGTTCTGTCTGTTAAGACAACTAAAGGATTAAAAGGAGTGGGTAAAGCCAAAACCCAGACAACATGTGTTATTGAAAACCTATCTCTCATCCCTGTCTTGAAGATTTTCATGAGTTTAACTTGTTTGCATGTCCTCTTAAGATACTTTTTAAAATTTCTTACCTTATCTATTAGAGCTACTTATGCAATCAGTCTTCCTCTCACACTGCCAATGTGAGTGAAAACTATGCTCTAGTGTTCCAGAGAGCTATTATTCTTGTCTTGGAGGAAAAATTATCATCATAGAGATACTTCTCCAAAGTGGCATTTATATGATTCCAAATTTCCTCTTCCACTTTTTATTATTATTATCATTATTATTAATGTTATGCTGTCCCAAGGGATTAGGTTTTTAGTGTACATAGTAGAATGCTTTTACATTACCTCTCAGTTCTTCCTTACTATGTACATTCTATGCACTGATAAAGAATATAATCTTCTAACAGCATGGAAGCAAGCAAGGGAAAGGTAAATGTACCAGGATAAACAGTGTATGTTACTCATTAAATTATATAGACAAATAGTTTAAATATGTAACCACATTGAGAAAATTTGCTTTGTGTTTGTATCAGTCAGAATAGTTAGATTATGCTGAGGTAGCAAATTCTCCCTAAATTTCATGCTTCAAGCAATAACCATTTTTGTTTTGTTCAGTTGTTCTCAATTACATTTCTGCAGGTCATCTAGTAAGTCTTTCCTACATCACTGTTGGTCTCACTCTCTGGCCTCATTGTTGTGTTGTTGGAATAGCTGCTATCTGGAAAGTGATATTGCTGTAACACAGGGAAGAGAAAATAGTCTTGAATTGTCAGTTACATATACTGGCCTGGAAATAAAAGTATCTGGCCAATTCAAGTCAACCCAGTGGTTTCATACAAATCAAATAAATTGCCTAAAAGAAAATAAATAAATATTTGAAAATAGCTCCAAAGGTCACCACAATTGTATGTATCAGTGTTAAGTGAGTTCTCATGTTTGTCTTTGTTAAGAAGCATGATCATTTAATTAAATAATTTAAAAATAAAGAAACAAAAGTGAATGATTTTGGCAACCCTTATCTTCAAAAAAATTTAGACCAATTTAACATAGGCAAGATATACCCAACTGAATGCAGATTTCCAGGGAACACAAAAGACACATTAGAAAATCATCTTAATTAAACAATGTAAAGAAATGGAGGAAATGATAGAATGGGAAAGACTAGAGACCTATTCCAAAAAATTAGCAATACCAGAGTAACATTTCATGCAAAGATGGGTACAATAAAGGACAGAAATGGCAAGGACCAAACAGAAGCAGAAGAGGTTAAGAAGAAGTGACAAGATTACATACATGAGCTATACAAATAATAATAAAAATAATAATGACCCAGAAACCACAATAGTGTAATCACTCACCTAGAGCCAGACATTCTAGACAGCTAAGTCAAGTGGGCCTTAGGAAACCTTACTATGAACAAAGCTAGTGGAGGTGATGGAATTCCAGTTGAGCTATTTAAAATCCTAAAGATGATGCTAATAAAGTGCTGCACTCAATATGCCAGCAAATTTGGAAAACTCAGCCATGGTCACAGGACTGGAAAAGTTCCGTTTTCATTCCAGTTCCAAAGAAGAACTATGCCAAAGAATGTTCAAAGTATAATACAATTGAACTCATTTCACATACTAGCAAAATAAAGCTCACAATTCTCCAAGCTAGGCTTCCACAGCATGTGAACCAAGAACTTTCAGATGTACAAGCTGGATTTAGAAAAAGCAGAGGAACCAGAGATCAAATTGACAACATGCATTGTATCATAGAGAAAGCAAGGGAATTCCAAAAAATACATCTACTTCTGTTTCATCGACTGTGCTAAAACCTTTAACTGTGTGGATAACAACAAAATGTGGAAAGTTCTTAAAGAGATAGGAAAACCAGGCCACCTTGCCTGTCTTATATGAAACCTGTATGCAGGTTAAGAAGCAACAGTTAGAACCAGACATGGAAAAATGGACTGGTTCAAAATTGGGAAAGGAGTATGTCAAGGCTGTGTTTTGCTTATTTACATTCTATACAGAGCACATCATGTGAAATGCTGGACTGGAATCAAGATTTCTGGGAGAAATATCAACAGCCACAGATATGTAGATGATAAAATTGTCATGGCAGAAAGTGAAGAGGAACAAAAAAGCCTCTTGATAAGGGTGAAGGAGAAGAATGAAAAATGTGATTTAAAACCCAACATTCAAAATATGAAAATCATGGCATCTGGCCCCATCACTTCATGGCAAATAAATCAGGGAAAGTGGAAGCAGTCACAGTTTTTATTTTCTTGAGCTCCAAAATCACTAAAGTGAATGAAGTCACTCAGTCGTGTCCTACTCTTTGTGACCCCATAGACAGTAGCCTACCATAGACTGTAGCTTACCATTGATTGTAGCCTATAGGTTTCTCCATGGGATTTTCCAGGCAAGAGTACCAGAGTGGGTTGCCATTTCCTTCTCCAGGGGATCTTCCCAACCCAGGGATCAAACCTGGGTCTCCCGCATTGCAGGCAGATGTTTTACCCTCTGAGCCAATCACTGCAGACATGAAATTAAAAGACACTTTCTCCTTGTAAGAAAAGCTATGGCATACCTAGACAGCATATTAAAAAGCAGAGACTTCAGTTTGCTGACAAAAATTCACATAGTCAAAGGTATGATTTTTCCCGTAGTCATGCATGAATACGAGAGTTGAACTATCAAGAAGGCTGAGCACTAAAGAATTGATGCTTTTGAATTGTGGTGCCAGAGAAAACTCCCGAGATTCCCTTGGACAGCAGGGAGATCAAACTAGTCAGTCCTAAAGGAAATCAACCCTGAATATCCGTTGAAAGTCTGATGATCCAATAATTTGGCCTCCTGATGTGAAGAGTCGATTCACTCAAAAGACTGTGGTATTTCTAAAGATTGAGGGCAAAAGGAAAAGGGGGCAGCAGTGAATGATATAGTTAGATAAGATCACTGACTCAGTGAGCATAAGTTTGAGCAAACTCTGGGAGATAATGAAGGACAGGGAAGCCTGCCATACAGTAGTCCTTTGGGTCTCAGACTCGACACTCCTTAAAGACTGAACCACCACAACAAGGGCGACTTAGTTACTCAAGCAGTCTGAAAACTCAGAGCCATTCCTTCTTCTTGGCATGACTCAATACATTTTTACAAAACATTCATTATTTATTTGGAAACTGCTATGCAATTTACTTTGGATAACACCATGATAAAGAAGACTAATACTGCCATCAAGGGCTTTAAAGTTTAATGTTTTTTTTTTTTTTTTTCTGTTTTTTTTTTTTTTTTTAATTAGTTGGCGGCTAATTACTTCACAACATTTCAGTGGGTTTTGTCATACATTGATATGAATCAGCCATAGATTTACACGTATTCCCCATCCCGATCCCCCCTCCCACCTCCCTCTCCACCCGATTCCTCTGGGTCTTAAAGTTTAATGTTATAGAAGATGTATGTAAATAATTTTTATCCTACAATTTCAATAAAATCACCCTTGTGGAAGTCACAAATACCTACTTGAGGTCATGTCCATTGGTCAACTCCTAGTTATCTTTGTAATAGACCTTCTCCACCTTGTAATACAGCAGTATTATTCCTATCCTCTTAGAGAACAAATAATCTATGGCATTTCAATGCTTGAGTCCTTGACAGAAAAAAAGATAATTTTTCCTTCTTCCTGTTGGAGTTGGTATCATTACAGGGCATGAAAATTCCCCCTTTTGGTTTCCTGACTTTAACTGAGGTTTTTATTTATCAGTTTTGTTTTGTTTTAATCATTTCCTCTTCATAAAATGTTTCTCTGAAAGCACTGCTGGCCTAGAGTCAGGCTTGAGAGAGAACATGATAGTGGAGGAGTAGGTGGATATGGAGAAAATCTCTCTCCATGGATACAACAGTAATACACCTTCAGACACAGAAGCGGATGCAGAACACCAGCTGAGAGTGGAAGTACCTGACCACCAAAAAGAATATATAGAACCACACAAAACTCAGTAGGATGAAGGAACTAGGGGGACAAACAGGAGTGTTAGTAGAACTGGACCTGCCCTTGTCATGTAGGGGAACCGAAGCAGGGGTACAATCCTCATATCAGGGCAACTGTCTGAGTCACAGGAGAAACATTTAAGGTTGAGGGTGAAAAAGCTGATCTGTGGCAGCCTAAATGGAATGAGAATCAGACAGTCCTTGCCAGAGCCACACATACCCTAGACAGGGACGTGGGTCGCCTAGAAGGCACAGTGGTTGGGAACTGGAGTTTAAGGATTGTGGAGTAATCCCACTGTGAGGTCTGTTGCTGACTGTGGAGAGACACGTGTTGAGGAGATGTGGAGGAGGAGATTGTGGTTGGAAGTGCCTGAGGGGGAAAACCAGGCAGCCAAGTTCAGTTCAGTCACTCAGTCGTGTCCAACTATTTGCGACCCCATGAATCACAGCACGCCAGGCCTCCCTGTCCATCACCAACTCCCAGAGTCTACCCAAACCCATATCCATCGAGTCAGTGATGCCATCCAGCCATCTCATCCTCTGTTGTCCCCTTCTCCTCCTGCCCCTATCCCTCCCAGCATCAGGTCTTTTCCGAGTCAAATCTTCCCATGAGGTGGCCAAAGTATTGGAGTTTCAGCTTCAGCATCAGCCCTTCCAATGAACACCCATGATTGATCTCCTTCAGGATGAACTGGTTGGATCTCCTTGCAGTCCAAGGGATTCTCAAGAGTCTTCTCCAACACCACAGTTCAAAAGCATCAATTTTTTGGTGCTCAGCTTTCTTCACAGTCCAACTCTCACACCCATACTTGACCGCTGGAAAAACCATAGCCTTGACCAGATGAACCTTTGTTGGCAAAGTAATGTCTCTGCTTTTTAATATGCTATCTAGGTTGGTCATCACTTTCCTTCCAAGGAGTAAGCATCTTTTAATTTCATGGCTGAAGTCACCATCTGCAGTGGTTTTAGAGCCCAGAAAAATAAAGCCTGACACTGTTTCCACTGTCTCCCCATCTATTTCCCATGAGGTGATGGGACCAGATGCCATGATCTTAGTTTTCTGAATGTTGAGCTTTAAGCCAACTTTTTCACTCTCCTCTTTCACTTTCATCAAGAGGCTTTTTAGTTCCTCTTCACTTTCTGCCATAAGGATGGTGTCATCTGCATATCTGAGGTTATTGATATTTCTCCCGGCAATCTTGATTCCAGCTTGTGCTTCTTCCAGCCCAGCGTTTCTCATGTTGTACTCTGCATAGAAGTTAAATAAGCAGGGTGACAATATACAGCCTTGACATACTCCTCCTGTTTGGAACCAGTCTGTTGTTCCATGTCCAGTTCTAACTGTTGCTTCCTGACCTGCCTATAGGTTTCTCAAGAGGCAGGTCAGGTGGTCTGGTATTCCCATCTCCTTCAGAATTTTCCACAGTTTATTGTGATCCACACAGTCAAAGGTTTTGGCATAGTCAATAAAGCAGAAATAGATGTTTTTCTGGAACTCTCTTGCTTTTCCGATGATCCAGTGGATATTGGCAATTTGATCTCTGGTTCCTCTGCCTTTTCTAAAACCAGCTTGAACATCTGGAAGTTCACGTTTCATGTAATGCTGAAGCCTGGCTTGGAGAATTTTGAGGATTACCTTACTAGCATGTGAGATGAGTGCAATTGTGCAGTAGTTTGAACATTCTTTGGGATTGCCTTTCTTAGGGATTGGAATGAAAACTGACCTTTTCCAGTCCTGTGGCCACTGCTGACTTTTCCAAATTTGCTGGCATATTGAGTCCAGCACTTTCACAGCATCATCTTTCAGGATTTGAAATAGCTCAACTGGAATTCCATCACATCCACTAACTTTGTTCATAGTGATGCTTTCTAATGCCCACTTGACTTCACATTCCAGGATGTCTGGCTCTAAGTGAGTGATCACACCATTGTGATTATCTGGGTTGTGAAGATCTTTTTTGTGCAGTTCTTCTGTGTATTCTTGCCACCTCTTCTTAATATCATCTGCTTCTGTTAGGTCCATATCATTTCTGTCCTTTATTGAGCCCATTTTTGCAGCCAAGGAAGCAAGGCAATACTGCTGAGTAATGAATAGGTGGTAGAGCCATCACCATAGCCTCTCTCCCCATATGCCAGCATCCGCAGCTGAACAATAGAGAGGCTGGACCATCAAACACCTGACACACAAAACCACACAGTGGGACTTCACCTGGGGTGCTCCTTTAGGTAACTTATGTGCTGACTACAGAGTAGGACTCCAGCCAAGGGACCCCTCTATGTGCCTGATGCACTGAACAACGGAGAAGGACCCCAGGAAAGGGAGCCCTTTAAGTGACTGAACAGGCAGCAGAGCTAGGGAGAAGAAGGACTGAAGAGGTCTTTTGATTGCCAGCAACAAGAGGCTCAAACAAATATTTTGATAGGGTCATAACTCCTGAGGCTCAGGCAGTCCATGTTGTGCATACTTGGAGCAGCCAGGGTCAGCACAACCCATGCAGCTGCACCACCTTCATGCTCAACCCTCTCTTGGGCAGAGCTGCCACAGGCAAGAAAATGTCTTGTGTCTATGCATGCAGGATCACTTTAGTCATGCCCAACTCTTTGTCACTCTTTGTCATAGTCCGTAGACTGTGGCTTGCCAGGCCTCTCTGTCACAGGGGTTCTCCAGGCAAGAATACTGGAGTGTACTGGCCAATACTGGTTGTCATACCCTTCTAGAGCATTATATTTTCTGCTGCCCTAGCTGCCAACTCCCCTGAGTACCTGGTACTGCCAGAACCCTGTGACCTAAGCAGCTGCACCACCTCTGCACCTGGTCCTCACTGGGGAGACACAAGTCCTCCAGGGCAGACTCAGGAGTGGATCCCAATGGACGACCCACATGCAGAGATAGAAATAAAACCACAATTGAAACCCAGGGGCAGTGTGGCTAGAGAAGAAGACCCAAAACCTTCCTAACCAGCTGTACAATTGCAGATTAAATCCACACGATCAATTAGGCACTCTGTGTCTATGGAATATATAAAAGGACACTAAAACTCCCACAAAATAAAACACACTAGCTGATAGCTGTGGACATTGGAGGCAAGAATACACAGGAATAGGACCAGACTAGAATCTGAGCTGCCCCCACAGCAGATCCAGAGACTAGCACAGTGCTGGAGGACATCCTAGGGAGATGAGGGGGACTGTGACTCCCAGAGGGAAAGGACTCTGACAGCAGTGACTCGAGAAAAACATTTATTATTATTTTTCACTTGTTCTCTAGATTCTTTTGGATTTTTTTCTTCTTTTCTTTTTTATCCTCTCCTCCCCCACCCATTGTGGTCGTCGATTTAATTTGCATTATGAAATTAAATTAAGGTTGTGAGGGTGTTTTTTGTTGTTGTTGTTGTTGTTTGTTTGTTTTGTTTTTTCTCAGTCACAATTTTTATATTTATAAACCTCTGCCTCTACATTAAGTTTTCATAGTTCTGTGGAGTTTCCTTTTTTTTTTAATTTTTTTCTTTCTTTTTCTTTTTTCTCTTTTTATTTTGTTAATCCTGTTACAATTTTTTTTTCTAAATTTATTCCTTTGTTTGCTTTTCTCCTTGCAGTTAATCGTGAATGTATATAAATTTTCTTTATCTATGTCTATTTAACTTTGCATATCTATTTTTTTCTTCCTTTTCTTTCCTCTCAACATATTTGTTAGTTTTATTTCCATTGATTTATTCCCAGTTCATTCCCATAGCTTTGTTTTCTAGTTGGTGCTTTAGTTAGTTTTGTTCTTAAATGGGAGATATAATTTTTGGTTTCCTTTGTTCACCAAGTCAATCTGTTGGTACTTAATTTTTGTTGGACTGTTTTGATATTGCTTATTTGTGTATATATATATATATGTGTATATTCCATTATTTTAATTATTATTTGCCTGATTTTGTAACTGCCAGTTTTCTGGGGTTCATCTTTGGTTTCTCACTTTTGAGTATGAGTTTTAGTCTCACCTAAGGCCATAACAAACCACTTGTGGAATCTGGGTTCTTGACCAGAGATAAAGCCCTGAGGCTTTGGAGTGGGAACACTGACTCCAATACCTTAGACTACCAGAGAACTACCTCTAAGGAGTATCAGATAGTGAGAACTCACACAAAGGAAACCACCTGATTACAAGACCTGGCATCACCCAACCACTAGTAGTGCCCTGTGCAGGATGCCTCATCTAAAACAACATACATACATGCCTCATCAAAACAAACATATAAACCCGATCATCAGCAGACAGGATCACCACATGACTCAGCCTTGCCTGCCCGAGGAAAAACAGGAGCAACAAGAATAACAACAAAACCTCAGCACAAATCTCACCCTATATGAAACTTACAAAAACTACTGGGCCAACAGTAGGAGGGCAGAGACCAAAAGGAAGAGATAATTCAACCTTGAAGTCTGGGAAGGAGGACCTCAAACACAAAGTAAAAATAAAATAAAATAATGAAAAAGCAGAGAAATACTACACAAATGAAGGAACAAATTAGAAACACAGAAGTCCAAATAAGCAAAGAGAAAACAGTCAATCTACCTGAAAAGAATTCAGAACAATGATAGTATAGATGATCAAAAACTTGAAAATATAATGCATAAAATGCAAGTATCAGTTAACAACGGCCTTGAAGAAATAAAGAATAAACACATAGAGACAAACAACACAATTACTGAAATTAAAAATACTCTAGAAGGAATCAATAGCAGAATATCTGAAGCAGAAGAAAGTATCAGGGAGCTGGAAGATAAAATGGTGAAAATAACTTCTGAAGAGCAGAATAAAGTAAAAAGAATGAAAGAACTGAAGACAATCTCAGAGACCTCTGGGACAATATCAAATACACCAACATTCGAATTAAAGGTGCCCCAGAAGAAAAGAGAAAATATAGGGTATGAGAAAAAATTTTAAGAGATTATAGTTGAAAATTTCCCCAACATGGAAAAGGAAATAGTCAATCAAATCCAAGAGGCACAGAGAGTCCCATACAGGATAGACCCAAGGAGAAACATGCCAAGACACATACTAATCAAACTAACAAAGAATAAAACCACAGAAAGAATATTAAAAGCATCAAGGGAAAAGCAATAAATAACATACAATGGAAACCTCATATGCTTAATAGCTGATCTTTCGGCAGAAATTCTGCAGGCCAGAAGGGAATGGCAGGATGTATTTAAAATATTGAAAGGGGCAAATCTATAACCAAGATTACTGTACCTGGCAAGGATCTCAGTCAAAATTGATGGAAAAATCAAAAGCTTTTTCAGACAAGCCAAAGTTAAAAGAATTCAGTACCACCAAACCAGTGTTAGAGCAAATGTTAAAAGGACTGATATAGTCAAGATATATAAGAGAAGGAAACGATCTACAAAATCAAATCCCAAGCAGCTAAGAAAATGGCATTAGGAACATATGTCTCAACAATTAGTTTAAATGTAAATGGATTAAATGCTCCAACCAAAAGACACAGACTGGCTGAATGGATACAAAAACAAGGCCCAAATGTATGTTGTCTAAAGAAATCCACTTCAGACATAAATAAACATATATATTGAAAGTGAGAGGATGGAAAAATACATTCCATGAAAGTGGGAAGCAAAAGAAAACTGGAGTAGCAATCCTCATATCAGACAGAATAGACCTTAAAATAAAGATGGTTACAAGAGATAAGGAAGGACACTAAATAAAGATCATGGGATCAATTCAAGAAGACCTAACAATTGTAAATATCTATGCACCCAATTTAGGAGCACTTCAATATGTAAGATAAACACTAACAGACAAAAAAGGAGAAATTGATACTAACACAATAATAGCAGGAGACTTCAACAACCCACTCACAGTGATGGACAGATCATCAAAACGAAAAATTAATAAGGAAACATAAGTCTTAAATAATACATTAGATGAGATGGATCTCATTGGTATTTTCAAGACATTCCATCCAAATGCAGATGAATGCACCTTTTTCTCAAGTGCACATGGAATATTTTCCAGGATAGACCACATCTTGGGTCACAAATCAAATCTCAGTAAATTTAAGAAAATTTAAATCATATCAAGCACCTTCTCCAACCACAATGCTATGAAACTAAATATCAACTACAAGAAAAAAAAAGTATTGTAAAAAACACAAACACATGCAGATTAAACAATACGTTTTTACACAGCCAACAGGTTACTGACAAAATCAAAAGGAAAATTTAAAAAAATATTCTAGAAACAAATGGCAATGAAAACATGACAACTCAAAACCTTATGGGATTCAGTGAAAGCCTTTCTAAGAGGAAAGATTATAGCAATACACTTCTACCTCAAGAAACAAGAAAAACATCAAATACACAACTTAACTTTACATCTAAAGCAATTGGAAAAAGAAGAACAAAATAAAAAAAAAAATAGCAGAAGGAAAGAAATCATAAATATCTGAGCAGAAATAAATGGAAAAAAAATGAAAGAAACAATAGAAAAGATTAATAAAATAAAAGCTGATTCCTTGAGACTGTAAACAAAATTGAAAAACCTTTAGTCAGACTTATCACGATAAAGAATAAAATCCACAAATTTAGAAATGAAAAAGGAGAGGTTACAACAGAAAATGCAGAAATGAAAAATGATTATAAGAGATTATTATGATCAACTATATGGCAATAAAATGGATGACCTGGAAGAAATGGACAGATTCTTAGAAAAGTTAAGTTGTCCAAGACTGAAACAGGAAGAAAGAAAAATTAAGAACAACACAATAACAAGCATTAAAATTGAAGCTGTGTTGAAAAATCTCCCCCAAAAAACAAAAGCCCAGGACCAGATGACTTCACAGGAGAATTCTATCAAATATTATGGAAGAACTATGCCTATCTTTCTAAAACTATTTCAAAATATTGCAGAGGAAAGAACACTTTCAAACTCATTCTATGAGGACACCATCACCTTGATGCCAAAACCAGACAAAGACAACACAAGAACAAAAGAAAACTACAGTCCAATATCACTGATGAACACAACTAGAGCAAACAGAATTCAGCAGCACATCAAAAAACTCACACACCATGATTAGGTTGGGTTTATTCCAGGGGTGCAAGGATTCTTCAATACGCACAAATCAATGTGATACATTATATTAACAAATTGAAAGATAAAAACCATATGATTGTCTCAATAGATGCAGAAAAGGATTTTGACAAAATTCAACACCCATTTATGATTAAAACTCTTCAGAAAATGGGCATAGAAGGAACCTACCTCAATATAGTAAAGACCATGTATGATAAGCCTACAGCAAACATTATTATCAATGGTGAAAAACCAAAAGCATTCCCCCCAGATCAGGAACAAGACAAGGGTATCCAGCGTCACTACTATTACTCAACATGATTTCAGAAGTTGTAACTACAGCAATCAGAGAAGAAAGAGAAAGAAAAGGAAATCAGATCGGAAAAGAGTCAAGCCCTCACTGTTTGCAGATGACATGATACGGTACATAGAAAACCCTAAAGATAGTATCAGAAAATTACTAGGGCTAATCAGTAAATTTAGCAAACTTACAGGATACAAAATCAATACACAGAAATCACTTGCATTTCCATATAACAACAATGAAAAATCAGAAAGAGAAATTAAGGATCAATCCCATTCACCATTGCAAAATATAAAGAATAAAATATCTAGGAATAAATTTAACTCAGGAGACAAAAGAACTGTACACAGAAAATTATAAGACTGTGATGAAAAAAATCAAAGGTGACATAAACAGATGGACAGATATTCCATGTTCCTGGGTAGGAAGAATAAATATTGTGAAAATAACTATACTACCAAACACAATCTACAGGTTCAATGCAATCCCTATCAAATCACTAATGGCATTTTTCTCAGAACTAGAACAAATTTTCACAATTCATATGGAAACACTAAAGTCCCTGAATAGCCAAAGCAGTCTTGAGAAAGAAGAATGGAGCTGGAGGAATCAACCTTCATACTTCAGATTACACTACAAAGCTACAGTCATCAAGACAATATGGTGCTGTCACAAAAACAAAAATATATACCAATGGAACAATATAGAAAGCTCCAGAATAAATTCATGCACCTATGGGTACATTGTTTTTGACAAAGGAGGCAAGAACATACAATGGGTAAAAGACAGCCTCTTCAATAAATGGTGCTAGGAAAACTGGACAGCTACATGTAAAAGAATGATATTAGAACACTTCCTAACACTGCACACAAAGATAAACTCAAAATGGATTAAAGACCTAAATATAAGGCCAGAAACTATAGAAAACTTAGAGGAAAACATAGGCAAAACACTCAATGATATAAATCAAAGCAAGATCATAATAACCCACCTCCTAGAGTAATTGGAAATTAAAAAAAAAAACAAAAGCAAACAAGTTGGACCAGATTAAACTGAAAAACTTTTGTGCAGCAAAGGAAACTATAAATAAGGTGCGATGATCACCTTTAGAATAGGAGAAAACCATAGTAAATGAAACAAGTGGTGAAAGTTTAATTTCCAAAATACACAAGAGGCTCATAAAACTCAATACCATTCTGAAGTCTGTCTTTTCACCTTGCTAATAGTTCCCTTTATTGTGCAGAAGCTTTTAATTTTAATTAGGTACCATTTGTTTATTTTTGCTTTTATTACCAATATTCTGGGAGGTGGGTCATAGAGGATCCTGCTGTGGTTTATGTCAGAGAGTGTTTTGCCTATGTTTTCCTCTAGGAGTTTTATAGTTTCTGGTCTTACTTTTAGATCTTTAATCCATTTTGAGTTTGTTTTTGTGTATGGTGTTAGAAAGTGCTCTAGTTTCATTCTTTTACAAGTGGTTGACCAGTTTTCCCAGCACCACTTGTTAAAGAGATTGTCTTTTCTTCATTGTATATTCTTGCCTCCTTTGTCAAAGATAAGGTGCCCATAGGTGCTTGGATTTACCTCTGGGCTTTCTATTTTCTTACATTAATGAAGCAATGGACAAACAATCTCAAAAATATACAAGTAACTCCTGCAGCTCAATTCCAGAAAAATAAAAGACCCAATCAAAAAGTGGGCCAAAGAACTAAACAGACATTTCTCCGAAGAAGACATACAGGTGGCTAACAAACATACAAAAAGATGCTCAACATCACTCATTATCAGAGAAATGCAAATCAAAACCACAATGAGGTACCACTTCACGCCAATCAGAATGGCTGCTATCCAAAAGTCTACAAGCAATAAATGCTGGAGAGGGTGTGGAGAAAAGGGAACCCTCTTACACTGTTGGTGGGAATGCAAACTAGTACAGCCGCTATGGAGAACAGTGTGGAGATTCCTTAAAAAAACTGGAAATAGAACAGCCATATGACCCAGCAATCCCGCTGCTGGGCATACACACTGAGGAAACCAGATCTGAAAGAGACACAAGTACCTCGATATTCACCACAGCACTGTTTATAATAGCCAGGACATGGAAGCAACCTAAATGCCCATCAGCAGATGAATGGATAAGAAAGCTGAGGTACATATACAAGTGGAATATTACTCAGCCACTAAAAAGAATACATTTCAATCATTTCTAATGAGGTGGATGAAACTGGAGTCTATGATACAGAGTGAAGTAAGGCAGAAAGAAAAACACCAGTACAGTATACTAACACATATATATAGAATTTAGAAAGATGGTAACGATAACCCTGTATGTGAGACAGTGAAAGAGACACAGATGTAAAGAACAGACTTTTGGACTCTGTGGGAGAGGGTGAGGGTGGGATGACTTGAGAGAATAGCATTGAAACGTATATTATTATACGTAAAATAGTTTGCCAATCCAGGTTTGATGCATGGGACAGGGTGCTCAGGGCTGGTGCACTGGGATGACCCTGAGGGATGGGATGGGGAGGGAGTTGGGTGGGGGGTTCAGAATGAGGAACATATATACACCCATGGTTGATTCATGCCAGTGTATGGCAAAAACCACTACAATAATGTAAAGTAATTAGCCTCCAATTAAAATAAATTAATTAATTTAAAAAAGAGAAATGCCGATCAAATCTACAATAAGATATCACCTCACACGAGTCAGAATGGCCACCACCAAAATGTCTACACACAATAAATGTGGAGAGGGTGTGGAGAAAAGGGAATGCTCTTGCACTGTTGGTGGGATGTAAATTGATATAGCCACTATGGGAGATAGTATGCAGATTCCTTAAAGAACTAGGAATAAAATCACCATATGACCCAGCATTCCCACTCCTAGGCATATACCTTGAGGAAGCCAAAATTGAAAAATACACATGTATCCCATTTTCGTTGCAGCACTATTTACAATAGCTAGAACATGGAAGCAACCTAGATGTCCACTGACAGATGAATGGATGAAGAAGCTGTGGTACATATACACAGTGGAATATTACTCAGCCATAAAAAGGAACACGTTTGAGTCAGTTCTAATGAGACGGGTGAATCTACAGCCTATTATACGGAGTGAAGTAAGCCAGAAAGAGAAAGATAAATATGGTATTCCAATGCATATGTACAGAATCTAGAAAAATGATACTGAAGAATTTATTTTCAGGGCAGCATTGGGAAAACAGGCATAAAGAATAGACTTATGGACATGGGGAGAGGGGAGGAGAGGGTGAGATGTATGGAGAGAGTAACATGGAAATTTATGTTACCCTGTGTAGAATCGATAACCAAGGAGAATTTGCTCTATGTCTCAGGAAATTCATACAGGGGCTCTGTATCAACCTCAAGGGGTGGAATGCAGAGGGAGATGGGAGGGAGGCTCAAAAGGGAGGGACTATATGTATACCAATGGCTGATTCATGTTGGTGTTTGACAGAAAACAACAAAATTCTTTAAAGCAATTATCCTTCAAATATATATATAAAGAATTAAAAAAAAAAAAAAAAAAGAGTCATGCTTTCTGTTTTCAGTTATTTTTTGTTCCCCAATGTCAGGAACAACCCACTCCAGTATTCTTGCCTGGAGAATGCCAGGGACGGGGGAGACTGTCTATGGGGTCTCAGAGTGGGACATGACTGAGCTACTTAGCAGCAGCAGCAGCAGCAGCAATGCCAGGAAAGACCGTCCTGACATCCAAAGGAAAATGCACAGTTGAATTCTGTTGAAGTCGCATGTGAGCACTCGGTGGGGGAATAGTAAGAGGGAAAACTCTCAGAACTTTTTTATCTGAAGTCCATATGTTATCAAGGTTATAATCACTGAAGATCATCTGATGTGTTTTGTTATCATCAGAAATTTGGTGACAAACTTGCAACAAGCCTATCTGTATATCTTGGGAAAACTGTCAGCATATGTTATCTGTCTCATCTCCAGGAAATCTTTAGTTTCAGGGGATAGATGATGTGCAGATCTAGTCGGGGTTTTCTATGTTCTTTTGGTGTGTCACATGAATTCAAAATCCAGTTCCTTGGAGTGTGGCAGCACAGAGTTAAGTTAGCAGAATCTGATAGGGGCCTTTCCAGAAAGTTTAAAGAGGATCCTTCTGGAGGTGCCTTTCTAATAAATAAAATCTCCCAGTAGCAAGGTGTCAAGCTTAAGGCCTTCATCTCCCAACAGTGCACTGGGAAAAATTGCTCAGAAAAACATGGATATTTTTAATAGATGTTATTAGTACATTTAACATATTGGAATATCTTTCCTTCCATTGGTTGTTGGTCAAAAGAAGCAGGAGCCAAGTGCACTGGTCATTCTGTGACTATTTCAAAGGGTGAGTTTATGAATTCCAAAAGGGTTGGCTCTGAGATTTAGAAAGACCAACTGCAATGTTTTTGCTAATGTATTCGGAGAGCTTTTAAAATGTCGCCAATTGAAAATGAACAATTATTAACAATTAAAAATTAGCAAAACTAGTGCATTTGACTAAATTGGAGGATTGAGCATAGAAAGCACAGTAAAAGTGTTGCAAGACTAGATGAGGTTAAATAGTCTATAGAAAAATTGTACCCAATCAATAAAATAGGTCTCTCCATCACAATGAAGTATAGAGGACTTTCCCAAGTAGGAATTTTTTTTTTTTCTTTTTTTGAATGGATTACAAGGGAATACCTCAGTCCAGTTTGAAAACATACAGACCATGACCATACAGTCATATGGTCCATATATATGGAAAACATATATATATATATATATGTTTTCAAACTAGACTGTATGGTGTATATATATATATATATATATATATATATCCATTAGATAGATAACATTGTATGAAATCCATTTGCCAGACCTTGAATTGTTCATTAATCAGATTAAAATGTTGAGGAGCAGTAAAAATAGACTTTCTTTAGTTGTACTTCAGAAAACTGGGACAAGTGAGTTAGGCAGCTTTGTGATTTTTAATGTTTTCTTAACAATATAGATTTGTGAAGGCCATCATTTTGTCAAAAGATTAATAGTTTAATGCATGTTATAAGGTGAGGCATGGAAATTTAGTTTCCAGTATGGGTCATTTGATCTAAACTAGAGCTTTCTCTTTTTATCAAACTAACAATTGTTGAATTTCCAATCTTGTTTTTCTTTTCCTGAGCCCAATTCTTGGGCATCTCTGGACAGTTTTTCTAAATTATCACTTGGGTAACTAACCCATTGGGCCATGATAAATGTTCAGCTGCTGTTAGTTTATTTAGGGCATCGTATTTTATGGAAATGTCAGTAGTGTTATTATCCTTAGCTTCCACAGAGTGACATTTATAATATCCTGGAATCTTAATAATAGCTTAAGTGGTAGATAAAAGTATTGCATGTAATAATTTCTAAACGTAGGGACCATTTCAAATTTTACTTCCACTAGAAGTAAGACAGTCATCTTTCTTCTGAAACATTTGAAAGTCATGAACTGCCCCAAAGGCATATCTACTATATGTATACTATTATGTATACATTATATTTTATGTATAAATTGGTAGTTTTGCACTTAGCTAAAGAGAAAGCCCATGTAAGACCTAATTCAGCCTATCTGACTAAAGTAAACATAGGTAAAGATGCTGCCACAACAACATCAGAGGGAGTTGCAATAGTATACCCAGCACAATATTTGTGTGGTCATCTTTTAAATGAGAACCATCAGTGAACTCTAAGTCAGTACTACTCAGGGAAGGTTTCTGTAGGCAACCATGGAGAGTCAGAAGGGACTTTGCTGGTGGGCAGAGGCAAGAAGAATAACATATTAAGATTACTACAATGTTAAACCAGTTATGTGAGGACCGTCCAACAAAATAAATTCCTGAAAGCTGAGGTCACTGACAGAAATGTTGAGTGTGATGAGAATTTATTAACCCAAAGGGCAGAGGCTATCATGGCTCTAAGGCCATTACACTGGGCCACTGGGTCCAGTTTCTAGGCATAACACACTATGTGTGTACTTATCACATCACTCTACTTAGGCCCCCAAATTGTATGTAATATTTTTATATTGTTAAGCATGTTTCCATTATGGTTTGCAACTGTAATTATCGCTTATTTTTTTGTCTGGCTATTGATTGTAAAAACTGATAAACATCTTTTGCTATTATAATTATGTAACTATCATTCATTCTAATACCACTGTATCATGATTGGTCAACAGAAAATGATAGAATAGGGCTTCCTAGGTGGAACTAGTGATAAAAAAACTCTCCTGCCAATGCAGGAGCCGCAAGAGATGCTGATTGGATCCCTGAATTGGGAAGATGCCCTGGAGGAGGGCATGACAGCCTTCACCAGTGTTCTTGCCTGGTGAATCCCATGGACAGAGGAGCCTGGCTGGCTCCCATCCACTGGGTCACAAAGAGTCAGACAGAACTGAAGCAACTTAGTACACAGTACACACATGTCACTAAAGTGAAAGTGAAAGTCGCTCAGTCGTGTCCGACTCTTTGTGACCCCATGGACCATACAGTCCATGGAATTCTCCAGACCAGAATACTGGAGTGGGTAGCCTTTCCCTTCTCCAGGGGATCTTCCCACACATCACTAAAACTATCACGTAATAGAAAAACCTATAATCACTTTTCTAAAATCCATATGCACATTAGAATTACCTTGCAATTTTTTGAAAATACAAATGCCCAGGTTTTTTTTTTTTTTTCCCTCCAAAGATCCAGATGTGATTCTGAGCAAGCAGTTATGTTAAAAGAAAAAGCTGGACTTTATGATGATCTTTTATTTTAACTTTTACTTCTATCTAGTTTGTTAAACATTTCATATTCATTGATCACATGTCATTTAGGTTATGTTTTCCAATTTTCTCATCTCTTTTTGTTGTTATACTCTCTTATGCCTTTATCAGGTGTAGCAGAAAATCTTGTGTATACATATATATGCAAATACAATATATTCTTTAAAACATGAAATTTTTGCCTAGCTAAAAAATTTACAACATTTTGGTCACTTGTTTGATGAAGTGTGAATAGAATGCTAGATTTCTAATTTATATTAACTCAAAACCTTGATATAGTTCCATTTATTTTGATATCTAATTTTACTCTGAAAGTTTATTACCTTAATGACTTAAAAAATACTTAATCTGATGGAATTAGCTCCACCATATAATTGACATTTTTAAAATAGATTAAAGGCAGTATTTTCACTTTTGAATATGCTTTCTTTGTAAAATCACTGAAACTTCCTAATTTTTATTTGCAATTTTTTTTATGAATGGGAATAAGGTTACACACTGAAAATAATAATTCTCTCTTTAAGTAAATAATTTTATTAACATTGGAAAATTAAAATAGAAAAAATATCCTTGTGCTTTTATGAAATAAGAGTTAAAAACTAATAATATTTAAATTTCCATTACTTGAGGACTTATTTATTTAATATGGACTTTTTCTTAGTCCCAAGTGCCAGGGCATTCTTGGTATTTGGTTCACCTCAAGAGACTCTTGTGTTCACATTAGATTGTTTAAATTCTTCAAAGTTTTATCTATGCTTCATTCCATTTCCACTAGTGCTGTTATATTGAAAAACTCTGACTCTGAGTTATTTAAGCATTTTCCAATTGATTTCTTTGGTGATAAATGTGGACTGCAAGTGTGAGCTTTATAATGACTTCCCTGGGGTTTAATGGCTGATGGTTCTTTCTTGATGTATAGCTTGTCAGTTCTTGAGCTCTGGAGAGCTAAGGTGTTGTCACTGCAGCTCTATAAATTTACATTTCTTCATGATATTAAGGAAAGCCTAAGACTCATTTCCAGGAAACTTCTCTGGTCCTGTTTTCATCTAGTGGTAAAAATCTCAAAAGAATAATCCATGCAGAGATATTACAGTTTTGATAGTTTTAAGTACTTTATTAAAGTTTGAATACATAAACAATGAGTAGAGGAATAGAGTAAGTTAGCAAAATATATATACTTAATGTGTATGTTTATTATATAATTAAATTAATTAAATATAGTTACCTATATGTATTTTTTTTAACATGGCAGGTGTCTGAAACAAAGCAAAAAAAAAAAAGGAAAAAAAGATTGTTAAAAGCTCTTGTGTCCCAAGTCTCACAATGATTAATCAACCATAAAGTTTTCTGATACTTCTTGAAATATATTGTCTTTCCTTATTAAATAAAAGTATGCCTTATTTTGTTAGGTGAAGAATCACTGCATATTCCAGAAATGAGAAGTAGATATTAATATTTCATTGTTATAGGTCAAAAATAGAAAAATTTTGTACTGATTTTTAACAAAACTTCCAGCCTGGACTGGCAAAACCTTTATACTGGGCACTTCTACTTCATATATACTTTTAGATAATTTCAGCAATGTTTTCAGCTCATTTTAAATTCTAACAAAACATATTGGAAAATATTGTGGAAAAATATGACCTCTCCTGACTAAATAGCATCTTCCTATGAAGTAAGTGGCTTATTCTTACAATGCAGTTTAAAGTTCTGGGTACCAATTTTTATTTGTATCAGGAATAATACTAAATAAATTAAACTCATGAGCTTTCCATTTGCAAAAAGACATTTTTGCCAAGAAAAAAATTTTGCCCATGGCTGAGAAATGTGTCTTTTGGGAGGAAAGTACAGTAGAGTTAGCTTCCTTTTCTAAAACATGCATTTCTAATACGCTGCTGAAGGGTAAAAATCTCCCAATGGAAAAGGACATGATTCTCTTCACTCTACTTAATGCTCCTAATCTATTGCTCCATAGATTTTTCAGAATAGAATCTTCTTGAAATTTATTATTTAGTCACCTGTAATTTGAATAAAATAGAAATATGCTAAGACACATAAGGGTATGAATAAATATAAATGCAGGAGAATATCCATAATGAAAAAAATAATAATAAAAGTGAAAATATTATAGGAAGCTACCAACAATAAAGTTTGCTGAAATTTTTGTTTCTCAATATAAGAAAACCATTGTCATAATATTTTTATTGGCACATTATAATAAATTTTCTTTAAATGGAAGGCACATTCCTAATAGACACAAACCACTAATAAAATATTTATACAGTTTAAGGGGGAGTATTAAAAAAGCATTATTGTGACTTGGTTTCAGATACAGCATGAGAAAAGTCTTAATGTAATCACACTGATCATTAGGATAAGAAAAACCTACACTAACTGAAAATGACTTATTTTCTTGCACTCGTCAATAAAACCATATTGGTAGGCAAATTGCTAGTCTAAAATATGAAAGTTGGATGAATCCAGATCCACTTACATGGTGGAGCAAACAGGAGGGGTATTATAATTGTAGGTTCCGGAGGGGTTGAAGATGGTGGAGGAGTAAGACATGAACATCATTTTTCTCCAAAGTACATCAAAAATGCATCTGCCTGTGGAACATCTCCTACAGAACATCTGCTGAACACTGGCAGAAGCCCTCAGAGTTTGAAAAAGGCAAACCAAATATCACATAAAGTGTTAGGGAAAAGGCAATAAGAAAATAAAGAAACAAAGAAAATGGAATGGGTCTTGCAATCAGGGAGGGAGCTGTGACAAGCAAAAGCTTCTGCACACTCAGAAACCCCTGCATCGGCAGGGAAAGGAGGAAGGTTTAGAACCTCAGAGGGGAGCACAACAAATGCGTGGGAGACAAGGTGGAGAGAATTCGGCACAGAAATCAGTGCCAGTCAGCGCTTCCCAGTCAAGTAATTGCACGCCCACTGTGGAGAGCGCAGGCTGGGTGCTGAGGCCCAGGCTTCTGAGATTGGACCTCATGGAAGAAGACCAGGGCAGGCTACTGTGAAGATACTCTGAAGGAGCTAGTCCAACATAGCCAAGGGAGCCCATGGAAAAGCCTGGGCCTGCCAGAAACCCCTGCTGTGGAGGCCCCCTAATGCCATAGACACTCTAATTCTGAGTGCTTCTGAGTGGCCCTCTGAGACCACAAGACCTTGTCTTCACGAGTGCCATAGGTGGGACAAGCTGGCTGCGGTCTAAAACCCCAGAGGTGGGTATGCCTGAAAACCCGCCTTTGTCAAGGTTGGCCCCAGGATGTGGGGACGAGGTGGGGCTGGGGTCTGCAACCACAGAGTTGGGCATGATGGCCACTGCAGCAGCTACCAAGCTGTGAACAGTCACAGATTACTGCCCACACCTTCCTGGGAGCCTATGCAGATTGGCTCTTCCTAGAGAGCCAGGACTGGGGGGTCAGTTCCTCTGGGAGAGTGCACAACGAGCCTCCGACTGTAGCAACATCCATCGAGTCTCTACTGCTGCAGGTTCTCCTTGCACATCCCAGCTGGTGGATGTCATATAACTCTTTCTCCCCAGCCCCACTGAGTAAGTGAGCCCTAATAAATCTCGTCATCCATCCTCTCTGTCCAGTGAGGAACAGATGCTGGAGTGTGGCCTATAAAGCAGAGGCTGGACCACAACCAAAGCAGAACACCAGGGACTGTGAGCCCAAAGAGGATGAAGAGAACTCACTCCCACAGCAGCAGGTGCAGGGGATTAAATCTCTGCAATCAGCTTAAGACTGTGGACTTTGGGGGAAACTGTGGAATTGGAAGCAAGAACAAGGTGGAGTAAGGCCAGATCTGAGGAGGAGCTGATCCCACAATGCCCACAGCAGGCACAGAGACCCTCTGAGTAATATTGCAGGGATTTCTGAGTAGGCAGATTTACAGGGGTACACTGTGTGACATGGGCAGCTGATGTCACTGGATAATATTGTTCTTATTAACATTCTACATATAAAAGGGAAAGTGTTAGTCACTTAGTCATGTCCGACTCTATGACCACATGGAGTTAAGCCCACCAAGTTCCTCTGCCCGTGGAATTCTCCAGGCAAGAACACTGCAGTGGGTTGACATTCCCTTCTCCAGGGACGCTTCCTGACCCAGGTATCAAATCTGAGTCTCCTGCATTGCAGGCAGATTCTTTACCATCTGAGCCATCAGGAAAGCCTATCTGTATATGCTTTTTTTTTTTTTTAATTTTTTGTCTCGTTCCATTGCTGTCCCTTTTTATTAACACTTTAATTTTTATTTTGTCCTTACTTTTTTTTCTTTGTTAATTTTCCATTTTTAAATAAATATATTATATTTATTTTTTTTCCAATTTCTATAACACCTTTTCATTATATCACATTTTTCCCCATGTTTTAGTTTTTGTATTTTTGCTATTCTAGTTTTTAATGTTTGTATTCATTTATGGGTGCCTTTACTGGTTTGATTGCTCTCTTCTTTTATGGTCCCTTGCTTAAATATTTGTCTTTTTTTTTTTTTTCTTTATGTGAGTGTGAGTTTGTGAGCTTCTTTGTGTCTTCCTGTCTGATTAATGCTGTGTTTACCATTTTTCTTGAGGTTTTGCCTGTATTTCTTTTTTTCTTTTTTTTTCCCTTTGGCCCAACCCCACACACTGAAAGAAGATTCCACAAATAAGAGGAACTATGACCTTGCATCCTGTAGAAAGGAAACCTCAAACACTGTGAAACAAATGAAATAAAAAGACAGAAACCTGCAGCAGATGAAGGAGCTTAGTAAAAATCCACCAGATGAAAAAAATGAAAAGGAAATTGATAGTCTACTTGAAAAATAAATCATAGTAATGATAATAAAGATGATCCAAACCTCAGAAATAAAATGCAGACACAGATATATAGAAAACAGGCACAGATTGAGAAGATAAAATAACCATTTACCTAGGACCAAGATGAAATAAAGAACAGATAATCTACAATGAACAGCACAGTACTGAAATAAAATATATAGAGGAACCAACAGTAGAATAACTGAGACAGAAGAAAGGGTAAGGGAAAAGTGAGATGCAGGATAGAATGGTGGATATAACTGAAGCAGAAAAGAATAGAAAAGAAAATAATGAAGATAAATGAGGACAGTCTCAGAGACCTCTGGGACAATTTAAGTACACCAGCATTCAAATGATAAGAGTCTCAGAAGAAGAAGAGAAAAGAAAAGTGTATGAGAAAATATTTGAGAAGAATATACTTGAAAAGTTCCCTACCATGGGAAAGGAAAGAGCCACCAGAATCTAGGAAGCCCAGAGAATCGCAAATAGGGTAAACTGAAAAAGAAACACATCAAAACATATATTAATCAAACTAAAAAAAAAAAAATCAAGCACAAATAAAAACATTAAAAGAAGCAAGGACAAAGCAAAAAGTAATTTACAAGGGAATCCCAATAAGGTTAACAGGTGATATTTCAGCAGAAACTCTGTAGGCCAGAAGGGAGTGACAGGATAAACTTAGAGTGATGAAAGAAAAAAAAAAAAATAATACTACAACCAAGATTACACCAGACAGCAAGGATCTCATTCAGATTAGACAGAGAAATCAAAAGTTTTGTAAATAATCATAAGCTAAGGGATTTCATCAAGGCCAAACCAACTCAACAACAAATGCTAAAGGAACTTCTCTAGACAGGAAACACAGGAGAAAGAAAAGACTTATAAAAGCAAACCCAAATCATAAAGTAAATGAAAGTAAGATCATATATATCAATAATTACCTTAAATATAAATTGATTATATGCTCCATCTGAAAGTAAAAGACTGGATAAATTTACTCAAAAGTGTGACCACTATATATGCCATCTACAAGAGACCCACCTTAGACATAGTAACACATACAGACTGAAAAAAGATATCCCATGCAAATTGCAAATATAAAGATTGTGGGAATAGCAACACTCATATTCAATAAAACAGACTTCAAAATAAACACTGTTACAAGAGACAGGGAAGGTAAATTCCCTATATGCTAACAACTATAAAAGGGGAAATCAATTATAACACAAAACAGTGGGAGATTTTAACACCACATTCAAACAAATAGGCAGGTCATCCAGACAGAAAATTAACAAGTAAACACAATACTTAACTGACACATTGGCCAAGATAAGCCTAACTGCTGTCTAGAGGACATTTCACCCTCAAACAGCAAAATATACTTTTCTCAAGTGTATAAGAAACATTATCCAGGGTAGATAATATTTTGGGTCAAAAATCAAGCCTTGGTAAATTTAAGAAAACTGAAATTGTATTAAGCATTGTATCTGACAACAATGCTGTAAGATCAAATATTACTTACATGGGGAAAAAGTGCAAAAAAAAAAAAAAAATGGTGAGCCTAAACAATATGCTTCTAAATAGCCAAGAAGTCACTGAATAAATCAAAATGGGAGTAAAAAAATATCTAGAAACAAATGACAGCAAGAAATGAAAAAAAAAAAGACAATACAACATCTTTAGGATGCAGTAAATTCAGTGCTAAAAGGGAATTTTTTATATGACTATAAGTGTATCTCAAGAAACAAGAGAAGCAGCAAGTAAGCAACTTTATCTTAAACCTAAAACAACTAGAAAAGAACAACAAAAAGAGCCAAAGTCAGTAGAAGGAAACAAATAATAAAGATCAGAGGAGAAATAAATGTTTTAATAAAATAAAGAAACAATAACAATGTACAAAAAAATTGGAGTTACTCTTTGAGAAGATAAAACTCACAAGCTATTAGCCAGACTCATCAAGCAAAAATAAATAAATAAAGATAATATTCAAGCTAATAAAATAAAATTATAAATGAAAAAGCGTAAGCCACAATAGAGATCACAGAAACACAAAGGATTATGAGACTACTACCAGCAACTATATGCCAATAAAATGGACAATATGGATAAAATGGACATTTTAGTAAAATAATAAAACCTAACAGATGGAAAAAGAAATAAATAGAAAACATTAACAGACCAATCACAAGCACTGAACTTGAAATTGTGATAAAAAAATCCTCCAACAAACAAAAGCCCAAGGCCAGTTGTCTTCACAGGTGAATTCCATAAAAAATTCAGAGAAAAATCTAACATCTGTAGTCTCAAACTGTTCACGAAATTGCTGCAGGGAAACTCCCAAACTCATTCTATGAGGCCACTATTACCCTGATACCAAAACCAGAAAAAAGATGTCACAAAAACAGAAAATTATAGGCCAATATTACTGATGAACATAGATGCAAAATTCATAACAAAGACCTATCAAGCAGAATCCAATAACATATTTAAAGTCTCATATACCTTGATAAACTGCGGTTTATCCTAGGGATGCAAGGCTTATTCAGTAAACACAAAGCAATCAATGCAATACACTGTATTAACAAATTGAAAAATAAAAGCCATATGTCAGAAAGAAAAACAGAGAGTCGGCTGCTCCCCCGGCTCTATAAGAAAAACATTATATTAAGGCATATATATGGAATTTAGAAAGATGGTAACAATGACCCAATATGCATCACAGCAAGAGACACAGATATAAAGAACAGACTTTTGAACTCTGTGGGAGAAGGGAAGGTTGGGATGATTTGGGAGAATAGCATTGAAATATGTAGATTACCAAAAGTAAAATAGATGACCAGTCCAAGTTTGATGCATAGAACAGGACACTCAAAGCCAGTGCACCGGGACAACCCAGAGGAATGGGATGAGGAGGGAGGTGGAGAGGGGGATTTGGGATGCAGGGGACACATGTACACTCATGGCTTATTCATGTCAATGTATGGCAAAAGCCACCAAAATATTGTAAAGTAGCCTCCAATTAAAATAAATAAACTAATTTAATAAAAATGTTTAAAAAGAAACATGATCATCTCAATAGATTCACAGAAAGCTTCAAAAAAATTCAATGACCCTTTATGATTAAAAAAATAGCAAATCAGAAACCTACCTCAACACAATAAAGGCTACGTGGCTCAGATGGTAAAGAATCTGCCTGCAATGCAGGAGACCTGTGTTCAATCCCTGAGTCAGGAAGATCCTCTGGAGACGGGAATGGCAACCCACTCCACTATGCTTGCTTGGAGAATTCCATGAACAGAGGAGCCTAGTGGGCTATAGTCCATGGGGTTGTAAAGAGTCAGATACGACTGAACCACCAACAATTTCATTTTCATGACACACCTGAAGCAAGTATCATTCTTAGCATCAAAAAAACTGAAACCCTTTCCTGTAAGATCAGAAACAAGACAGGGGTGTTTATTCAATACAGTTTTGGAAATCTTAATCAAGTCAATCAGAGAAGAAAAATAAATAAAAGAAATACTGATTGACAAAGGAGAAATGAAACTCTTAGTGTTTGCAGATGATGTGATACTATACATAATAAATAAATAAATAAATAAATGCAACCAAGAAACTACTAGAGCTAATCAATGAATTTAGTAAAGTCAAAGTCACCAGTTATAAAATTACTATACAGAAATATTCTGCATTCCTATATACTAATGATGAAAAATCAGATTATACCCTCTTCTTGGATATGAAGAGTCAATATTATTAAAATGACGATACTACCCAAAGCAGTGTACAAAGTCAATGTAATCCCTATCGAATAATCAATGACATTTTTCACAGATTTACAACAAAAATATCACAATTTGTATGGAAACACAGAAGACTAAAATAGTCAAAACAATCTTGATAAGCAAAAACAGCTGGAGAAATCAACGCGCATGGCTTCAAATTATAATGCAAAGCTGTAGTCATCAAGACAGTATGGTACTGGCCAAAAAAAATAGGAAACATAGACAAATGGAACAAGATAGAAAGTGCAGAGATAAACCCACACACTTATGGGCAACTTATCTTTGATAGAAGAGATAAAACCATACAATGCAGAAGGGACAGACTCTTCAATAAGTAGTATAGGGAAAACTTGAGAGCTAAATATAAAAATAATGAAATTAGAACACTTCCTAACACCATCCACAAAAATAAACTCAAAATGGATTAAAGACTTAAATGGAAGCCCAGAAATTATGAAACCTTTTTAGAGGAAAATTTAGGAAAACTCTGACATAAGTTGCAGCGAGTTTATCTCTGACCCACCTACTAGATTAATGGAAATAAAAACAAAAATAAACAAATGGGACCCGGTTAAACTTAAAAGCCTTCGTCAAAATTCAACACCCATTTATGATCAAAACTCTTCAAAAAATGGGAATAGAAGGATCCTGCCTCAAGATAGCAAGGGGCATTTTATGATAAGTCCACAGCGAACATTATTCTCAATGGTGAAAAACTGAAAACATCCCACCTAAGTTCAGGAACAAGACAAGGGTATCCACTCTCACCACTATTATTCAGCATAGTTTTGGAAGCCCTAGATACAGGAATAAGAGAAGAAAAAGAAATTAAAATAATTCAGATTGAAATAGAAGTAAAGATTTTGCACAATAAAGGAAACTATAAGCAAGGTGAAAAGACAACTCTCAGAATGGGAGAAAATAATAGCAAATGAAACAAATGACAATGGATTAATGTCCAAAATATACAAGCAACTCATACAACTCAATACCAGAAAAACAAACAAGCCAGTCAAAAAGTAAGGATAAGACCTAAAAAGAACTCTCTCCGAAGAAGATGTACAGATGGCTAACAAACACATGAAAAGATGCTCAACATCGCTCATTATTAGAGAAATGAAAATCAAAACTACAATGATATATCACATCACACCAGTCAGAATGTTCCTCAACAAAATGTCTACAAACAATATATGCTGGAAAGGGTGTGTAGAAAAGGAAAATCTCTTGCATTGTTGGTGGGAATGTAAATTGACACAACCACTATGGAAGATGGTATGCAGATTCCTTAAAAAACTAGGAATAAAACCACTGTGTGACACAGAAATCCTGCTCCAAGGCAAGTACCCTGAGGAAATCAAAATTGAAAAATACACATGTATTCCATTTTTCATGGCAGCACTATTTACAACAGCTAGAATATGGAAACAATGTAGAAGTCCATCCACTGATGAATGGATGAATTAGTTGTGGAACATATACACAATGGAATATTACTTTCCCATAAAAAGGAACACATTTGAGTCAGTGCAAATGAGGTGGAATTAAAAGATGCATACTCCTTGGAAGGAAAGCTATGACCAATATAGATAGCATATTAAAAAGCAGAGACAATACTTTGCCAACAAAGGTCCATCTAGTCAATGCTATGGTTTTTCCAGTGATCATGTATGGATGTGAGAGTTGGATTGTAAAGAAAGCTGAGCACTGAAGAATTGATGGTTTTGTGGTGTGGTGTTGGAGAAGACTCCTGAGAGTCCCTTGGACTGCAAGGAGACCCAACCAGTCCATCCTAAAGGAGATCAGTCCTGGGTGTTCATTGGAAGGACTGATGTTGAAGCTGAAACTCCAATACTTTGGCCACTTGATGTGAAGAGTTGACTCATTGGAAAAGACCCTGATGCTGGGAAAGATTGAGGGCAGGAGGAGAAGGGGACGGCAGAGGATGAGATGGTTGGATGGCATCACTGACTCAATGGACATGAGTTTGGGTAAACTCTGGGAGTTTGGATTGGACAGGGAGGCCTGGTGTGCTTCAGTCCATGGAGTCACAAAGAGTCAGACACGACTGAGTGATTGAACTGAACTGAATGAGGTGGAAGAACCTTTGGCCTATTATACAGAGTGAAATAATTCAGAAAGAGAAAGGTAAGTATCATATACTAACACATATATACAGATTCTAGAACGATGGTACCAAAGAATTTGTTTGCAGGGCCACAATGGAGAAACAGACCTAGAGAAAAGAATTATGGACATGGAGAGAGGGGAGGAGAGTGTGAGAAAACAAACAAGCAAACAATCAATTGACATACACATAAAGTTTTATTTCTGGACTCTCAATCATTTTCCATTGATCTATATGTCTATCTTTGTGCCAGTAATACATTGATTTGATTACCACATATTTTTAGCAAGCTTTCAAATCAGAAGGTGTAAGTCTTCCAGCTTTGTTCTTCTTTTTGAAGATTGTTTATTTTCTACTCTGGGTCTCTTCCATTTTTGTATGAGCTTTAGAATCACCTTGTCATTTCTACCCAAAAGAGAGCTAAGATTTTAATAGGCATTAAATTGAATCTGTAGATTAATTTAGTGAGAATTGTCATCATAACAAGATTAAGATTCCCAATCTTTGATCAAAGAATGTCTTTCCAGGTATTTAAATTTTCAGTTTCTTTCAATAATGTTTGTCATTTCTGCATACATATATTATACTTATTTAGCTAATTAAAAATGAAATAAAATAAACAAATCAATAGTACATTAGGTGATATAGAAGAATGGATCACTGATTTGGAAGACAGAGAAGTGCAAATAATCAAAACTGAACAGAAAATAAATTTTTAAAAATGAAGATAGTTTAAAAGACATCTAAGAAAATATCAAACATACTAAATTTTGTGTCACAGAGGTACCAGCAGGAGAAGAGAGAACAGAGCTGACTTGAACTTATTTAAAGAATAATGGCTGAAAATGTCCTTCATCTGGAGAAGAAAACACATACAGTTCCAGGAAGCACAGAAATTCCCAAACAAGATGAACCCAAAGAGATACACCAAGATACATTATCCTTTAAATGCCAAGATCAAGCACAAATATACCTATAGGCAACAGGAAAAAAGTAATAGCATAACATACAAGAGAAGTCTTATAGTATCAACTGAATATTCAGTAGAAATTTGCAGGCCAGATAGGAATTCACATATATTCAAAGTACTGAAAGGAAAAAAAAGAAATCCACAAATAAGAATATTCTACCTAGAAAAGTTACCACATTCAAAATTGCATGGAAGATAGAGATTCAGTAGACAAGCAAAAGATAAAAGAGTTCATCATCACTAAGCTGACCTGGTAAGAAACGTTAAGGGATATCTCTAAGCAGAAAACAAAAGAGGAGGTAACTACTGGAAATACAAAAACTATGAAAAGAAATATTTCACTGGTAAAGTCACATACAGTAAAGGTAGTGGATCAAACAATTATAAAGCCAATAGAACGTTTAAACAAAATACAGGTAGTAAAATTGACCTATGTCTATACTGAGTAATTATGGATTATACAAAAAAAATGAAAATATGATATCAAAAAATGTGATAAAGGAATGAAAATGTAGGATTGTTAGAATATATGTCAGCTTAAGAGATCATCAACTTAAAGTAGATATCTACATATATGGATATATATGTCTCATTGTAAACACAAACCAAAACCTATAATTGATAAACACATAAAAGAAAAATCCAAACATAACATTGATAGCTGTCAAATCACAAGCAAAAGAATAAGAGAAAGAAACAGAGAAGAACTATCTCAGTAACTGGAAGACAATTAACAAAATAATATTAAGTGCATACTTATCAATAATCACTCTAAACGTAAATTAAAAAATACTCCTATCAAAAGATACAGAGTGGTTGAATTGGTAATGAAAATGAAACCCATGTGAATGCCCCCTAAAAGAGATAACTTCAGAGCTAAAGACACTGAAAATGAGGGGATATAAACAATGATTCCATGAAAACAAAAATCAAAAGAAAGCTGAGGTACCAATACTTATATCAGACAATAGAGACTTTAAAAAAGAGATTGCATTTTAAAAAAGGCAAAGAAAGACATTACACAGTGGTAAAGGGACATAGTCAGGGAGAAGATAAAGTGTTTGTAAATATATGTGCACTACAGAGGTACTCTGTGTATTTAGATACATAAAGCAAATGTTAACACACATAAAGTCAAAGGGACTTCCCTGGTAATTCAGCAGTTAGGTCTCCATGATTCCACTTCAGGGAACATGACTTCGACCTCTAGTCATACAGGTCTCACCTGCCGCATGGCATGGCCAAAGTTAAAAGAAAAAAAAAAAAAGACATAAAGAGATAAATTGACAGTAACATAAAACTTGTAGGGAACTTTATCACCCCCCACACACTGGAATAACACTCAAACATAAAAGTTATTAAATCTCAGAATTTGTGATAACAGGGATGGGTCTTGAGTGTATTACACTAAGTAAAATTAGTTAGAGAAAGACAAATACCATGTAATTTCACTTAAAAGTTCACACAAAATGATTAAACAAAAAACAAGATAGAAGTAAGCATGACTCTTAGGTACGGAGAAAACAAAGGTGATTGCCAAAGGGTGGAGGGGTGAGGGGATGCCTGAAATAAGGAAGTAGAATTAAAGGTACAAACTTGTATCTAAAAGGTAAATTATTTGAGTGTTTTAACATGCAGAATAACAAATATGTTAATTAATACTGTAATAACTTTGTATGAGGACAAATGGTTACTAGGTTTATAGTGGAGATTATTTTCTAAGTATTTAATTGATGGATCAATATGTTGTATATCTGAAACTAAACTAAAATAGTATGTCAGTTTATTCACTAAGTCATGTCCAATTCTTTGTGACCACATGCACTGTGGCATGCCAGGCTCCTCTCCCCTCCACTATCTGGTAGAGTTTCCTCAAAATTCATGTCCACTGAATGGATGATGTTATCTAATCATTTCACCCACTCCCACCCTCTTTTCCTTTTGTTTTCAACCTTTCCCAGCATCAAGGTTCATTCCAATGAATGCACCCTTCACATCAGGTGGACAAAACATTAGAGCTTCAGCTTTAACATCAGTTCCTACAATGAATATTCAGGGTTGATTTATTTAGGATTGACTGGTTTAATTTTACAATCCAAGAGACTCTCAAGAATCTTCTCCATCATCACAATTCAAAAGCATCAATTCTTTGGCACTCTGTCTTCTTCATGGTTCAACTCTAATATCCATACATGACTGGAACATGCATGGCTTTGACTATGCAGACTTTTGTCGGAAAAGTGATGCCTATTCTGTTTAATACACTGTCTAGGTTTCTCATGGTTTTTCTTTAAGGATTAAGCATCTGTTAATTTCATAGCTTCAGTCACCATCCACAGTGATTTTGGAGCCCAAGAAAATAAAATCTGTCACTACTTCCTCTTTTTTCCCCATTTATTTGCCATGAAGAGATGGGAATGGTTACAATGATCTTAGTTTTTTTGTCTTTGCTTTTCTTTTTTAAATTGGTGGAAAATTGCTTTACACTTTTGTGTTGGTTTCTGCCATGGAACAAAATGTATTGGTCATAATTATATACATATATCCCCTTCCTTTTGAGCCTGCCTCCCCTCCCCCATCCCACCTTTCTAGATCATCATAGAGCACCAGGTGGTAGCTCTGTGTTATACATACACACCCCATTATCTAATTTACACATGATAGTGTGTTTATGTCAATGCTGTTTTTTCAATTCATTAGGATGAATTTCACCTTTGCCCACTGTGTCCCAAAATTCATTCTCTACTAAGTTCACCAGTACCATTTTTCTGGATTCCATATATATGCATTACTATATGATAACTGTTTTTCTCTTTCTGACTTAATTCACTTCAGTTGTCTCAAATTTACTCCTTTCTATGACTGAGTAATATTCCACTGCATATATGTACCACAACTTCTTTATCCATTAATTTGTTGATGGACATCAAACATGTTTCCATGTCCTGGCTATTGTAAATAGTGCTGCAATGAGAATTGGGGTATATATGTCTTTTAGAATTATGGTTTTCTCGAAGTATGTACCCAGTAGTGATATTGTTGGGTTATATGACAGATATTCCCTGGTCGCTCAGATGGTAACGAGTCTGGCTGCAATGTGGGAGACCCAGGTTCGATCCCTGGGTTGGGATGCTCCCCTGGAGAAGGAAATGGCAACCCACTCCAGTATTCTTTCCTGGAGAATCTCATGGAGGAAGAAGCCTGGTGAGCTATAGTCCATGGGGTCACAAAGAATTGGACACAACTGAGCAACTTCACTTTATGACAGATATTCCTAGGTTTTTTTTTTTTTTTTTTTTTTTTAAGGAATCTCCACACTGTTTTAATGGCTATATTAGTTTAGATTCTCACCAACAGTACAGAAGGCTTTCCTTTTCTCTGTATTCTGTCCAGAATTTACTATTTGTAGATTTTTGATGATGGCCATTCTGCCTGGTGTGAGGTGATACCTCATTGTACTTTTGATTTGCATTCCTCTAATAATGAGCAACGTGGAGCATTTTTTTCATGTGTTTATTAGCAACCTGTGTGTCTTCTTTGAATAAATGTATGCTTATATCTTCTTCCCACTTTTTGGTTGGATTTTTTGTTTTTCTGATATTGAGTTATATGAGCTGCTTATATATTTTGGAGAGGAACATTCCTTGTCAGTTGCTTTGATTGCAATTATTTTCTCTCATTCTGAGGGTTGTCTTTTCATCTTGTTTATAGTTTACTTTGCTGTGCAAAAGCTTTTATGTTTAATTAGGTTCCATTTGTTTATTTTTGTTTTTATTTCCATTAATCTAGGAGGTGGGTCAGAGAGAATCTTGCTGCAGTTTGTATCAAAAAGTGTCCTGCCTATGTTTTCCTCTAAGAGCTTTATAATTTCTGACCTTCAATTTAGTTATTTAATCCATTTTGAGTTTATTTTGGTTGATTGTGTTAGGAAGTATTCTAATTGTATTCTTTTGCATGTAGCTGTCCAGTTTTCCCAGATCACTTACTGAAAAGGCTATCTTTTTTCTATTGCGTATTCTTGTCTCCTTTGTCAAAGATAAGTTGATCGTAGGTATGTGAGTATATCTCTGGGCTTTCTATGCTGTTCCATTAGTCTGTGTTTCTGGTTTTGTGCCAGTATCATACTAGCTTGATGACTGTAGCTTTGTAGTAGAATTTAATATCAGGGAGGTTAATTTCTCCAGCTCTGTTTTTGTTTCTCAAGATTGCTTTGGCTATTCAGAGTCTTTTGTGTTTACATACAATTTGTGATTTTTTGTTGTTGTTGCTGTTGTTATACTTCTGTGACAAATGCATTGGTGGTTCAATAGTTATTGCGTTGACTATGAGCTTGCTTTGGGTAGTATAGTCATTTTGAAAATAATGATTCTTCATATCCAAGAACGTGGTATATCTCTCCATCTGTTTCTGTCATCTTTGACTTCTTTCATCAGTGTCTTATAGTTTTCTGCATATAGGTATTCAGTCTCTATCTTGTTATTGTTTAGTCACTATGTCATGTCTGACTCTTTTGCAACCCCATGGACTGGGACCCACCAGTCTCCACTGTCCATGGGATTTTTCAGGCAAGAATGCTGGACTTAGTTGCTATTTCCCATCTCTTTTCTCTTTAGGTAGGTTTATTTCAGCTATTTTATTATTTTTGTTGCAATGATGAATGGAATTTCCCCCCTAATTTTTCTTTCTGAATTTTCATTGTTACTGCATTGGATGCAAGCAATTTCTGAGTACTAATTTTATATCCTGTAAATTTACTAAATTCACTGATTAGTAGTTCTAGTAGTTCTTTGGTGGCATTATAGGGTTTTTATGTGTAGTATCATGATATCTGCAAATAATGTGTTTTACTTCTTTTCCAATCTAAATTCCTATTATTTCTTTTTTCTTTGATTTCTGTAGCTAGGACATTTAAAGGCTTATTGAATAATACTGGTGAGAGTGGGCACTCTTTTCTTTTAAGTCAGGATCTGGGAAAAGATATTTCCTGCAAATGGAAATCAAAAGAAAGCTAGAATAACAATACTCGTATCAAATACAAAAAAACTTTAACCTCCACTACACGAGACAAAGATGTCACATAATGATCAAATAAACAATCTAAGAAGATATAAAATTATAAATATATATACACCCAATATAGGAGTATCTCAATATATAAGGCAAATGCTGACAACTATAAAAGGGGAAATTGACAGTGACACAATAATAGTGGGAGAATTTAATACCTCACTGACACCAAAAGAGAGATCATATGGACAAATAATAATAATAAGGAAATGCAAGCCTTAAAATGCACATTACCAAAGTTAGACCTAACTGATATCTATAGGTCATTCCACTCAAACAGCAGAATACACTTTTTTCTCAAGTGCACATGAGACATTCTTCAGGATAGATCATGTCTTGGACCACAAATCAAGTTTTGTTAAATTTAAGTAACTGAAGTAATGTCAAGATTTTTTTTTTTTTTCTGACTACAAACCTATAAGACTAAATATCAATTACAGGAAAACACACACACACACACACACACACACACACACACAAATGCATGGAGGCTAAGCAATACAATTCTAACTAGCCAAGAGGTCATTGAAGAAGTAAAAGAGTAAATTAAAAACAAAATACCTAAAAACAAATTATAACAAAAAAGCAACAATACAAAACCTTTCAGTCAGTTCAATTTAGTCACTCAGTCGTGTCCAACTCTTTGTGACTCCATGGAATGCAGCACACCAGGCTTCCCTGTCCACCACGAACTCCCAGAGTTTACTCAAACTCATGTCCATTGAGTCGATGATGCCATCCAACCACCACATCTTCTGTTGTTCCCTTCTCCTCCTGCCTTCAATCTTTCCCAGCATCAGGGTCTTTTCAAAGAGTCAGTTCTTTGCATCAGGTGGCCAAACATTGGAGTTTCAAAGCCTTTAGGATGTCGTAAAAGCAGTGCTAAGAGGCAAGTTTATTCCAAGAGAAGCCTAACTCAAGAAGCGAGAAAACATCAAATAAACAACATAGGCTCAGTTGGTAAAGAATCTCAGTTGGTAAAGAGTCAATGTGGGATACCTGGGTTCAATCCCTGTGTTGCAAAGATCCCCTGGAGGAGGACATGGCTACCCACTCCAGTATTCTTGCCTGGAGAATACCCATGGACAAAGGAACCTGGTGGGTTACAGTCCATGGGATTGCAAAGAGTTGTACACAACTGAGCAACTAAGTATAGTACACCTTAAACAACTAGGAAAAAAAAAAAAAAGAGCAAAAACCCCAAAGTTAGTAGAAGGAAAGAAATCATAAAGATCAGAGTGGAAATAAAAGAAATGAAGGAAACAGTAACAGTAAAAAAGATCAATAAAACTAAAAGATGGTTCTTTGAGAAGTTAAACAGAATTGACAAGCCATTATTAGCCAGACTCCCCAAGAAAAAAAAAGGGGGGGGAGGGGAGGAGGGGAGGACAAGCCTCAAATCAATATAATTGGAAAAGGAGATATTATAACAGACAAAGCTGAAATACAAAGGATCGTAAGAGATTGCAGTGAGCAACTATATGCCAATAATTGGACAACCTGAAAGAAATGGAATAATTCTTAGAAAAGTACAAATTTTGAAGACTGAACCGGGAAAATTAGAAAACACAAACAGACCAATCACTAGCACTGAAACTGAAACTCTGATCAAAAATCTACCAACAGCATCCAGGCCCAGATGACATCACAGGTGAATTCTATTAAACTTTTATGGAAGATCTAACATCTATCCCACTCAAACTGCTCCTTTGCTTCCTCATGATCCACGAAATGTTGGCATTTTGATTTTTGGTTCCTCAGCCTCTTCAAAACCCAGCTTACAAATCTGGAAGTTCTCAGTTAACATACTGCTGAGGCCTAGCTTGAAGGATTTTGAGCATAACCTTGCTAGCATGTGAAATGAACAAAATTGTACAGCACTTTGAATGTTGCTTGGCATTGCAATTCTTTGGGATAGGAATAAAAACTAACTTTTTCCAATCTTGTGGCCACTGCTGAGTCTTCAAAATTTGCTTATATATTGAGTGCAGCACTTTAACAGTATTATCTTTTAGGATTTGAAATAGCTCAGTTGAAATGTCACCACCTCCATTAGAACAGAAAATTAGCAAGGAAGCACAAACTTTAAATGATGCAATAGAGCAATTAGATCTAATTGCTATCCATAAGGCATTTCACCCCAAAGCAATGAGTTTCACCTTTTTCTCTAGTGCACATGGAACATTCTCCAGGGAAGATCACATCCTGGAACATAAATATAACTTTGGTAAATTAAAAAAAAAAGAAATTATTTCAATAATCTTTTCTTGAATGAGGTAAGATTAGATGTCAAATACAGGGGGAAAAAAAGTATTAAACATGCCAACATATGGAGACTAAACAACATGCTGTCAAATAACCAACAGATCACAAAAAAAAAAAAAAAAAAACACAAAGGAAATCAAAATATGCATATAAACAAATGAAAATGGAGATACAACCCCAAACCAACAGGATTCAGTAAAAACAGTGCTAAGAGGAAGGTTCACAGCAATACAAGCCTACCTCAAGAACCAAGACAAATGTCAACTAAACAACCTAACTTTACACCTAAAGCAACTAGATAAAGAAGAACAGAAGAATCCCAGGGTTAGTAGAAGGGGAAAAAATAATCATAAAAATCAGAGCAGGAATAAATTAAAAAGAAACAAAGGAGAGGCTAGTAAAAATCAACAACACTAAAAGCTAGCTCTTTAAGATAAATGAGATAGACAAACTGCTAGCCAGACTCATCAAGAAAAAAAGGGAGAAGAATTAGATCAATAAAATTATAAATGAAATTGGAGAAATCACAACAGACAGCACAGAAATACAAAGGATCATAAGACTCTACTATCAGCATCTATATGCTAATAAAATGGACAACTTGGAAGAAATGGACAAATTCTTTGAAAAGTATAACCTTCCAAAACTGAACCAGGAAGAAATAGAAATACTTAGCAGACCCATCACAAGCACCAAAATCAAAACTGTAATAAAAAATCTTCCAACAAAAAAAGCCCAGAACCAGATGGCTTCACAGGTGAATTCTATGAAAAAATTATACAAGAACTAACACCTATCCTACTCAAACTCTTTCAGAAAATTGCAGAGGAAAGTAAACTCCCAAACTACTGCTATGAGGCCACCACCACCCTAATATGAAAACCAGACAAAGATGCCACACAAAAAGAAAACTGCAGGTCAATATTGCTGATGAACATAGATGGCAAAAGTCCTCAGCAAATTTCTAGCAAACAGAATCCAATACCATATTAAAAATATCATACATAATGACCCAGTATGTTTTATCCTAGACATGAAGGTATTCTTGACTATTTACAAATCAATCAATGTGATACACCATATTAAAAAATTGAAAGATAAAAGCCATATGATTATCTCAATAGAGTCAGAGAAAGCGTTTGACAAAATTCAACCCCCATTTATGACAAAAACCCTCAGAAAGCAGGCATAGAAGGAACATGCCTCAACATACTAAAAGCCATAAACAAACCCAGAGCAAACATTATCCTCAATAGTGAAAAATTGAAAGCATTCCCTCTAAAATCAAAGCAAGACAAGGGTGCCCACTCTCATCACTACTATTCAACACAGTTTTGGAAGTCCTAGTCACAGCAATCAGAAGGAAAAAAAAAAAAAAAAAAGAAAGAAAGAAATAAAAAATAAAAGCAATCCAGATTGAAAAAGAAGAAGTAAAACTCAGTTTGCAGATGACATGATCCTCTACATAGAAATCCCTAAAGACACCACCAGAAAATTACGTAGGAATAAATTTACCTAAAGAAACAAAAGACCAATGCATAGAAAACTATAAAACACTGATGAAAAACACCAAAGATGACACAAATAGATGGAGAAATATACCATGTTCATGGATTGGAAGAATCAATTTAGTGAAAATGAGTATACCACCCAAAGCAATCTTTAGATTCTGTGCAAGCCCTATCCAGTTACCAGAGGTATTTTTCACAGAACTAGAACAAATAGCTTCAGAATTTGTATGTAAACACACACACACACACACACACACAGAAACTTGAATAGCCAAAGCAATCTTAAGAAAGAAGAATGGAACTGGAGGAACTTCAGACTATACTACAAAGGTACAGTCATCAAGACATTATGGTACTGTCACAAGACAGAAATATAGATCAATGGAACAAAATAGAAAGCCCAAGAAGAAGTCCAAACAACTATGGACACCTTATCTTTGACAAAGGAGGCAAAAATGAACAATGGAGAAGATAAAATCTCTTTAACAAGTGGTGCTGGGAAAATTGGTCAACCACATTAAAAAAAAAAAAAATTTAGAACACGTTTTAACACCATACATGAAAACAAACACCAAATTGGTTAAAGATCTAAATGCAAGGCCAGAAAATTTAAAACTCTTAGAGGAAAATATTGGCAGAACACTCTCTGACATAAATCACAAGATCCTCTATGACCCACCTCCTAGATTAATGGAAATAAAAGCAAAAATAAACAACTGGCACCTAATGAAACTTAAAAGCTTTAGAAGAATGAAAAAAATTACAAGTAAAATGAAAAGGCAGCCTTCAGAATGGGAGAAAATAATAGCAAATGTAATATCTGACAAAGAATTAATCTCCAAAATTTACAAGCAGCTCATGCAGCTCAGTATCAGAAAAATAAATGATTCAATGAAAAAGTAGGCCAAAGAACTAAACAGTTCAGTGGCTCAGTTTGTCCAACTCTTTGCAACCCCATGGACTGCAGCACACCAGGCTTCCCTATCCATCTCCAACTCTCAGAGTTACCCCAAACTCATGTCCATTGAGTCAGTGATGCCATTCAACCATCTCATCCTCTGTCATTCTTCTGTCTTCCCCTTCTCCTCCTGCCCTCACTCTTTCCCAGCATCAGGGTCTTTTCAAATGAGGCAGCTCTCCACAACAGGTGGCCAAAGTATTGGAGTTTCATCTTCAACATCAGTCCTCCCAGTGTACACTCTGGATTAATCTCCTTTAGGATGGACTGGTTGGATCTCCTTGCAGTCCAAGGGACTCTCAAGAGTCTTCTCCAACACCACTGTTCAAAAGCAACAATTCTTTGGCGCTCAGCCTTCTTTATACTCCAACTCTCACATCCATACACGACTATTAGAAAAACCACAGTCTTGACTAGATGAACTTTTGATGGCAAAGTAATGTCTCTGCTTTTTAACATGCTGTCTATGTTGGTCATAACTTTTCTTCCAAGGAGCAAGCATCTTTTAATTTCATGGTTGCAGCCACCATCTGCAGTGATTTTGGAGCCTAAAAAGAGCATTTTGAAACTTAAACAGGCATTTCTCCAAAAAAGACATACAGATGGCTAACAAACACATGATAAGATGCTCAACATCAGCCATTATCAAATAAATGCAAATCAAAACCACCATGAGGTACCATCTCACGTTGGTCAGAATGGCTTCCATCAAAAACTTAACAAACAATAAATTCTGGAGAGGGTGTGGAGAAAAGGTAACCCTCTTCCACTGTTGGTGTGAATGTGAACTAGTACAGCCACTATGGAGAACAGTGTGGAGATGCCTTAAAAACTGAAAATGTACGCCATATGACCCCGAAATCCCACTGCTGGGCATATACACTGAGGAAACCAGAATTGAAAGAGACACACATACCCCAATGTTCATTGCAGCACTGTTTACAATAGCTAGGACATGGAAACAACCTAAATGTCCATTAGCGGACAAATGGATAAAGAAGTTGTGGTACATATACACAATGGGAAATTGCTCAGCTATAAAAAGAACACATTTGAGTCAGTTCTAATGAGGTGGATGAAACAGGAGCCTATTATACAGAGTGAAGTCAGAAAGAAAAACACCAAGACAGTATATTAACACATATGTATGGAATTTAGAAAGATGGTAACAATGGCCCTATATGCAAGACAGCAAAAGAGAAACAGATGTGAAAAACAGATTTTTGGACTATGTGGGAGAAGGTGAGGGTAATGAAATGTTGTTGCTGAACTATAAGATGCTGGAATTCTTGGCCTCCAGAGGAGAAGAATTCAATCTGGGGCCAGAAATGAGGCTGGATCACTCAGAAATTTTGTGCAATAAAGTTTTATTAACGTATAAAGGAGATAGAGAAAACGTCTGATATAGGCATCAGAAGTGGGCAGAAAGACTACCCCCCCTCCCCCACTAGTCTTCAGCTGGATGTTATATAGTCATTAACAGTCTGTTAATGAAAAGAAAGGAATATCTTAAAACTCAGAATGGAACCAGGCCCCTCATCCATAAAATGCATTTTGGGATAATCTTGGCACCAGATGATTCATCCCAGGCCATAAAATGATTGACTTGAATCTTGTAGAAGGGCAGATTACCATACAAATAGTTTCATTTACTAGATTCAGTTAAGTTCGGTTCAGCTGCTCAGTCGTGTCCGACTCTTTGCGACCCCATGAACCACAGCACTCCAGGCCTCCCTGTCCATCACCAACTCCCAGAGTTCACTCAAAGGCATGTCCATCGAGTCACTGATGCCATCCAGCCATCTCATCCTCTGTTGTCCCCTTCTCCTCCTGCCCCCAATCTCTCCCAGCATCAAGGTCTTTTCCAATGAGTCAACTCTTCGCATCAGGTGGCCAAAGTATTGGAGTTTCAGCTTCAGCATCAGTCCTTCCAATGAACACCCAGGACTGATCTGCTTTAGGATGGACTGGTTGGATCTCCTTGCAGGCCAAGGGACTCTCAAGAGTCTTCTCCAACACCACAGTTCAAAAGCATCAATTTTTCGGTGCTCAGCTTTCTTCACAGTCCAACTCTCACGTTCATACATGACCACTGGAAAAACCATAGCCTTGGCTAGACGGACCTTTGATGGCAAAGTAATGTCTCTGCTTTTGAATATGCTATCTAGGTTGGTCATAACTTTCCTTCCAAGGAGTAAGTGTCTTTTAATTTCATGGCTGCATTCACAATCTGCAGTGATTTTGGAGCCCCAAAAAATAAAGTTTGACACTGCTTCCAATGTTTCCCCATCTATTTGCCATGAAGTGATGGGACCAGATGCCATGATCTTATTTTTCTTAATGTTGAGCTTTAAGCCAATTTTTTCACTCTTCTCTTTCACTTTAATCAAGAGGCTTTTAGTTCCTCTTCACTTAGGGGAACTATATCTAAGTATAACATACCAGTTTGTCAAGTAGGTTCTGAGCCATTAGGTGGAACTGATTTGAGAACAGAGTCTGGGGTAAATGCATAGTACATTAACATAGCTTAAGACAAATGTTTCCATAAGAAAAATGCATTGGTTAACTCAAGGTTTGAGAACAGTTAGCTTCAAGTGAAACCAGGTGTCATCATGACAACACAGTATTTTAAGAGAAACCTCCTTTTAAATCTGTATAGAGAAGGAAAAAAATATCACTAGTTTGTTTCCTCCTGCCACTTAAGAGAGATAAAAATGTCTGACACTTGCAGCATATTTCCTCCATTTGGAGGCCCTCTCAGTAAGATGATTTGAAGGGACAGCAATGAATATGTATATTATCGTATGTAAAATAGATGACCAGTGCAAGTTCAATGCATGTAGCAGGGCAGTCAAAGCCATTGTTCTGGGACAACCCAGAAGGATGGGGTGAGGAGGGAGGTGGGAAGGGGGTTCAGGATGGGGATCATATGCACATGAATCAGCTGATATATGGCAAAGCCATCACAATATTGTAAAGTAATTAGCCTCCAATCAAAATAACTAATTAATTAAAAAAAAAAAAAATGAAACATATTTCACTAAACCAACTGAGAAATGTTGCTGAGGAGGAGTGAAAGATTCCAGCAGGGAAAAAATGGAACAGGACCACTGAGGGTGACAAGATGAGAGTAATACAACATGTGTGTATGCTTATCACAATGATCTAGGAAAGAAGGAAAGCTTGTGGATGTGAGACTGTGCAATTGCTGAGGTATAGACTTACAGAGGGTTGACAAGGATGAGATTTAGTGTAGTTTAGTTAGAGACACAGGAGAGATGGCAACAACTGTGATTAAAGAGATTGAGAGACTTGAACATGGTGAACGGTGATTTGTGGAAGTTTTCTCCTGGATGTTTTTGCTCCTGGAGTCAGGGCTTAGTAAGAATGTACTTGGAGTACATGTTGCAGTGCAAATATCGGATGTATGGGGCTTAGGAAAAGGAGCTTAAGGTTGTGCTTTAGAGGAATTAGATAATGATAGACTGCTAACTTTTGTGGTTACCACTTAAGTTAGCTATTTATATGAACTTTACAAATATTTCTTGTGATATTTTTGCAGTTATATATTCTCTCAGTTTTTCATGAGCAATTTACAACTGAACTAGCAGAGTGACAAAGGAGAAGGAAAGCATATATATGTATTTTTTAATGTAAAGTATATTCTAAGATGCTTTCAATAACTTTTTTTTTTGGTCTGTATTGAATTCTAGATCATTGATGTGGATTATAGATACTTTACTAGAACAAGTAAGATCTTATCAGAATTTTAGGAGATATTTGCATAATAAAGCTGGTACATAAACAATACTTTTTAAAAATGTCTGCATAAATTTTATAGAGAATTTAAGTATGTTTTACTACAGCATTGTTTACTCTGATAAACAATAGGCAGTGCCTGCAAATGAATTCTTATAAAGTAATGCCATGAGGTTTGTATATGTCCTACCTGTTGCATAAATTAATTACACCATACTGGGAACAATATATTGATTTATTTTCCCATCAATATATCTTTAAAGTCTGTTTGCATTTTGCATAATGACAGTGCTGACTATAAACAGGGGGTACATTCCTTTCCCAATTACTTCATGCTTTAAATAGTGTATTTTATTAAGCTCCTGGGGAGAAGATTAATTTTAATATTACTCTTATAGCATGTATGGGTATTTTGAGTGGCCTATTTTTTTCTCTTTAATAATACCTATTTACATTTTGGCCATTTTGTGGTGTTCAATTGCTTTTGGTAATAAGGATTCACAGCAATTTTTTTTTTTTTATAATGAAGAGTCAAGTTGAAATTAAAGGCAGTCATGAATTCGAATTGAGAAACTTAGTAGCCCTCCTATTGAGATGAGTATTAAAGCTAATTTTCTTGCATTTCAAGATGTAATCATTCAGTCTACACAAAATTTGCTCTTTTCTGAATAATGAACTTATAAAATTTTATTTTGGGGAGATGTAAACAATTTATCTATTTATCCTTATTGAATCCCATGGACGGAGGAGCCTGGTAAGCTGCAGTCCATGGGGTTGTGAAGAGTCTGACACGACTTAGCGACTTTACTTTCACTTTTCACTTTCATGCATTAGAGAAGGAAATGGCAACCCACTCCAGTGTTCTTGTCTGGAGAATCCCAGGGATGGGGGAGCCTGGTGGGCTGCCGTCTATGGGGTCGCACAGACTCGGACACAACTGAAGCAACTTAGCAGCAGCAGCAGCAGCAGTAAGATATCTATTTTCAAAATTTATTCTTAGAAGATAAATTCATATGTTTTAAAAATCACGTCTTATAAAGTTTGCCTGCTTCCTTCACTACCAATCAAAGCAGAAGGATGTAGCCTGGTCAAGTGAAGTAAACAACCCAGACACACAGAAAGGGCAATGGTTTCTAAAATAAGCAGCTTTCTTGGTGGACTTCTTGTTCAATCAACCACCATCCACAGAGATAACCACACTAGAGTCAGAAACACTACTAGACAGTGTCAGTAAACTCACATAGAACAATGCAGGTGGCCCGCTGTCTCTGATATGGGTTCTGAGTTATCATGGTTGTTGTCACTCACCACTATAAGCAGTCTTCTGCTTTTTCCAGGATTTGGCGGGACACAGGTTCTGGTTTAGAATCTAATAATGAAAGTGCTCTCAAGATATTTGGAAGGTGGAAAAGAAAGACAAAGGACTATTCTCTGGAGACAGTCACAAGCAGATGTCAACAAATGTTCAGCTTACCAGAACTTCACAGTGAGTTTTTCAGAACCACTGGCTTCATTTCAAACACTAACATTAATAGGGAAGAGAAAGGTGGGGAGACCACCACTAATGCTTTCATTTGCAGAAACAAAATAGCCTGGGCATGAATCTCAAAAAGTCCTACAGATTTGCCACCAAATTATTGACTTACATAGCACATGCATGTCTCTCTAACTAGAATTGCATGCATGGAAAGAAGTTTAATGACTGGTTGCTCCACTCCACTGCTTGCTAATACCTTTGGGGTGTGAGTCGCAAACGTCAGAAAAAGTATCCAGCATTTCTCTCATTTGGTACGTGGGGCATCAGAGTAACTTCCCTCCCTTGATCAGTGACAATTCTCTCCTTTGAACCCTGAGAGACAGAGTCTCTAGAAAGTCCAGCTAGAACTGAAAAGGGATTTGTCTTCTCACATTTGATTCTTCATAAAAATTATGTCCCTTATTGGAGCTGTCTGCAATCTTGGATATGTTTAGTGGGAGAGGAGAAACTCATATTAGAATTTCTATTCAATAATATGTTGATTATTCTGAACTTCCATTTGGTCTATGTTTTATAATTAGCATAATGTTCTACTAGTACGTAACTTATAGAATGCAATATAAATATGCATATATTATGAATATAAACCAATAAAATGTTGCTGCTGTTAATCATAATTAATGGTATTTGAGGACAATTGACTGAAATTGTGTCATATGTAGTCAGCTGGAAAAAGAAAGGTACTGATTTTAAAGTGTTTTATTCACATTTTGCCTTCCATAATTCAAAAATATTATGATTTAGGTGCTCTTTTATAATCAGAAAAAATGTGGCAAATCGGCTTACTACAGAGCATCTATATTTTCAACACTGTTTGCTGGTGGTATAGTATATCTCTTCCAATTGAAGCATTTCAGAGCTAGTGCAAAATCCTCCAACTTTCTTGTTTTCTGCTTGTAAAAGATAGATCTTGTAAAGGTTTTAGAGTTAAAGAAAAACTTATGAAAACTGAGGAGCAGGATTTTATTAAGGTGGTGATATTTCAAAAATTGTTGCCAGGGCATAACCTCATCCAAAATGATTAATACAAAATGCATCTAACAATTAAAATTCTGAAAAAAATGTGAAAAATTGTGAATATGCTTTGAATCATCAAATTGGGAAGGACCTTTTAAGCATATATGTTATAAAATAGTTTCCTAGTAATTCCTATATTGTTTTTAGTCACACTGAAAATGAAGGACCTAAATTTCCCCATGTTTCAGAGATTTTAGCAATCCATTCTATGCATTTAAATAAATAGAAATACATATTACACAAAAAATGAGTAGCCTAAGATTAACTCAAAAGACTATTGACAAATGGCAAATTTATGGAGTAACTATTTAAGTAAACTTACTGTCCCCCACAAGCTTCTAATTTTATTTATCTGGACCAGAAGTTTACTGCTATCTGTTCACTTGGAGAAAAATCAGTGTTGGCAGTGGATGTTGCAAAATCACCAAGTGTAAAAGATTGACTTATGTTTGTACTAGATAAAAAAATGGCACGTATTTCTTTTTGTTCAGGGCCATGTATATTACCCTGAAACATCATATGTTCTGTATTTCAGTTCTAAGACTGAGATATCTTGTTACTTTGACAGTGAATGATAAATTTCTTTGTTTTCATAATATAATATTTCTTTTTTATAAAGGTGTACTCAAGTACCCTGCTCTTAAGTTATTCTAATCATGGTCTTTGTAGGTGACAAAACAAAAGATCTAAAATTATGTTAATGTCTAAATTTAACACATTAATAAAGTAATCTGGACTTACATCCTCTTTAAAACCATTTTTACCAAATTTATTTTAATTTTTTTAAACAAAACACTGTATCAGTTCCAAGTTATATATTTGCACACTACTTTAATTTACAAATTATTATCAAATCAAATATCCTGATATTTTGTTTCTTTTCATTGGGTGTTTAGTTATGTTACTGCATTAGCAAAACATATTTTTTAAATCTAAAAATCTCCCCTACTAATTTTGAAGGTGGTTTGTTAAGTGAATGCTTAATCATATACTGCAATTTGTTGGAAGATTTGTTTGAAGAACCCAGTGACATATATTTGATTACTGAATTTGGAACTATTTAACCATTTTAGACTTCTGCCTTTCTTTCCTTGGTTTGTTTTTGTTTTTACTTCTATGCTATCCTAGTTTGTCATTAAGCAATTGCACTGTGCAATATTACAATAATGACTGGGAAAATTTTATGGATATAATGTCTACTACAGTTTGCAACAGCATTTTTTTCCCAGTTCTCAGTGATTTCAGAGTCCAAGAAAATAAAGTCTGTCACTGTTTTGCAACTGTTTGCAATGAAGTGATGGGATCAGATGCCATGATCTTTGTTTTTAAATGTTGAGTTTTAAGCCAGGTTTTCCTCTCTCCTCTTTCACTTTCATCAACAGACTCTTCAGTTTCTCGTCGTTTTCAGCCATAATGGTGGTGTCATCAGCATAACCGAGGTTATTGGCATTTTTCCTGGCAACTTTGACTCCAGCTTGTGCTTCATCCAGCCCATCATTTCCCATGATGTACACTGCATATAAATTAAATAAGCAAGGTGACAATGGACAGCCTTGACATACTCCTTTCTAAATTTGAATCCAGTCTCTTGTTCCATGTATGTTTCTAACTGTTGTTTCTTGATCTGCATACAGATTTCTCAGGAGGCAAGTCAGGTCATCTGGTATTACTATATATTTAAGAATTTTCCAGTTTGTTGTGATCCACGCAGTCAGGGTCAGTTTTCATTCCAATCCCAAAGAAAGAGAATGCCAAAGAATGCTCAAGCTACTGCAAAATTGCACATATCTCAGATGCTAGTAAAGTAATGCTCAAAATTCTCCATGCCAGGATTCAGCTATACATGAAGCATGAACTCCTAGATGTCCAAACTGGTTTCAGAAAAGGCAGAGGAACCAGAGATCAAATTGCCAATGTCTGCTGGATCATCGAAAAAGCAAGAGAATTCCAGGGAAACATCTATTTTGCTATAATGACTATGTCAAAGCCTTTGACTGTCTAGATCAAAATAAACTATGGAAAATTCTGAAAGATATGGGAATACCAGACCACCTGACCTGCCTCTTGAGAAACCTATAGGCAGGTCAGGAAGCAACAGTTAGAGCTGGACATGGAACAACAGACTGGTTCCAGATAGTAAAAGGAGTGGGTCAAGGCTGAATATTGTCACCCTGCTTATTTAACTTATGTGCAGAGTACATAATGAGAAACCCTGGGCTAGAAGAAGCACAAGCTGGAATCAAGATTTCCGGGAGAAATATCAATAATCTCAGATATGCAGATGATACCACCCTTATGGCAGAAAGTGAAGAGGAACTAAAGAGCCTCTTGATGAAAGTGAAAGAGGAGAGTGAAAAAAATTGGCTTAAAGCTCAACATTAGGAAAACTAAGAACAAGGCATCTGGCCCTATCACTTCATGGCAAATAGATGGGGAAACAGTGGAAACAGTGTCAAGCTTTATTTTTCTGGGCTCCAAAATCATTGCAGATGGTGACTGCAGCATGAAATTAAAAGACACTTACTTCTTGGAAGGAAAGTTATGACCAACCTAGACAGCATATTCAAAAGCAGAGACATTACTTTGCCAACAAAAGTCTGTCTAGGCAAGGCTATGATTTTTCCAGTGGTCATGTATGGATGTGAGAGTTGGACTGTGAAGAAAGCTGAGTGCCAAAAAATTGATGCTTTTGAACTGTGGTGTTGGAGAAGACTCTTGAGAGTCCCTTGGACTACAAGGAGATCCAACCAGTCCATCCTAAAGCAGATCAGTCCTGGGTGCTCATTGGAAGGACTGATGCTGAAGCTGAAACTCCAATACTTTGGCCACCTCATGTGAAGAGTTGACTCATTGGGAAAGACCCTGATGCTTGGAGGGTTTGGGGGCAGGAGGAGGAGGGGACGACAGAGGATGAGATGTCTGGATGGCATCACCGACTCGAAGGACATGTGTTTGGATAAACTCTGACAGTTTGTGATGGACAGGGAGGCCTGGGGTGCTGAATTCATGGCATTGCAAAGAGTCAGACATGACTGAGCGACTGAACTGAACTGAACTGAACTGAATACTATTGATGCCTCGCTTGGAGAAATTTGAGCATTATTTTGCTAGTGTGTGAGGTGAGTGCTATTGTACAGTGGCTTGAAAATTGTTTGCCTTTGTATTTCTTTAGGATTGGAATGAAAATTGACCTTTTCCATTCCTGTGGCCACTGCTGAGTTTTCCAAATTTGCTGGTTTATTGAGTGCAGCACTTAACAGCATCATCTTTAAGAAATTGAAATAGCTCAACTGGAATTCCATCGTCTTCACTAGATTTGTTCGTAGCGTTGCTTCCTAAGGCTCACTTGACTTCAGACTCCAGGATGTCTGGCTCTAGCTGAGAATTCACACCATTGTGGTTAGTTGCATCATTAAGATCTTTTTTTCATAGTTCTTCTGTGTATTCTTGCCACCTCTTCATAGCATCTTCTGTTTCTGTAGATCCATACCATTTCTCTGCTTTTTTGTGTCCATCTTTGCATGAAATGTTCCCTTACTATCTCTAATTTTCTCAAAGCGATCTCTAGTCTTTCCCACTCTACTTTATTTTCCCTTATTTTCTTCTATTCTTCTTTCCTCTATTTCTTTGCATTGATCTCTGAGGAAGTTTTTATTTTCTCTCCTCAATATTCTTTGGAACTCTGCATTCAGATGTGTATATCTTTCCTTTTGTCCTTAGCCTTTTGCTTCTCTTATTTTCTCAGCTATTTGCAATCCCTCTAAGACAAGCATTTTGTGTTTTTACATTTCTTTTTCTTGGGAATAGTCTTGATCACTGCCTCCTGTGCAATGTAATGAACTTCCATCCATAGTTCTTCAGGAAGTCTGTCTATTAGATCTAATCCCTTGAGTCAATTTTCACTTCCATGTTGTAATCATAAGGTGTTTGATTTAGGTCATACCTGTATGGTCTAGTGGTTTTTCCTACTTTACTCAATTTAAGTCTGAATTTGCCAATAAGTAGTTTATGATCTGAGTCTCAGTCAGCTCCCAGTCTTGTTTTTGCTGACTGTATAAAGTTTCTCCATCTTTGGCTGCAAAGAATATAGTCAATCTGATTTTGGTATTGACCATCGGGTGATGTCCATGTGTAGAGTCATCTATTGTAATGTTGGAAGAGGGTGCTTTCTATGACCAGTGTGTTCTCTTGGCAAAACTCTGTTAGCCTTTCCTCTATGTCATTTTGCACACTAAGGCCAAATTGCCTGTTAGTCCGGGTGTCTCTTGACTTTCTAGTTTGCATTCCAGTCCCCTATGATGTAAAGGTCATCTTTTTTGTAATTATTTCCTGAAGGTCTTGTAGGTCATCATAGAACCATTCAACATCAGATTCTTCAGCATATGTAGTTGGGGCATAGATCTGGATTACTCTGATATTGAATAGTTTGCCTTGGAAATGAACAGAGAACATCCTGTCATTTTTGAGATTGCACCCAAGTACTACATTTTGATCAATGAGGGTTATTTTCTTGCCTTATGGTATAATGACTTTTTTGTATATGATGCAAGAAAATGTTTTAAGCTGTTTGTCTGTAGGCTGCTGTCCAGTTTCCCCATTATCACTTGGTGCAGAGACTCTTTTCTCCATTGCATATTTTTTTATTTCTTTGTCATAGATAAATTGACCAGAGGTGCATAGGTTTATTTCTGGGCTCTTCATTTTTTTTTCATTGATCTATGTTTCTTTTGGTGCCAGATGACTGTAATTTTGTTGTATAGTCTGTAAGCAGGAAGTATGATATGTCCAGCTTTGTTCTTGTTTCTCAAGACTGCTTTGGCTACTTGGGGTCTTTTGTGTTTCCATATGAATTTTAGCTTTATTTTTCCATGAAAAATGCCATGAGTGTTTTGGTGAGGAATTCATGAAATCAGCAGTTTATTTGAGTAGTATGTATGTTTTAACAATGTCAACTATTCCCATCCATTACATTTCCATTTATTTATTTCATATTCAATTTCCTTGATCAATTTTTTTTCAGAGTGTAGACCTTTCACTTAGTTAAATATTTGTGCATGTTATTCTTTTTGATACCATTTAAAATGGTATCATTGTCTTGCTTTGTCTTTCTGTTATAGTTTGCTTTTAATGTACAGAAAACACTTTCTGACAATGTATACAAAAGAAAACTCAAAATGGATTATAGACATAAAACCAGAAACCATAAAATTCCTGAAAGAGAACCTACACAGAGTATTCTTTAACATAAGCTGTAGCAAGGCTTTTACTAGGATGTTTCTCCTAATGTGAAAGAAATAAAAGCACAAATAAGTGAATTTACCTAACTAAACTTAAATGCTTTGGCACAGCAAAGGAAATCATCAAGAAATGAAAAGACAATTTACTGAAAGGGATAACATGTTTGCAAATAATATGAGTGATAGGGGTTAATTATCTAAAATATATAAACCACTCATATAACTCAATATCTTTAAAAAAAAAACTGATTTTAAAAAATAGACATTTTTCCACAGAAAACATGCAAACTGCCAACAGACATGTGAGAAGATGTTCAAAATCCCTAAATATTAAGGAAATGCAAATCAAACAATAATGAGATATCTCTTCACTCTTTTCAGAAAGGCTACTATCAAAAAGACAACAAATAAGCATTGGTGAGGATATGGGAAAAGAGACAACCCTGGTTCACTTGTGAAGGGAATGAAAATTTGTGTAGTCACTTTGTAATAAAATTATTAAAATTTCTGAAAAAAAATTAAAAATAGAAGTGCCATATAAAATTTCACTTCTAGGTATTTTCCAAAGAATACAAAAACATTAATTTGAAAATATATATGCAATCCTCTGTTCACTGTAGCATTATTTACAATAGCCAAGATATGGAAGCAACGTGTCTGTCAATAGATGAGTAGATAAAGAAGATGTGTATACACAATGGAATACTACTCATCTATTATAAAGAATGAAATCTGGCCATCATAACATGGGTAAAACTAGACGATATTAGTCTTAGATAAATATATCAAAGACAAATACTTGTATGTCAAATATACGTGGAATCTAAAAATAAAAGTGATGAGCAAACATAGCAAAACACAGTAGGATTATAGATACAGAGAATAATCAGGTGGTTTCCAGAGGGGATGGGTATTGGGGAGGAGTGAAATAGATGAGGGAGATTAAGAGATACAAACTTTCTGTAACAAAATAAATGGGTCACAAGAATGAAATATACAGTTTGGGGGAACATAGTAATATTCTAATATCTTCGTATGGTGACTGGACATGTCGTGGTGATTATTTTATGATGCACAGAAATATCTGGTCACTGTGTTGCGCACTTGAAACCAGCATGTTGATGTGGATTGATTATATCTCAATAGAAAGAACTACTATGGCTCAGCAAATCAACCTAACCTTAGGTGTCTAAAAAAATTTATTATCCCAGCTACATAAGGCCTATGTTGAATGAAAAGAGGCCATAGCATTTTTGATGTTCTGAACAATGAGTTGAAATTAACATGAAACCATAAGTAGAGGCCATAAGCTACACAGGGAAATAATTAGCACAGATCAGTACCAGAATGATTGTCTTGGAAATCAAAGAGCGGGGACAGATGGGATAGTTTACCAAATGAAAATCTGTGGGATTTAGGAATTAATTGGTTGTAGAGAAGGGGGAGCGGTAAACAATTACTCTGAGGTTTCAAATCTGTGATTTTCTCTCTCCACATTAAATCATGATGTTATCTCTCCACATGAAGTGCTCAGCCATGTTTCTCTGAGGCTCAGCTGTTAACAATTTGTTATTATATTTCCCCAGATTTATTGAGTTGGGTTTTCAGTCAATCTAATCAATAGTCATAGGTGGAAACAATGTAAACCTGGGACCTTAGGAGGTCACATCCAAACATTCTATATATGTGTAATGCCGTGTGTGTGTGTGTTGTGAGAGAGAAGAAGAATCAGAGAGTGAGCACAATAGTATTGGGTTGGCCAAAAAGTTCATTTGGGTTCCTTGGTGGCTCAAATAGTAAAGAATCTGCCTGCCTTGTGGAATACCTGAGTTTAATCTCTGGATTGAGTAGATCCCCTGGAGGAGGACATGTACAAACTCACTCCAGTTTTCTTGCCTGGAGAATTCCCATGGACAGAGGAGCCTGGTGGGCTACAGTTCATGAGGTTGCAAAGAATTGAAGATGACTGAGTGACTAAGAACAGCACAGCACAGTAAGATGTTGGTGAGGCTTAGTGTGGCCAGATGGGTTTCCCAAGATCAGAGGGCCAGTTATCTGAAGCCTCAGTGGCTCATTTCAAGCCAATCTGACTTCAAGGCCTATGATAATGTCCTTCACTATCCAAACTTGGAGTGACTGGGGAGACTGGCTATGCAGACCACAGAATCTGGGATCCTTAGGCCATGGGTCACTGTGCAAAGTTAGAAGGAAGGGAGTGGTCACCTGCGGGAAAAGCCCTACATTCAGATAGCTGAAGCACAGGATATGATGGCTGGTGCTGGAAGAGGAGTGTATAATTCATGATCTGTGGCTGTGACAACTCACCACTCCTTCATAACCTGTATTCAGGTTGACCACTAAAAGGGATAAGTTCCCTGGATGGAATGAAAATTCTAGTTTATAAAACCTGTGTTCTAAAATAATTCAAAAATATTTCTCATCTTTAAATACCTTTAAACACTCCTCCAATCAAATTTATAAGACTTTATCCATGATCTAGAATATATGAGAAGGTGCAAACTTCCAGTTATAAAATGTCATGGGTATGTAGTGTATCTCCTGGTGACTTGTTTGTGCCTGTGCTCAGGCATGTCCAACTCTTTGTGACCCCATGGACTGTAGCCCACCGGGCTCCTCTGTCCATGAAATTTTTCAGGCAAGCATACTGAAGTGGGTTGCCATTTCCTTTTCTAGGGGATCTTACTGACCCAGAGACGGAACCTGCATCTCTTTCATCTCCTGCATTTACAGATGGATTCCTTACCACTAAACCCTCTAAGAGAGATCTTGAGAGGTCTCATCAAAAAGAAAAATTGTACTGTGGGTAATGATGAATGTTTGCTAGACTTACTGTGATCATTTAACAGTATATACACATATTGAATCATTATGTTATATATATACATATACATATATATATATGAATACATATATACATATATGTATACATATATACATATACATATATATATGTGAAAGAAATTCAGGCCCAGAAAAAGCAATCTAGACATAAAGATGAACTAGATAGACAGGACATTCTACATAGACTGGCATGCTTGAAATACAGACCACTGTAGACTTTTATGAACCAGAATGAAAAGACTACTGTGAATATCATTTTACTGCCTGGGATTCATGTCCTCCTCCTCCTTAGACACCTGCCTACACCCTCTGTTCTGTTCAGACTACCTGTGTGATTCCAGGTAAACTGACCCCATCTGAACCCTGGGGTAACCCTGACAGAGACTATAGTTCAAAATAAAGCCACCTACTTCCTTGGGGACTGGTTAAAATTCACTAGGGTGAATGAGACAAAATATTACTTGGAGGAGTTTAGAAAAGTTCCTAACCATATTTTTCCCCAGAAATAGCTTATTTCCACTTCCTGTAAATGAGGAAATCTTAGCCCCAGTTTCTCCTGGCAGTCTCTTTATATCATGAAGCAATCATCCATAGAATAAAGTAACATCCAAGTGGTGATTTGGAAAGAAGAACAGAGACTTCTAGAATCTTTTTTAGTGGCTGGATCCACTGATCCTGATGTCTGTCTTAACTTGGTATTCACAATTTTATGTATTCACACTTTTACAAACACACTTTTATTTAAGCCAGTACTAGGTAAAGCTTCTGTTTCTTGCTGACAAATGTTTTGTACTGATATGCTGACAGTTTGGTTAAACTGAGAAGTGCAGACATAGGAATATGATCAGCTATAATTACCTGTTGGTTTCATAGGCCATCTGAGATCTTAATGCCTTTAGAAATTATGGTACTTTGGATATACTGACTGCTGAATCTGGACCCACAAAAGCAAACACACTGCCAACCTTCATCCCATTGACTTCTCCTGATGGTCACACAGGTTCAGGAGCCAAAAGGTCCCTGTGCATCTGCCAACCCACATCTCAGAAAACTGCTCAGTCATAAGCCAACAGGAAGCTGGCCACCCTGCTTAGACTTCCATGCTATTGCACTTAGCTGCTGGGTGAACTAGGATCTTGGCTCAGCTGGAACAGTATTGTCCTCTTGCTGCAAGTGACCTTTCATTTTAAATTCATTCTAAGTTCTCTCATGCTGCTATAGCCACAGGGAAATAATCTAAAAGTGTTAACATAGATGCTTCCAGATGGCCTAAAGGCCAAGCTTTCTAAACCTCATGACATTAATTCTCCTGCATTTTACTTGTCAAGTGAATCACAGGCCAATCCAAATTCAAGGGGAGTAGAAATAAGCTTGGATTTGATTTATTTTTCCTTGAAAATTAAACTGTAATTATACAGTAGGGGCTCTGACAAATGAAATGAGAGTCACTCAGTCATGTCTGACTCTTTGTATCCCCATGGACTGTACAGTCTGTGGAATTCTCTAGGCCAGAATACTAGAGTGGGTAGCCATTCCCCCTCCAGGGGATTTTCCAACTCAGGGATTGAATCTAGATCTCCCACATACAGGTGAGACTTTTTACCATCTGAGCAGGGCTCTGATAATGAATACTTGAATAAAAGGAATCCCTTTTTGAGTTATAACATACCTGGTAGACAAGTTTAGAGACGTTATTTTAGAACAACAGTTTATATATAATCCTCTGAATATATTTTTTTCTATTATTTTTAAATTACCTTTCAGAAGTCTCTTGATCTAAAGAAGGGAGAGGAACATCAGGGACAAACAGATGAAGTTAACCCTCAGATCCCACATGAACTCCTGCTTCCTATTTCCACCAACTTTATCTTTCTCACATGGTAAGCATCTGGACAATATTTCATTTGGAAAACAGAATCCTGTTGTTAAAATTATTTTAAAGAACTTTTTGTATTTTATATTAGCTTATGTAATTAATCACATTTTAGCATTTTGGGATTCTATGTTTTAGGAAAAAAACAGTAAACTGGATGTTCAAATCTCTTATATTCAAGTTAAGTTCACAGTTCCAGGGATGACAGTTCATACAAAGATATGAGGCCACCTGAATCTACATAGAAAAATTTAGGATTAAGAAATTATTTATAACAGAATCAGATTGTATGCTTGTTGCATATAACAATTTGACATTGTTCTTGAGCTTCAATAAGAATTCAGCTGACTCTTGAACAACACAAACTCCACAGGTCCACATGTATGCAAGTGTTTTTTTCACTACATGCTTGCTACAGTACTCTTTGCAATACTGTAGTTGATTGAGTTCTGGGTTGCAGAACTGGGGACACAGAAGACTGGCTGTGAACTTTTAGTTGGATTTCAATTGTAGGTTGATGGTGGTTGGTGCCCTCCACAAGTTGTTAAAGGGTCAAATGCATATAGCACATCTTTCAGGAAATTCTATGGTCTTATACATTCTCCCCAAAAGGTTAAAACAATGTAAAACTTGTTTTATAAAGAGAAGAATTCATGTGTTATTAAGAAAGTGATTTTTGTTTAACTTCAATTTTAAAGCAAGGCAAAGGAAAGGAAAAATAGACATATTTAGAAGTTTCGTATAAGACAAGACTGGAGGAATTATAATCATTCACAAGATTCATCCTCTTACTTTTTAAGCATTGGGATAATGTACCTCTCTGTTCCATAAAATAAATTTCCACTGAAGGTAAAAATAAATAAATAACTTCTGCCTTTATTATGATCCATCATAGCATACCCTGCACAATCTGAGTAGACAGATGAGATGAGATTTCTACTTTTTTCTTTTTATCACAGTAAGTCAACTTTAAGATCGCCGACATTCTTAGACAAAGATTTAATAATTTTCAGGGCTGTTACTTTTAATCATTCATTGTGCTTATAACAGAAGGATAGAACTTATTTCAAAAATAGTAATTTTGTCATTTGGACTGAAGAAAGAAATTCACAATTTTAACTGATCACTGTGACAGTTTTTGTGGTCAGAAATAGGACAGAGGCAAAAAGAGAAAGTGCAGTTCCAATTTATCTTCCTTAGTAATGTGGAACAACAGAGAGAGAGAATCTGTGCTTGTAATGTTCTACTTTACCCAGGAGTTTAAACTTTATGTTGGTAGATAATCCAACAATATTTTTCTAAACTTTAAAGAAGATGTATCACCCTATCTAATCATTTTAGTATTTTCTTATTTATTTTTTCAATAAATATTTCTTAGGTACATGTATTATTTTATTAAAATATTGTGCTAGTCAATGTTGTCCTAAGAGTGAAAAAGATGATATTAGCTACCAAAATAAAGTACCAAAATAATATGAACAAACAGAAATTAAAGATAAAATTCAAGAATGAGTTTTAGACAAGACATGAAAGCATGCATGCTAAGTCACTTCAGTCATATCAGACCCTTTGAGAACCTATGGACTGTAGCCTGCCAGGCTCCTCTGTCCATGGGATTCTCTGGGCAAGAACTGGAATGTGTTGCCATGCTCTCCTCCAGGGGATTGTCCTAACTCAGGTATTGAAACTCTGTCTTTGCAGCTCCTGTATTGCATGCAGATTCTTTACTGCTGAGCTAACAAGGAAGCCTTTAGCCAAGACAAATTTATCTAAATATGTGGTAATAATTTCTGACAAATTTCATACATATAGTCTGGAAAAATTAACAGATATTTCTACACTATCCAATTAAAATTGAATACTTTTAGAGTAATAATTATATAAAAACAAATTCATAAGACATAAAGAAGAATCCAAAGTAGCATTTTATTAAACCACTTAAAATGTAACAAATATTTCATAGCTAATTGTTAATAATAAGGGTATAATACATAGCATTATACTTTAGAAACTTCAGTTATAACTTAGTGAATTTCCCTAATGCCATTAAATGTTGACAGTATTTTAGTTCAAGAAAATTTTATGGAATCACAATTTTTGTCTCATAAAATTTGCTACCTTCGTGGTTAGTCGCTTCCACATGGTTAGTCTGGTTAGTCTTTTCTGACTGTCTGTGACACCATGAACAGCAGCCCGCCAGGCTCCTCTGTCCATGGGGATTCTCCAGGAAAGACAACTGGAGTGGGTTGGCACTGGAGTGGGTTGCCAATGGGACATGGCAAACCATGTCCTCCTCCAGGGGATCTTGCCAACCCAGGGATCGAGCTTAGGTCTCCCACATTGCAGATGGATTCTTTGCCATCTGAGGTATCAGGGAAGCCAAGAATACTAGAGTGTGTAACCTACCCCTTCTCCAGGGGCTTTTCCTGACTCAGGAATCAAACTAGAGTCTCCTGCATTGCAGGTGAATTCCTCACCAGTTGAGCTACCAGGGAAGCTACCTTCAAGTATATATATTAAACCAACACTTATTAACTTTATATAAACTATGTAATGATGTAAAATATATCAGAAACTTACATAAACTATACCAGATCTTATCTAAATATGCATTCATCTTTCATGCTGTAGTCAGTCAAGTAGGAATATGAAAGAGTGTGGATGGCATGATTATCTAACATCCCATTTTAAAAATAGGCAAAAAGTTAAAACTTCTCCCCTTCTCTTAAGTTTCAAAAATGTGCCTTTTAAGTAATGATATTTTCCCAAAGTGACAATAACAAAATTTATATTGATTAATTCCTCAAAGTTCTTAAGGATGGAAACATAAAGAAAGCAGTCCTGTGCATGATTTATTGGACATTCATTTATTGTTATTTGTTGTTGTTGTTCACTTGTTGTTTTCACTTTTATAGATGAAAAATTGAATTTTTGAAGATTAAGATCCTGATATAGAACTGCATCTTTCCTCTGAAGTCATGGTTTTTGATCTGATAGTACATGGTTTTTCAGTGCCCCACACACTGGTTGCCAGGTTATAGATGCTCATGAAGAGCATTTAGCACATGTTCCTACCAAGTACACTAATGTAAATAACAGAATAAAGACAGGGCCTCCAATGGTCAAGCCCAGTGTACCTTCACCATAAGTTACTTTCCTCAATAGTATACCCAATTTCAGGTTCTATCTACATTATTTTATCAATTTGGCAAATTTAAAGTATAAAATAAACTTTGGCAAACCTTAATCTATTTCATGAAGTAGTCTCTAAATACCTCTCGAGTGATTAAAAGAAGGCTCACATGGAGCTCAGCATAGTAAAATCATTAGGCAGATTCTCATAGGATCTATTTCAGGATGAGTGACTCATGTAGCATCTAATCTTCATCATATTTGTTGATAATTAAGGAGGAGGGTGGAGAGAGAAGGTAGACTAGAAAGGAAATTGTCCCTCTTGTATAAAACATTACAAAGGTTTAAGCCACCAAGATTTTCTCACTGGATCCTTGAACACATGACTATCACTTTATTTTCCATTGAAAAGACTCAAAATACTCTCAAAGATTTATGTAGCTTTTTTGTAAAATATTTATATATATCTTGTATGTTGGAATAACATATGATGAATTATAAGTTAAAAAATATCAGATGTGTAAAAGAGCTTCTACAGAAGGAAAGTTGAATGCATGTTCACATACATTTATTTATTGAAATGGTTTACAAATATTTAGTGGAAGACCTAATTTATTTTTAAAATTGAATCTCATATATTAAGGAACATAACTTCCTCCTAACTTGATATTAATGCTGAGAGGTTTCTAAACAGTGCCATTCTGTTTATAAAAATATATTGTCTATTGTAGAATAATTTATGTAGAAAATATTCCTATGAAATAAAATTCACCATTATTGATACCCTCAAAGGACACCTTTGCTGATTAATCTACGAAACACAAGTAAGCTATTTGTATGAGCATAACAACCCAGAATTCTGTCTGATAGACAATATATATTCATTATAGTAGTTTCTGTTTAATTTCCTTATCCTATATTTTATTGAAAGATACACTTTCAAGTAATATGTAGATGTTCATTAACTTCTGTATGAGCTATATGTATAAATAAAATGGTGATTATGATGCAAATTCTACAGAAAAGCAATGTCCACAAAGCATTATATGCCATTGACAAACCATGTGTGTGTACATGCATGCTCAGTTGCGTCCAACTCTTTGTGACTCTATGGACTGTGCCTGCTGGGCTCCTCTGTCAGTGGGATTCTCCAGGCAAAAATACCGGAGTGGTTTGCCATGCCCTCTTCCAGGGGATCGTCCCAACCCAGGTATCAAATCTGCATCTCTTGTGTCTCTGGCATTACAGGTAGATTCTTTGCCCACTGAGCCACCTGGGAAGCACATACTACCTATAGATAGTTGTTATTAATCTTTTTATACCCTGAAGTTGATTAAGAATCTGAAGAAAGACATATAACCACCACCCACTCCTTCTCCCTCAGAAAAAAACAAAACAAAAAACAAAACAAAACAAAAGAAACTTGTGTACACCAAATCTTTCATTCCATGTAAGAAAATCCATAGACACTGTAGAATTTAATTTGGCTTTTATGAATACAATTTATAGTGAAAGTTGCTCAGTCATGTCCAGCTCTTTGGGACCCCATAGATTCTACAGTCCATGGAATTCTCCAGGCCAGAATACTGAAGTGTGTAGTCTTTACCTGCTCCAGTGGATCTCCAACCCAGGGAATGAACCCAGGTGTCCCACATTGCAGGCGGATTCTTTACCAGCTGAGCCACAAGAGAAGCACAAGAATACTGGAGTACGTAGCCTATCCCTTCTCTAGCACATCTTCCCGACCCAGGAATCGAACCAGTGTCTCCTGCATTGCAGGCGGATTCAACTGGTAAAGAATCCACCTACAATGTGGGAGACCTGGGTTCAATCCCTGAGTTGGGAGGATCCCTTGGAGAAGGGAATAGCCACCCACTCCAGTATTCTGGCCTGGAGAATTCCATGGACTTTGGTCACAAACAGTCGGACACAACTGAGTGATTTTTCACTTTCACATACAATTTATGATTGTTTTTATATTAAAAACAATATCCATAATAATGTAACTGATTATTCAATAAGCATTGATCAGAAATTGAGCTCTTTGGGGGAAAAGAGAAATTATATCTTAATTCTAAACCTTAAATCAAACAGTCCCACGATAGAGTAAAAGTCATATTCAAAAAATAGAATACATGTTACATTTACATTAGGATCTCTAGCTGTTTAAAGATTATTTTTCCACATTTTAAAAATTTACATGTCCAGAATTAACAAAGCAAACTCAGAATTAAACAGAACCAGAACTTACAGAACTTTAGAGTATTTGAAGTAAACTGAATTAAGCAGAACCAGAACTCACTAGGAGGCTCCGGGCTTGCAGAACCTTGAGGAGTCCACCATGCATCCTTCCCCATCAGGCTCAGTGCTGATCACTACTGCTGTGCTGGACTGGCCTCACCTGTCCTCCCAATCTGGATTCTCTAACCCCTCCTGCAGCATGGGGACTGCTGACACTGCCCTGTTTTGTGTGATATCTCTCATTGGAGTGGGGACAAAAATGAATCCTCTTCATCATGGAGCAGGTGCGACCCTCTGGCATAACCTGGATCTTGTGAAAGTGACAGATTCTAAGACTTGGGCAGTGGATTGTTAAAGAATCTACATCTGACAAGGTCTCTCAGTGATCTACAACTGTAACAAATATCTCCAAAACACAGCTGCTAAATCAGTAAATTTTTATGATCTCATACCATTTCTGAGGGTCAAGGAGAAGCCTCGCCGGATGGCTCCAGCTCAGTCCTTCCTAAGGTTGCAGGCAGATTTGGACAAGGCTCGCCTGGGGCACAAGGGCCTTCTCCTCTGCCTGGCATTAGTATTGACATGGCCCAAGGCGATACTTCCTTAACATGGGGCCTCTTCACCATTTGGGACAACTCAACTGTCCTTACAACATGCAGCTGGGCCCCACAGCAGGTGGTCCAAGAGAGCCAGGAGAAAGTCCCAGAACCTCCAAAGTCACATATGTCATTATACAGGTTGGCCCCACTCAGACTGTGAGGGGTCACTAGGGCTGTGACTGCCAATGGGTAGGATCACTGGGGCCTACATGAAGCTGCAGACAAGACCATTACAGTTGAGGAAGCACTAGATTCTCCCCAAACCCACTTCCCTGATGCATGAGGCCTGGGAAGGTTTTTGAGATTTGTTGGTGTTAGTGGCACTGGGCCTCCTTCAGGCTAATGAGCTGTTCATACTGGCCAGTCCTGGAAAGGCCTACTTGTCCAGTGCTGCAGACACTGGTTGGAGGGACAACCCACAACTCACAGACCCACCAACATGCAGGGATATTTGGACAGTGAGGTGGCCAGTGAGCACCACTGTCTCCCTAAGGATTTGAGGTGACTGGCTCTCCCACCAGAATCTCCATTCCCCCACATCCCATCAGCACTTGGTTCTGTCCAGTTTCTATTCTTCACCTATTTATTTTGGTTTGATCCCAGGTCAGGAAGATCCCCTGATAAAGGAAATGGCAGCCCACTTCAGTATTCTTGCCTGGGAAATTCCATGGACAGAGGAATATGGTGGGTTGCAGTCCATGGGGTCTTATGAGTCAGACATGACTTGGTGACTAAAAAACAGCAAAATCATTTAGTGGATGTGGAATATATCTTATAGTTTTCATATGAATTTCCAAATTTCCAAATGAGGCTTACTGTTTATTTAAATTTCCTTTGTGTGAAATATTTGTTTTTCTACTACAATGTTTCTTTCTGACTGTTGATATCCTTTATATATCATGTGATATATAAAGTTACGTGTGAGTTACATGTGAGTGCTATAAATAAAAAGAAAAATTCTAATGCCGGGTGAAATCACCAGATAATAGGAGAGATGCAAGAGGCTGGTTAACTATCCTCCTCATGAGCATTAAAGCCCTGAATAAAGATTACTTGTCTCACTCAATAACTATACTCTTGAGGAGCACATTTTTCTTTATGAAAACTTAATATTGGAATGAGATGTCACTTTTGTTATATAGCCAATAACACTCCCTTGGAAGACATTGCTTCTTTGTAGAGAAGGATTTAAAAGATCCTCTAAGTTATGAAAGTTTAAAGCAAATTGTCAGTCCTTCTTGTTGCTGTTCAGTCACTCGGTCATGTCTGACTCTTTGTGACCCCACCGATCGCAGCAGTCAGGCTTCCCTGTCCTTCCCCACTCCCCAGAGCTTGCTAACTCCTAACCAGTGTGAATCTGTGTGTAGGTATAGGTATGAACATTGAGTGCGTGATTGCTGCTTAGCGACGTTGCCTCTCCCCTTCATGTGCAACAGGGAGATCCCTTCTTGGGCTATGCTGACGTGGTCTTATGTAGGGGGAGCAGATCAGGCTCCATGGGGACTTATTCCAGCACCTCAGAAGGCAGGGCTGTGTTCTTCTGCAGCATGGCCACCTGGCACTGGGCTAAGCATTAGGGGGAAATGTCTGAGCATGTGAGTATGATCTAAAAGAGATGCATCCTCAGTGCTCAGGGAGATACTGGTAGAGTGATGAGAAGAAAAGAGCTAATAAATAGAAGTATTGTGGTAACAGTGAACACATTTCCTGCCATCAGAACTTGCAAGACCAGCTCTAACTACACTTGGCAGAAACCCAAGCCTCGGTGTTAGTGGACTGGTCACACTTCCTGCTTTACTCTTTCTTGCTGAATTTTTTACAGCAGGACCAAGTTTCTTTGAACTTGGTTCAAAATCCCTAGTGTTCCTGCCCAAGTAGGTGGTTGGGAGAGAGTCTTGAGAAATAAGGGCACTTTTGTCACTGAAGGCAGGTGGGTGGTAGTAGAGAGGAAGAAGTTTCTTCAGGTGGGATTGATGAGAAGAAAGAACACATTAATAGAAACACACTGGTGAGAAAGTTTGTGTGATGGAGGGTCCAGTCTAGGTCTCTCTGAGCTAAACTGATAATATACGCTTATTGATGGGTATCCCTACCAAGAGGAAATAGAAAACTTCAAAGAAAGAGAAGCACGTCTCAGTTTTCTGGGCCTAATATCAGCCATCCCAGCACATTAAAGATGACAGACAGAAGCGACAACACCTTAATGCCTATTCCACATTTTATATTTATTTTCCTGCCTTTATGGGTTAGTGGGTGTTGGGTAATATGTGTACAGAAAGTAATGGAGAATGTGGGAGAAAATGTTTCCTGCTCTTTTCTCTATAATTTTAGGGGCCACACTGTAAGGGAGTTTGAGGTCTAAGTCACACTGTGATGTCTAGACTATATGAGAAGAAATAGGAGGCAGTAAGACACAGCTTATCCAATGCTTCTTGGGGCTGAGCATATGCTAATGGTTTGATTTCCCCTAGAGTGATTGAAAAGGTCAGGGTAGTCTCTATTTACTGGGAAAAAGACTATTTCTTTTCCTTTTCTCTTTTTTTAAGTTGTTACTCTGTTAAGAAACTCTATTGTTGCAGATTTTCTTCACAATAATATTTTACTTTGTACTGTATTTTTTCTTATGCTAATGTAGAAACTGATCTAGTATATCATTTGTGTCTTGCTACTTGTAGCATGAGAAGAGTTTTGAGAAATGTAGAATTGTGAAAAGGTACAGAATTTCTCTGGTCTGAAAAATTTATAACAAATTCAGACAAAATTGCAAACTTTCCACAAATATGATAAATTCAAAGCATGAGAAGTTGAAAAACGGAAAGAGTTTACAAGCTTAGAAAACTTGAGTGGAAAAATAAACACATTTAGAACATTTACTCATGTGGGGCTGGGTTCTCAAGACTGTAAAAATTAAGGGAAAACTTAGCAACCAGCAACATTTTACAATTTATATGTATTTCCTTGTTAGTGAAAGGACCATTTAAATGTGTGAAAAGCACTTTTGCCAAAATAATAAACTGGTAACAAGGTCATTTTTACATCAACAACATCCCTGACATTAATAAAACAAGTAGAATAAAGTCAATTAAATTACAAAATGACATTGAAAAAAAATTAATGTTATGCACAATATTTGGCATGAAATAAAATACTCAAAAATGGATCAGTCTATCAAATTAACATATCTGTGTAAATGGGCACATATAACCAATTTGCACCCAGGCAAATATTACTCATGATATTCACAGTCAATCTTCCCTGACCCAACTCAAAATCAAGTAGCCATTGGTCTTTTCGTCACTTAGCATTAGCTTTTTTTTTTTTCTCTCTTTTAGAACTTCATGTAATTGGACTCTTATACTCTTTTGTGTCTGGCTTCTTTCAGTTAACACATTTTTGATATATTTCCACAACGTTTTGCATATCAGGAATTAATGATCATTTAAAAAATAAAATCAATTTTTAAAAGTATGATAAAAACAATAGATGTAGTTACAATGATAAAAATGTATTTCTTTATGTCAGAATGAGTTAATATAAATTAAAAGGCACATAAAAATAGATAAATGTTTTCTATAGATTAAACAAACTATTATAATTTCTGGTATATATAAATTCCTAGGTTATATTTAGCATTAATTAATACAATGGATAAAGGGAATTTATAGAAAATAATAAATATGAACAACTAATATATAAAATACCCAAGATCTTAATAATAAAAGGTGTAAAAATGAAAGTAAAGGGATATTTAATTTTTACTGTAACATAATTAGTGGAAAGAAATAGAGGAAAACAGTAGAATGGGAAAGACTAGAAATCTCTTCAAGGAAACTGGAGATATCAAAGGGACATTTCATACAAGGATGGGCACAATAAAGAACAGGAATGATAAGGACCTAACAGAGGCAGAAGAGATTAAGGAGAGATGGCAAGAATACACAGGAAAACTATAGAAAAAAACACAATGGTGTGGTCACTAACCTAGAGCCAGACACCCTGGAGTGTGAAATCAAGTGGGCCTTAGGAAGCATCACTGTGAACAAAGTTAGTGGAGGCAATGGAATTCCAGCTGAGCTATTTCATATCCTAAAAGATGATGCTGTTTAAATGCTGTTCTCAATATGCCAGCCAAACAGAATACTCATCAATGGCCACAGGACTGGAAAAAGTCAGTTTTCATCCCAATCCCAAAAAAGGGCAGTGCTAAAGAATGTTAAAGCTATTGGACAATTGTACTCATTTCTCATGCTAGTAAAATTATACTCCAAGTCCTTCAAGCTAGGCTTCAGCAGTACTTGAATCGAGACTTTTCAGATGTATAAGCTGGCTTGAAAAATAACAGAGAAGTCAGAAATCAAATTGCCAATATTTGTTGGATCAAAGAGAAAGCGAAGGAATTCCAGAAAAAAGTTTACTTTCGCTTCATTGACTGCACTAAAGCTTTGACTGTGTGGATCACAACAAACTGTGAAAAGTTCTTAAAGAGATGGAAACATCAGACCATCTTACCTGTCTCCTAAGGAAACTGCATGTGGGTCAGGAAACAACAGTTAGAGTGTTACATGGAACAACTCATTTGTTCAAAATTGGGAAAGGACTAGGACAAGGCAGTATATTGTCACCCGCTTATTTAACTTCTATGCAGAGTACATCATGTGAAATGCCTGGCTGAATAAGTTACAAGCTATAATCAAGACTGCAGAGAGAAATATCAACAAACTCAGATATTCAGATGGTATCTGAGGGAAGAGGAACTAAAGAGCCTTTTGATGAGGGTGAAAGAGGAGAACAAAAAAGTTGGTTTAACACTCAACATTTAGAAAATGAAGATCATGCCATTTGGTTCCATCACTTCATGCAAATAGATGTGGGGAAAGTGGGAACAGTGGTAAATTTTCTCTTCTTCAATTCCAAATCACTGTGGATGTTGACTGCTACCATGAAATTAGAAGGCACTTATTTCTTGAAAAGAAAGCTAGACAGTGTATTAAAAAGCAAACACATCACTTTGCTGACAAATATCCATATAGTCAAAGCTATGGTCTTTACAGTAGTCATGTATGGATGTGAATATTGGATGGATGTGTCTGAGTGCTGTAAGAATTGATGCATTTGAATTCTTGTGCAGGAGAAGACTCTTGAGTGCCCCTTGGACAGCAAGGAGATCAAACCAATCAGTCTTAAAGGAAATCAACCCTGAATACTCATTGGAGGCTGAAGCTCCAGTACTTTGGCCAACTGATGTGAAGAACTGATTCACTGGAAAAGACTCTGATGCTGGGAAAGATTGAAGGCAAAAGGAGAAGAGGGTAACAGAGGATAAGCTGGTTGAATAGCATCACCAACTCAATGGACATGAACATGGGCAAGCTCAAGGCGATAGTGAGACCTGGCGTGCTGCAGTTTATGACCTCACAAAGAGTCAGACACGACTTAGTGACTGAGCAACAACAATTGCTGTCAAATAAGAAAATATTATCATAATAAATATTCTCAGGAGACAGTGACATGGACATCTTCATGTACCATTTGTAGCAATCTCCATAATTTAAATTTGTAAATGAAAGATTCCCAAAATAGAAGTTTCCAAGTGCAGATAGTTTCATGGAAAAATTCTTCCAATTATTAAATAAACAGTTCTATACAATCTTTCCCAAAAAAAATATAAAAGGAGGCAATATTCCCAGTTCATTTTATGAAGACAGTATGAGCTGATAGCAAAATGAGACAAGTATAAACAAACAACAGTAGAGATCCTCATTCCTCATGAATATAAATGAAAGATCTTTGACAGAATCAGCAAGTGAAATTTAGCAATACATAGTACAATTATGTACAATGACCAAGTGTACTCCAAGGGATGAAATAGTGCATAATTATTTTTAAAAAATAGTAAATGCAATGTTCCCTTCATGGATCATAGCCTTGTCATGCTTAAGGTGCTTGGTAACTCAGTGAAGCTATCAACCATGCTGTGCAGGGCCACCCAAGACTGATAGGTCATAGTGAAGAGTTCTGAAAAATGTTGCCCATGGAGAAGGAAATGGCAATTCACTCCAGTTTTATTGCCTGGTAAACCCCATGGACAGTATGAAAAGGAAAAAAAAAAAAAATGACACCAGAAGATGAGGCCCTCCAGGGCAGTAGGTGTCCAATATACTAAATGGGAAGAGCAGAGGGCAATTATTAATAGCTGAAGAAATAATGAAGTGACTGGGCCAAAGTGTAAAGGACACTCAGCTGTGCATGTGATAGTGAAAGTAAAGTTTGATGCCATAAAGAACAATATTGCATAGGAACCTGGAATTTCAGGTTCATGAGTCAAGGTAAATTGGATGTGGTCAAATTGGAGATGGCAAGAGTGAACACTGATATCTTAGGAATCAGTGAACTAAAATGGGAGAATGGGCAAATTTAACTCAGATGAGCATTATATTGACTATTGTGGGCAAGTATTTCTTAGAAGAAATGGAGTAGCCTTCATGGCCAGAAAAATAATCTGAAATACAGATTTAGGTGCAGTCTCAAAAAATGACAGAATGATCTCAGTTCACTTCCAATGCAAACCAGTCAACATCACAGTAATCCAAGTCTATGCCCCAACCACTGATACCAAAGGAACTTAAGTGATCAGCAGTTCTATAAAGACCTACAACACCTTCTAGAACTATCACAAAAAAAAAAAAAAGTTGTCCTTTTCATCGTAGAGGATTGGAATGCAAAAGTAGAAAGCCAAGATATACCTGGAATAACAGGCAAGTTTGGCCTTGAATAGAAAATGAAGCAGGGCAAAGGCTAACAGAGTTTTGTCAAAAGAGCATGCTGGTAAGAGCAAACACCTTTTTCAACAACCCGAGATGATTCTACACATGGACATTACCCGATGGTCAATAGAAAATCAGACTGATTATGTTCTTTGAAGTCAAAGGTGGAGAAGTTCTATACAGTAAATAAAAACAAGACCTGGAGCTGATTGTGGCTCAGATCATGAGCTCCCTTTTTGCAAAATTCAGGCTTAAATTGAAGAAATTAGGAAAAACCAGCCAGTCATTCAGATATGACCTAAATCATATCCCTTATGATTATTCAGTGGAGGTGACAAATTCAATGGATTAGATCTGGTAGACATAATTCATGAAGAACTATGGATGACGGTTTGTAACATTGTACAGGAGGCAGAGATGAAAATCATCACAAAGAAAAATAAATGTAAGAAAGCAAAGTGATTGTCTGAAGAGGGTTTAGAAATAGCTGAGGAAAGAAGAGAAGTGAAAGGCAAGGGATGAAGGGAAAGATATACCAAAATGAGTGCAGAGTTCCAGAGAATAGCAAAGAGAGGTACGGTCTTCTTAAATGAACAATGAATGCAAAGAAATGGAGAAAAACAATAGAATGTAAAAAACTAGAGACTTTTTCAAGAAAACTGAAGATATCAATGAATATTTCATGCATGGATGGGCATGATAAAGGACAGAAACTGTAAGGACCTAACAGAAGCAGAAGAGGTTAAAAAGAGGTAGCAAGATTACACAGAATAAGTATACAAAACATCTAAATGACCCAAATAACCATGATGGTGTGGTCATTCACGTAGAGCTAGATATCCTGGAGTGTGAGGTCAAGTGGACCTGAGGAAGTATTATTATCAACAAAGCTATGGAAATGATGGGATTCCAGCTGAGCTATTTAAAATCCTAAAAGATGATAATGTTTAAGTGCTCTACTCAGTATGCCAGCAAATTAGGAAAACTCATCAGTGACCATAGGACTGGACAAGGTAAGTTTTCGTTTCAATCGGAAAGAAGGGCAATGCCGAAGAATGTTCAAGCTACAATATAACTGAGCTTATTTTACATACTAGTAAGCTTATGGTTCATTTTTTTCACATTAGGCTTCAGCAGTATTTAAACCTAGAATTTCCAGATGTACAAGCTGAATTTAGGAAAGGAAGAGGAAAAAGTTTTTTGGTTTTTTTTTTTTTTTTTTTTTCAGTTTAAGCTGTATTTCGTTATTCTGAGTCAGCAATGTAAAAATATCAATTCATGTAAAGATCTCTGAGGAATTTTGTTAAAAAACACTATAGGTGGTTAGAATGAGAACCAACTTGGAGAAATGTAATTTATTGTGACTTTTTTACTCATTCTAAACAGATATTTATTTTATGTCTGATTTTATATTAAGAATTCTGTAAACTTTTCCTTTAAGATGATTTCCAAAATTATATAAGCTTCAAGCCCCCCAAAGTCAGGGTGCACATCTGCATGCATCCAGCCATCATCACATGGTGTGGGGCTGAGTTCTTTGCAGAATATCCAGAGCCTGCAGGGGTCACCTCTGAGGGGATTTTCTTGATGTGGGCAGCTTGTTTCTACCATCTGGCTACTTGAGGTGTCCTTCTCACCTCCTGTTGTTCTCCCTTCTTTCAAGGTCTTATTTCTTTTGAGATGACCCTTCCTTGAGTTCTTGTCTCATTCCCAGAACCTCATGTGAGCTGCACCATCAGTGGAAGTGCAGCTGGTTCCAAACCCAGCCCCATCTACCTCTGCTGTGGTTCCATCTGGTTCCTGGTTCCATCTACCTCTGCTCTCCTCAGCACACACCCAGCCCTCACTGGAACTTTCAGCTGTACACAGCTCCTTTATCCACAATGAGGACACAAAGCTGTGAGTGGTCCCTTTGAGCAGCAGTGCCCAAAAGTTTTGACACCAGGGACCAGTTTCATGAAACATATTTTTCTCCTCAGGGGCAGCAGTGGAGAGGCTGGTTTTGGGATGACTCCAACACATCACATTTATCGTGCACCTTATTTGTAATCAAATGCCGCTGCTGATCTCACAGGAGGTACCGGTCTACAGATTGAAGGTTGGAGAACCCTGCTTTGGAGCACCCTCGCTCACCCTAATAGGAAAAGATTCTTTACTTTTTCCTGAGTGGAGATGGACTGCACTCTTTAAAGGAGTTCTTGCCACATTTTTTTTTTTTTTTTTGGCAACTCTGTTCTTATAGAGCCTTACCTTATAGGGTAACGTGGTCTTGCTAATCTGTTTCCCCATCTCACTGTGGGCTGCATGATATGCTGTGTTTACAGATTATTACATGTTTACAGAATATTAGGTTAGGACTTGGGGTGACAAAATCCACACAAGAAAAACCCCCTTTAAAAAATTTATCGTGTGTTCTTTTAACAATATATGTTCATGTTATTTTTATACACATTGCAATTTTAAAACTACTGACTCACAAATAGGGAAATACATCTTATGATGGAAATCACTTTTAAAATTGCTATTATGAAAGATCACATTCTTTCAGCTTTTTATGTTAATTGTTATTCATAGGCCCTAGCAAATGCAATATATGGAATAAATAACAGGTTTTCTTTAATAAGGTTTCTCACAATCAGTTGTTTTTTCACATAACCTTTCAGATCAGAAGCATTTGAGTGTAGAACCTCAGTGTATCTTAGTGAGTGGTTTTCTCATAATTGCTAGTGTTTTGTTTGTCTTGTTTTGATTTTGGATCGGTTGTCCAAGGAATCAACACAGCAATAGGACTTGCCTACTATTTCATGCAGCACAAAGAGGGATAATTTGAACAGAACAAGTTGAAAAGTGATGGAGAAAAAAGAATAAGGTTATTTTCAGTTGACTGTTAAACTTTTCCATTCTGTCCCATTAGATGCTGATATTAGCTATTCAGGAGTTTGGTGTGCAGGGAAATTGCTAGATCATCTTTGAAATCCCATCTGAGACCTGAGAATACTTTCAATTTTTAAATAAAATATTCATGGGCCCTAACTTTTTGCAAAATGCAATTGAGCTACCTGAAAGGGACTCATATCCTATATATTTCACAAGGAAACATAAATCTTCTATAAATGTACTTATCATAAAGATAAAGAGGTTAGAGAAGAAAAAAAAGTCATTTATTTCAGAAACTTTAGGTAATAAATCCATATTATTTTATTTACTATGAAAGTATTGCATATTAAAAATTCACAGTTAATTTGATAAAGCAAGTTAAATATGTTCAGCAAAGATGAATGATTTCTGAATACAATAATTAATGAAGATTTGGACTGCAATATTGTATTTCCCCAATTGAAGCAGTTTTCCCCAAAGTTATTAAATTCAACTTCTTCCACTAATTATTTGCTTTGAGACTTTCTTTAATTGAAGAATAAAAACATCCTTGGTGAAATAGAATAGGATTGGGCCCCTTTCTTTTGCTGGTTTTATTAGATAAGATAATGTGTTTCAGGACTCAGGGCAGTGACCATTAAAATGTTCAATAACACAGGAATGATAGCAACAGTGATAGTATCAATGAAGATAATTGTTACAGTGTTTTCAGGTCAATCTTAAATTTATACTGAAAGCAAAATGATGAATTACCATCACAAAGCAGAAGAAATGTGATTCCTTTGACTAAAAGAAATGCTGTAATGAGCAAACAACCTTAATTCCACCTAATGTACATTAGTTTTAGTACTCTTCATTGAATGTGTTGTGAAATAGAATTGAAATGATATTACTGCTATTTCTAACTTGACATAGTTTGAGCTTTTAAAGTAGTTAAATGGATATTTCAATTGACTATCAATTGAAAGTTCCCCACTGAAGGCCATATTCTACTCTCTACTCCACAAACATCCAAAATAATATATCCAGAAACTGAAATATTGACTATTTCAACTTAAAGAAAGCACTGAATAGATTTTGAGTCTACTCTTACATTTGGCTTCCAATTTTATTAATACCTTTGAATATATAATAAAATATGCATACTAATATAGTTTTATTTATCTTTTGAAGATTAGAGCAAATAATCAAAGGTTAGGAAATTGTTTCTTATTAGAACATTTTAAGGCATCTTTATACATCACCCCAAATATTAAGTCAGAAATTTAATGCTCTGGAACAATGTTTTTGACTGTTCAAGAAACATGATACTTTGACAAGAACCAAGATTCCCCCAGGAGATGATTTGAAATCATAGACCTAATGATTTAATTTATTTGTCACATCATGAAATATATACTTTATAATTTAATTTCTCAAATCAGAAACTCATATAGTTATCTTTACTCCTCCCTAGAAGCATGTAGCAATGGGAGAAGGTTTTATTCATCACACAGTTCTCCTCAGAATCTGGAAAGGATACAAACTGAGTGACAAGGATTGGATGATAGGTAGTAGTCAATATTGTCTAATCAAGATCAAGAGTCAGGATTGCCTCTCAGTTGTTTCTTGTGAAATAATGTAACCAGAAAGGGCTAATTTTGAATCTACACTGGATCCGCTTCTGTGAATTTAACCCTTATCTTGCTGCTTTTGTTATAGGCATGCATAATGGCCTGCCCCTGACCTAGTCCACCTGTGAAAAACTGTGACATTCTTGAATTATTTGTGGGGCAAATGACTCAGTGCCTGGCGACCTCTGTCTGCTTGGCCTAGAAACTCATCTTGAGGCTGGAATCACAAATGTGACATCTTTGTTGATGTGAGAGGAGATATTCCATTTCATACCACCCATGAAATGACTATAAGGAAGTGAAACTAACACACCCCCTACCTGAGACTTGCCATGCTAGGATCTATTTACAGGAATTGAATGGCCCTTTTTACTTTGTTTCTGCACCTCCCCCCATCTCTGATCCATAAAATAATCTAACATCCAGACCCCAAGAAGATGGTTATTTTGAGGTGCTAGCCTGCCATCTTCTCAGTCAGCCAGTTTCTGAATAAAGTCTTTTCCTTGTCCCAACTCTTCATTTGGATTTATTGACCTATCTTGTGGCGAGCAGAGCAAGCTTGAACTCAATAAGAATACATTTACTCTAAGGTTTGGCATGGGAAACAATGAATTCTATTGATAGAACAGTAGCTTTTCTTTCATATTTCAACATTTGCCAAAGCATCTTTTCAGCCTATGATCCAAAACTCAAATCTGAAGCACTTAACTCATTTGCAGTGTGAATTTTCTCTGCTAAAAAGAACCAAAAATGACCTTAGCCCTCATATATTTGATACACATATTCTTTGATGTCACTCATAGTTTTTCAATCAGTGGTTACATTGATGTAACTGGAACTGACCATACCTCTTGATTAAGTCACTTCCTATTGCATGCATCTCATCTGATTTTTCTCTAAGCAAGATAATTCTCTTTGATATTTCATGTGGTTTTATAAATTCCTTGTAATAGAGTCACTGATGCCAGTGGTGTTTGTTCAGAGTCTAGGACTAGGGGTGAACAACTTGAATTTCAATTAAAGCCAGTTTTCAGGTATTCATATTTTAATACCTACCTCTTTCTTCCACCTACATTTGCAAAAATAATAATCCTTATAAATTCATTTATTTAGGTGGAGGCAACTTCACAACATTTTGTATTGTTTTTGAGGTAAAGAATAGTAACTTTATTCAGAAAGCCAACAGAGTGAGAAGATTGCAAACTAGTATTTCCAAAAAATCATCTTATAGGGGTCTGGATGTCAGTTTCATTTACTGGACAGAGAGAGACAGGCAGGCAGTGAGGAAGTAGAGTAAAAGGGCAATTTATCTTATAAAATATATCCTGTTAATTTGTTCTTTTTCTGCAGTCATTCACAGATGGGCAGGTTTTACTGAGGCAGGGCATTAGGTATGATTATAGCAGTATATAGATATAGCAGATATAGACAGTATTCTTTTAGCAATTGCAATAAGTAAAGCAATGAAAACCAAAGGTTAAAGTAAAAGAAACAGATCCAGCCTGAGGTCAGATTTGCCCCTTCACTGTCACAATTCCCCACCGTCATGTCTATTCCACCATCCTGTGGGATATGGGGCAACTACCACTCTTGGCTATTTCCTGCTGTGAAGGAGAGATAATGGGTGATCACAGAATGGAATTGATCAGCATTGCACAAGGAATCATCCTTAGAATTTTTAGTAAATAGTACAATTCTGAACTATTCGGGTCTGATACTATGTTGTTCACTAGAACAGAATTAAACAAGTCGCCTAGAGAGCAGTGACTTTTCCAACTCAAGACAGCAGAATAGAAGGACATGCCCTCACCTTCTCCTACAGGAACTCCAGAATTGCAACTCACTGATGAACAACCATCAACAGGAGTATATTGGATACCATCAAAACACACACACATTCAAGGGCAAAGGAGAAGCCCCAACAAGACAATAGGAGGAGTGAAATAGCATTAAGAATCAAACCCCATACCTGCCAGAGATGCTCAGTGGGCTCAAACAAAGCATTATGCACACCAGGACCCAGAGATTCTACAGAAGACTGAGCCAGACATGTCTTTGAGTGTATGAGTGTCTCCCGTGGAGGCACAGGTCAGTGGCAGCCTGCCGTGGGGACAGGGGCTCTGGCTGTAGCAGACGTGAGAAGTCAGCGTGCGGCACAAATCCTCTTGGAGGAGGTTGCCATTACACCCACCATGGAGCCACCAAGCAGACAACCCACAAACTGAAGAACAACTATATCAAGGAAACCCTTGCACTGTTGCAAATGTTCTAGGCCCCATGAGAGATTCCCCATCTTGGAGACCTGGGAAAGGACTGAGAACCCCCAGGGAATTTGACTTTGAAGACCAGTGGGGTTTGGTTACAGAATTTCCACAGAGTTGGGGGAACAGAATCTTGGAGGGCACAGCTGAAGCCTTGTGCATACCAGTGTCGAGAGAGTCTGTAATTTCCTTGGTTCTGTCTCACTGCAACAAAAATTTGAAACAGTGGACCGATGTTACAGCTTGGTTACAGCTCAGAGTTTTATTCAGCAAACAAAGGATAGTACACCCTTGATGCTTGAGGACAGGCCAACCCCAAAGGAGAGACCTCAATCCATCTTGGCTTCCTCTTTTTATACATTTTGTCTCGCCTCCCCCACTCCCAACTGCCTGAGACTGCCATATGCAAATTGGGCTAGCCAAGAAGGGGGTGTGTTTGTTCAATCTGAAGTTCTCACTCCAATCCATGGATTTTATTTTGCTCCATTTTCATAGGCTTTTCCCTTTCTTTGTCTTTTAGCCACCACCATTTTGGAGTCGTTTTTCCTGTCCTAACTACCTAACATCCTCCCATCAAGAGGTGGGAGGACCAACTCTTTGGGATAAGGACATCGAGGTCTCAGAGTCCTTAGAGTGGTGTCTATCTAAAGGTGAATGGTAGATATTTTCTGTGGTCAGGTCATGTTGTATGTATCCTTGTTGAAGCTAGAACTGCATTTTTGTAGCTTGTTGACCTGGGCAGAGACAAAATGGCTTAAACAATTGATGACACATGGAGCAATCAAAAGAAGTATCAGTATGGTGATAACAGGGATTAGTAGGGACATTAGCCTACTCCAAATCCCCCTTCACCGGGAATAGGATCCTCCAAAGAGTTTGTAGCCACACTGGGGGCTCTCCATCTCATTCTTTGAGATCCTGTAGGATCTGAATGTTTTTCTTGAAGACTGTGGGACTTTCTTTAACTTGGCTGGAGATATTTACCCAAAAGCAATATGTCTCATTCAAGATGGCTCAAGTCTGTCCTTGTTGAGGCATCAGATCTATCTCCTGTCTATTTTGGAGTTCAACCCCTGTCAAGCTGTGTTGGCTCTGTAAAGCTATCCTGAGAAAGCTTATCCCCAGAAAGTTAATTTTGGGGGTTATCATTAGAATGGTACTCATTTGTAATCCTGAATAGGTATCTGAGATCTCCCAGGGGCTCACAGGTGTATTGAGTGTCCTCTTCTATTTTCTTCCATGGCTTTACTCATGAGTAGTGAATGCAGGAGTGGTGTCCTAGTACTTTGACTGCTGTGGGGGAAGAAAGTATTACAGGATAGGAGCCTTTCCATGTTGGCTGGAGTTGAGCCTTTGGGGACCCATCTTCCCAGATTTTAATTAGGGCTTGAGTTCCTGGAACATACAGTGGTGGCTCCTTAGAATCCTTTAGGTCCTATTTGGCACCCCATAAGTGTATTTCTTGTTGGAATTTCCCAACCAATGGCCACAGTACAAGACCAGAGGGTCTGAGCCTTGGGATCTAGGAAGAGGTCTTTGATATAAGCAACATGTCTCCCATATAGCATCTCATAAGGGCTAAGAACCCCCTGGAGAAGGAAAAGGAAACCCACTCCTGTATTCTTGCCTGGAGAATCTCATGAACAGAGGAGTCTGCCAGTCTAGAGTCCATGGGGTCACAAGAGTCAAACACAACTTAGCAACTAAACCACCACCACCAAGGGCTAAGACCAACTTGTTTCTTAGAAGCAATACGTGTGTGGAGGAAAGCCATTGGTAAAGCCTCCTTCCATCTGGGGAGGTCTCCTGGGTTACCTATTTTATTGTTGATTTTAAGAATTGGTTGGCTCTTTCTACTTTTCCTGAAGACTGAGGCTTCCAGACAGAATGGAGGTAATAAGTAATGCCCAACGTTTTAGAGACTCCTTGGGTGACCTTAGAAGTAAATGATGTCCCGTTGTCACTTTGTAATGACCTGGGCAGGCCAAATCTCACAATGATTTCATGGAACCGGTTTTTTTGTTTTGTTTTGTTTTGTTTTGTTTTCTTTTACCATCTGCTTGGGCTTCTCAGTCCAGGTGGGAAAAATTTCATTCCATTCTGTGAATGTATCTATCATGACTAGTAGGTATTTATACTCTTTAGAAACTGGCATCTGGGTGAAGTCCATCTGCCAATCCTCTCCTGGGTAGGTCCCATGCTGTTGGGCCTGCTGGGGTCTTTGAGCTCCTTGGGGGTTGTTTAATTGACAAGTGGGACAAGAGGAGACCACTTGCCTTGTAGTTTGGCAAGGCCTGTTAGTTTGGCAAGGCCTTGTAGTTTGGAGGCCTGTTCCTCTGAAGGACATTTCTAGTAATTTTTGGAGGGCCTTGTTCCTTATATTGGTGGTGGCATGTAGTTTGGAACACCTCATATGATCTTCTTGAAAGCCCTCACTCTTAGCTTTAAGAGTCTCACCTTCAGTATATGAAGGAGTTTCTGGCAGATTAGTCTGTGGGACTAAAGTGTCAATCCTTATTAGGTCATGGTTCTGTAATGCTGCTCTCTTAGCTGCCTGATCCGCTGCTTGGTTCCCTTGTGCCACTTCCGTGTTCCCTTTTTGGTGTCCTTTACTGTTGGAGACTGAAAACTCAGGGGGCAAATGGACTGCCTCCAAGAGCCTAAGGATTTGATCACCATACTTGATTGGGGACCCTTGGGTGGTCAACTGGCCTCTTTCTTTTCAAATAGCCTCATGTACATGTATCACCAGAAAGGTATACTTGGAGTGGTCTTGTATAAACGATCAGTGTAAATGGATACTCTTTTTCCTTTCCCCAGCTCTAAAGCTCAAGTCAGTGCTACAAGCTCAGCCAATTGGGCTGAAGTACCTGGTGGCAAAGGTTTAGCCTCTATGGTCTCAAAATTGGAGACTACTGCATATACATTTTTTTTTTTTTCTTTTTCCATCTGAGACAAAGTTGCTTCCATCAGTGTACCAGGTTTCCTCAGTATTGGTCAGAGGATCTTCTGACAATCCTTGGAGTTTTGTCCAATGGTCCAAAGTTTCTAAGCAAGAGTGAAATGGGAGAGAACCCTCAAGGTAGGCAGGAGGGTAGCTGGGTTAAGAATCTCACTAGGTGATATATCCAGGTCTGGATTTTCCATCAGCACTACTTGATATCTGAGGATCCTTTGATCAGACTTCCATAAATGGCCTCTCCCATTTAGGAGTTGTTTCACTTGGTGGCTGGTAAAAATAGTTTTCCCTCAAGAGAGAGTTTTTAAATGTCTTCTATCAGGACTCCAATAGCTGCAAGCTTTCAAAGGCAGGGAGGGCCAGTCTTGGGCAATTGGGTCGAGACTTTTGGATAAGAAAGCTACAGGCTGGGGCTCAGGTCCCAATCTTCAAGTTAACATTCCCAAGGCTATCCCTTCCTTTTCGTGGACATATAGTTAGAATGGTTTTTCTGGGTCTGGCAACCTCAAGATGGGTGCTTGAGTTAAGACTTCTTTTAGTGTAGCCTCTGCCTCCTTTTGAGGAGTTCCCCACATTAATGAGATTGAAGTATCCTGTCCCTTCAAATTTTCATATTAAGGCTAAGCAATTAGACCATAGTTGGGTATCCAGATTCTACAATACTCGGTTGGCCACAGGAAAGCTCACACTTGTTTTCAAGTCATGGGGGAGGATTCCTTTTACTAGGTCAGAGGACAGCCTCCTGTACCCATGCATAGTCTGAACTCCCAGGTAAGTGACTTCTGTCCCTTTGCCTTAGAATGGGAGACTTTATATCCCCTCTGCCAAAAAAAAAAAAAAAAAAATTAGATCCTCAATTGCATGGTTTTGGGCATTTTCCTCATGTGGAGAGCAGATCAGTAGGTCATCTACATATTGTAATGTTTTTTCATTAGGCCCCAGGTCCAGATTTAGCATATCTTGGTCAAGAGCCTGTCCAGACAAGTGAGGGCTATCTCTGAACCTCTGAGGTAATACTGCTTACATCACCGGTGGTGTTTTTCTCCTGAAGCCTCCCACTTGAAGGCAAAAAGATATTGGGATTCTTTAACCAGTGGTATGCAAAAGAATGCATCCTTAAGATCCAGGACTGTAAACCACCTGGCACCGGGTGGGATTTCTGCCAAGATTACATAGGGATTGGGTACTGTGAGATGGAGGGGGACTACAGCTTCATTTATGATTTGGAGACTTTTAACACTTCACCAGGTCCCATTCTTTTTCTTTACCGGGTGGACTGGAGTGTTACTTGACGAATTGGTGGGGACCAATAGCACACAGGCAAGGAGTTTATTTATTAGAGGCTGTAGTATTTCACAAGCTTTTCTTCTGAGAGTGTATTGTTTTCATTTTGGAAACCAAGTGGGATCTTGGAGGACAATGATGACCAGTTCAGCTTGGTGGGCTCACCCAGGATTCCCAAAAATCTCCTGGTCCCACATCTGGGGGTTAATTTTGCCCTCCCATAGTTTTTGGTCCCTCCCTTTTGGAGAGGGTGTAATGGGTTTCTCAGTAGTAACCAGACCTGTAGGGCTCTAGGGGCTGAAAAGCTTCCCATCACAAAGGTGGGCCTGAGTTTAGTGAGTATATCTCTTCCCAATAAGGGAGTAGGACACCCAGGGACCACCAGAAATGGGGGAGGGGTGGTGGTGGAATATTTGTCCATCCCATCAACAAATAAGTGCTCTGGTAAATCTTGATTGTAACTATTTTTCCTGTAGCACCCCAAATGGTACAGGTTTGGGAAGAGAAGGCTCTAGAGTAAGAGGTCAGGATAGAGTAGGTAGCCCCTGTGTGAACCAATAAATTCGCAGACCTACCTGCCACAACCAGTTGCACCCTTGGCTCCAGCCCCGTGATGGTTATCTCTGACAGGCAGGCAGGCAGGCTGGAATGGGCCACTTTGGTCCTGCTGAATCATCGTGAGGGAAGGCTTATCACTTGACCTTGAGGCTCTTGGATTCCAAGGGCAGAGTGCCACCCAACGTCCCAATTGATGGAATTTGTAGTAAGCCATGTTTTGGGTGACGTGCCATGGTTTGGACACTCTTTGGCCCAAAGTCCCATCTGTCTACAGATTAGGCATTTGCCTCATGCCTTGTTCTCCAAGGACTCAGGGTTTGTCATAAGGGTTCCCTGGAGGGTGGCCAGCATCTGGGCATGCATTGTCTCGTTCCTTCTCTTCTTTTCCTGGGCCTTGGCCTCCTTCTCCTGTTCTCTGTTATAAAAGATATTGGTGGCTGTCTGGACCATCTCATCTAAAGAGGCAACAGGGTCCTGCTTCTGTAGCTGTTGTAACTTTGTCCTGATGTCTGATGCACACTGGGACAGGAATTTGTCCTTTAAAATCACCTGTTCCTCATAAAAGTCTAAGTCTAGATTGGTAAACTTTTGGAGGGCCTCTTTTATCTTTTGCAGAAAGGCAATGGTGTTCTCACTGGGCTCCTGATTTATTGCTGAGACTGGGCATGGCACCAGAACTAATAGACCTCCTTCTATTTTCATGGGTGGGATTTCTTAAGGCTGAGTCTTTCTGAAGCTTATCCTACCCAGTACTGGTGCAAACTGAGAGCCAGAAAAACCCTTGTCAGGGTGCAGATCCCCAGGCAGGTTGAGGTTTGACAACCTCCTGGAGATCAAATCCCCAGGCAGGTAGAGGCAGGTCAACCTCCTGGGACCCCAGGCTGAAGTCGGGCATCCCCAAAATCTCTAGCATGACTAGTGCTAGGTAGGATTAAGAGGTTGTAATCTTAACCCATTGCTGGTTTGTCCACCACGAGTGGGAATAGATACCATGATCTAAAGCAATCCAAGCGTATGCACTCAGACTGGGAACCTGCAGAAATAGCCATACACCTTATCCTCTTATTGCTCAGAAGTAATATAAGTTACTGATTTCCTCCCCTAGTCCTCCATTAGAACAATTTAGGATGTCTCCAATGGTAAACATTTCATTGTCATAGACCCAGTCTAGGTCATAACAGAAGCAATGACAAAGAAGTGGGTTATCTGGTCGTGTTAGGGGTGTTAAGAGTATTTTAATAATAAGCTGGGTGTGAAGAGATGTTGGTACAGAGGAGGCAGGGTTGTGGTTGTAGGAGTTAGTAAGTGTCTTAAAGACAAATTGATAAGAGGCAGCAGACAAGATATTCCATAAAAATAGAGTGGAGATTTGACCCCGGGGTATGTTTTCATGAGTTTGAGTAAACTCCAGGAGTTGGTGACGGACAGGGAGGCCTGCTGTGCTGCAATTCATGGGGTCGCAAAGAGTCGGACATGACTGAGTGACTGAACTGAACTGAACTGATGTTTGTGACTTTAGGAGAAGGGTGGTAAGGGTTTGAGCCCAAAAGGCCTACAGGGTTAACCCCCAGAGTGGCAAACATTGTCCCTGGAAGCCCAATTGCCCTTGCAGGGATGCCACCAGCATATGGACTTCTAGCAGGCACTGTGTGCCTGTCACCCACCCTAGCAGGTTCACTGAGAGATGGTGTTGTCACACATGTTGTAGGAAACATGGAAGATGAAGGCCTCTAGAAGGATTGGATATTATGCAGTATTTTCTTCCCAAGGGTCAGCTATTTTCTGGTTGTTCCTCCAGAAGATTGTAGATTCAATGTTGTGGGCCTAGATGGGGCTCATGAAAAGAGCATGAAACAGGAGGGAAAGGGGCAGGGCACAACTTTTGAAAGAATGACATAGCCCAAGGACATAGCACAAACTGATTAAAATCAAATAGGTCCAAAATGGCTGACAAGTGGGCTTCAACTAAACCTTGATCCTCAATCTGCAAACTAAATGATACACCCAGAGGCTCCATGACAGTTCCAAGGCACTATCAAAAGACCAAGGAGTGGTTGGTCCCCCAGCTGTTGGAATGACCTTCCCACTCATTACCATATGAAATGACTCAGCCCATAAAAACTAACCATACCACATTTCACGGCTGCCACAGTCACCTTCTGTGATGGCCCACACTCTGGGGTGTATTTCTTTCTGAATCTGAACAAATCCACCTCTTACCTATGGCTGTGTCTCTCAATGAATTCTTTCAACAATAAGACAACAAGAACCTGAGATTCATTAGGTCCTGAAACCAGACACCATGGATTTTGGCTGGATTTGAGTCTCTGTCATGTGAATTCATGTTCCAATCTTAGGTAAATAGTTTCAAGCACAATTTTCAGAAATAGAAAGTTGATGACCTGCCCAATACTTTGTAAACAGTGGCATAGATGGAGAGAGGAGCTGAAGGATGGGAGGAAAAAGCAGTGGGAAGAGGGTGCCAAGGAATCCCTTTCGTAATCTACCAGAAAGCTGATAAATGACTGACCTGTGCCCACAGGTTTCATTGCCCTGATCCTTGGCACAAAGGGGATTAAGGATAGAAGAGCCATCACCTGCTTGGGCAACAGCTACTAGGGCCCAACAGATACGGTAGCCTTTGGGACACACTGCGGAGTAGCGCCTGTCAGAGTCTTTCAACTGAACCCACTGCCACTTGCCTGTTCACAGTGGATTTGAGGAGACAAGAAATGAAATATCATAAAGGAATTAAGATTTTGTTAGCTATATGTCTTTCCAGCCATAGAGATGAGGACTTCCAACCCTAACCAGAGGTCTTCTGGAATCTGAGACTGGGCTACACGAATTTTCTGCCAGGTTTGTTTTTGCTGTCCCAGTTTCCAGCATGCTGTGCATATTGTCGCTTCCACTTTGCTGGGTTTCCTTTGTGTTTCCACAGCAAGAGCTTTCACCAAGTTGGGTTTCTGTTGTGCTTGGCCTCCACCTCGTGGGGGCCAAGCCGAGGTTGCTTCAGCCAGGTTACATCCAGGTCACAGGAACAGATATGTCGGTAGAGTGTGCAACTCCCTTGGTTCTGTCTCACTGCAAAAAAAGATTTGAAATGGCAGTGTTACAGCTCAGTTACAGCTCATAGTTTTATTTGGCTAACAAAGGATAGTACAGACTCGATGCTTGAGGGCAGGCTGAGCTCAAAGGAAATGCCTCAACACATCTTGGCTTCCTCTTTTTGTATGTTTTGTCTCCTACACCCGTGAGCCTGCCCTGTACAAATTGGGCTAGCCAAGAAGGGGGCATGTTTGTTTCAACTGAAGTTCTCTCTCTGGCTCTTGGATTTTCTTTTGTTCCATTTTGGCAGGATTTTCCCTTTCTTTGTCTTTTAGTCACCAGTGTTTGGGGCTCTTTCTTCTCTAACAACTTAACACCAGGATCCAGGAGAAAGGAGAAGTGACTCTTCAAGAGACTGAGATAGACTTGCCTGTGAATGTCCAGGAGTCTCCAGAGGAGACATGGGTCAACAGTGGCATGCCACAGGGTACTGGACACTGAATACAACAGTCCCGGGGGCCTTGGGACATGCTGGCATAATTCTTTTTCAAGAAGGTCCCCATTACCACCATTTGGCCGAAGACCAAACTACAGGGAGGGAATACAGCCCCACCCATCAAAAGAAAATTGGATTGAAGATTTACTGAGCATGGCCCACCCATCAGAGCAAGACCCAGATTCCCCCACAGCCAGTCCCTACCATCAGGAAACTTCCACAAGCCTCTTACCCTTATGCAGAGGGTAGACAGAATGAAAACCACAATTACAGAAAACTAAGCAAACTGATCACATGGATCACAGCCTGTCTATAACTCAATAAAACTATAAGCCATGCCATGTAGGGCCACCTAAGACAGATGGTCATGGTGGAGAGTTCTGACAAAATGTGGTTCATGGGGAAGGGAATGGCAAACCACTTCAGTGTTCTTGCCTTGAGAAACCCATGAACAATATGAAAAAGGAAAAAAGATATGACACTGAAAGTTAAGCTCCCCAGGTCGGCAGGTGCCCAGTATGCTACTTTAAAAGAGTGGAAAAATAGCTCTAGTAAGAATGAAGAGGCTGAACCAAAGCAAAAACAGCATCCAGCTGTGGCTGTGACTGGTGATGGAAGTAATGCCCAATGCTGTAAAGAGCAATATTGCACAGGAAAAGCTGGAATGCTAGGTCCATGAATCAAGGTAAATTAGAAGTGGTCAAACAGGAGGTGGCAAAAGAAAACATCAACATTTTAGGAATACGTGAACTAAAATGGAGTGGAATGGACAAATTTAATTTGGATGGCCACTGTATCTACTACTGTGGGCAAGAACCCCTTAGAAGAAATGGAGTAGACCTCGTTGTCAACAAAAGAGTCTGAAATGCAGTACTTGTGTGCAATCTCAAAAATGACAGAATGATCTCTGTTTGTTTCCGAGGCAAACCATTTAATGTAACAATAATCCAAGTCTATGCCCCAACCAGCAGTGCCAAATAAGCTGAAGCTGGACAAGTCTATGAAGAGTTACAAGACCTTCTACAACTAAATCACAAATATAATGTCCTTTTCATCATAAGGAACTGAAATGCAAAAGTAAGAAGTCAAGAAATATCTGGAGTAACAGGCAAATTTGGCCTTGGAGTACAAACTGAAGCAGGGGAAAGGCTAACAAAGTTTGGACAAGAGAATGTACTGGTCATAGCAAAATCCCTCTCCCAACAACACAAGAAAAGACTCTACATATGTGCATCACCAGATGGGCAATATCAAAATCAGATTGATTATATTATGTGTAGCCAAAAATGGAGAAGCTCTATACAAGCAGCAAAAACAAGACTGGGAGCTGACTGTCTCAGATCAGGAACTCTTTATTGCAAAATTCAGACTTCTATTGAAGAAAGTAGGGAAAATCACTAGACCATTCGGGTATGACCTAAATCAAATCCCTTATGATTACACAGTGTAAATGACAAACAGATTCAAGGGATTCAATCTGAAGATGGAGTGCCTGAAGAGGTGATGAAGATTTATAACATTGTACGTGAGGTGGTGAACAAAACCATCCCCAAGAAAAAGATATGATTCAAAAATGCAAAATGCTTGTCAGATGAAGCCTTACAAGTAGCTGATAAAAGAAGAGAAACAAAAGACAAACAGGAAAAGGAAAGATATATCAATCTGAATGCAGAGTTCCAAAGAATAGCAAGGAGAGATAATAAAGTTTTCCTAAGTGATCAGTACAAAGAAATAGAGGAAAACAATAGAATGGGAAAGACTAGAGTGTTGGTCCTTTAATGGACTGGAATCTGGTGGTCCAGAGTCGAAGGTAAGAAAGTAAGAGAGAGAAAAAGAGGTTGATATTCCCTGGTTTATGCGGAAAGCCAAAAAAGTCCTGTTCTTAGAGCTTACATTGCTGCACGTAGGCACCGGGTGCCCTCTTGAGTGGGTGAAAGCACAGTGTGCCTTCTCGAGAAGGTCTTAGAAGCCCGGGCAAGAAAGTGAGCTCAGCGGGCCTCCGTGCTCCAAGGAATTAGCCTGAAAGAGAGAGAGAGGGAAAGAAAGAAAGAAAGAGAGAGAGAAAGAAAGAGAGAAAGGAAGAGAGAAAGGAAGAGAGAAAGAGAGAGAGAGAAAGACAGAAAGAAAGAAAGAGAGACAGACACAAGGACCCAAGCTCTGATGGAGCCAAGGTGTTTTAATCAACATGGTGTGGGCATGCATACTGTCTTACAAGGTAGTTATTCTCAGCAGATAAAGATTAAAATTCCAGACTTACAAAACATAAGACAATCCCTATCAAAGAGAGAGTTGCAAACAATCACCTTTTACCGTATGGTTCATAAGAAGGAAGAGGGTACTTATCACCATAATGAGGAATGACTGGATTCCTCAGCCCTGGGAAAGGCGTGCCTCTCCTCTTAATTCCTGAATATTCAAGAATTAATAAGGGCCAGAGGGTTCCTGACAGATCCAAAACAGCACACAGGAAGCCTCTTGTTAAATGCTTTCTGACACTAGAGATCTCCTCATGAAACTTTGAGGTACCAAGGGAACATTTCATGCAAAGATGGGCACAATAAAGGACAGAAATGGCATGGACCTAACAGAAACAGAAGAGGTTAAGAAGAGGTGGCAAGAATACACAGAAGAACTATAAAAAAAAAAAAAAAAAACCTTAATAACCATGATGGTATAATCATTCAACTAGAGAGCCAGACATACTGGAGTATGAAGTCAAGTGGGTCTTAGGAAGCATCACTACAAACAAAGCTAGCGGAGGTGTTGGAATTTCAGCTGAGTTATTTCAAATCCAAAAATATGATGCTGTGAAAGTGCTGCACTCAATATGCCAACAAATTTGGAAAACCCAGCATTGGCCACAGGACTGCACAAGGTGAGTTTTCATTCCCATTCCAAATAAAGCAATGCCAAAGAATGTTCAAACTACCACAAAATTGCAGTCATCTCACACGCTGGCAAAGTAATGCTCAAAATTCCCCCAACCTAGGCTCCAACTTCCAGAGAATTCAAGCTGAACTTGAATTCAAGAGAACTTCCAGAAATTCAAGCTGAATTTAGAAAACACAGAGGAACCAGAGATCAACTTCCATTGCATCATAGAAAAACAAAGAGAATTCCACACAAAAAAAGAAAAATATATCTATCTCTGCTTTATTGACTACACCAAAACCATTAACTGTGTGGATCACAATAAACTGTAGAAAATTCTTAAAGGGAAGGGAATACCAGACCACCTTACCTGCCTCCTGAGAAATCTGAATGCAGGTCAAGAAGCAACATTTAAAAACGGACATGGAACAATGGACTGGTTGCAAATTGGGAAATGTGTACATTAAAGCCTTATACTTTCGCCCTGCTTATTTCAGTTATATGCAGTGTACATCAAGCAAAGTGCTGGACTGGATGAAGCACAAGCTGAAACCAAGATTGCCAGGAGAAATATCAATAACTTGAGAGATGCAGATGACACCACCCTTATGGTAGTAAGTGAAGAGGAACTAAGGAAACTCTTGATCAATGTATGGCAAAAGCTGCTATAATATTGTAAAGTAATTAGCCTCCAACTAATAAAAATAAATGGGGAAAAAAGATAAAGATTATTTAAAAAAAAAAAAAAAGAAATTGATAGAGGAGAGAGAAAAAGCTCGCTTAAAACTCAACTTTCAAAATACAAAAATCATGGCATCTGGTCCTATCACTTCGTGGCAAATAAATGACATAGCAATGGAAAGAATGAGAGATATTTTTGTTGTTGTTGGGCTCCAAAATCACTCCAAATGATGACTCTCAGCCATGAAATTAAAAGATGCTTGCTCCTTGGAAGTAAAGCCATGACAAAATGAAACAGCATATTAAAAAGCATAGACATTACTTTGCCAGCAATGGTCGGGCTAGGCAAAGCCAGGGTTTTTCCAGTAGTCATGTATGGATGTGAGAGTTTGACCCGAAAGAAAGCTGAGCACTGAAGAACTGATGCTTTTGTACTATGGTATTTGAGAAGACTCTTGAGAGTCCCTTGGACCGCAAGGAGAGCCAACCAGTCACTCCTAAAGGAAATCAGTTCTGAACATTCATTGGAAGAACTGATGCTGAAGCTGAAGCTCCAATATTTTGGCCACCTGATGCTAAAAGCTGACTCACTGAAAGAGACCTGGGAAAGTCTGAAGGTAGGAAGAGAAGTGGATGACAGAGGTTGAGATGGTTCGATGGCATCACAGACTTGATGGACATGAGTTTGAGCAAGCTCTGGGCATTGGTGATGGACAGGAAATTCTGGTGTGCTGCAGTCCATGGGGTCACAAGTTGTCAGACACAATTGAATGATTGAACTGAACTGACAGAGCAGTGGGTTTGTGAACCTTTATAAGATTTATTGTTGCTCTTCAAAAAGGATAAATGTTGAGATTGCATTTTCCTTACAGATGAAGGAGAGTGGGTCAATCTACTTGGTTATCCTGTACCATTAACAACACAGTTATTTATACTGTTGACTAAAAAATACAGTCACAGCCTAAAAGTAGAGAGTTATTTTATTTGGTGGGAAAGTTTATGACAGTCTGGGAGACAGCATCTCAGTAGCTCTGAGAAAAGTGCTCCAAAGAGGCATTAATGTTAAGCAGGTTATATATAAATTTAAGGAATTTAGCATTTTATGTATGGGAAGATACAAGCCTCTGGGTTCACTGAATTCATTCCTTTCATGTGCAGCTCAGCTATCTGGGGCCAATCCTATTTCTTCAATTACCTTGCTTCTTACATTCCCCCAGCTCCTCAGCAGTCACCATGGAGAGTGGCAGTGAGGCAGAAATTGCTAAACAGTGTAGGACTCTGAGACCTTGGTTCTCTTTAATTTCAGTGGTTTTCTCCTCAAGTAAACAACTCACTTTATTAACTTAAAACTATATTCTTTGTCCCAACGTCCAGGTTTTCAGAGCAATGCTTCCCTGGTCTGGTAAATAAGAAAACATTGAGACACAGGACAAGACAATCATTAACTGCTGTCCACCTTATCAAGAAGAAGACAAAGTGAACCATTAACTCTTAGCTCATACATCTGATTCCTAAATAATGGTCTGGAGTCATGAGAAAGGGTCTAGGGATGGCAACTCAGTGTCTGGGGAAACTGAAAAACTGGGGATCAAAGGGAGTCATAAAGATGTCAAACTGGATGTGGTGGTCTTTAAATTAATTGATTAAAAATTACATATGTTAAAATGGGAGCCAATCAAAAATGTACAGATGAATACTAGTAAAGAAATAAACTGCTCTAATTCCCACCTTTTCAGGCACTCCACCTCGACTCAACATCTATACTGAGAGCTTTATACCCTCTTGCTCTAAAGTAAACACTGCTTGCCTGCTTCTGTGAGTGTGTGTTCGTGAAGTTCATTCTTTGGATCTGCGAACAAGAACTTGAATTCCCATTTTAGCAGCACCAGCTAAACTGCAGTTTTCGGAGCCCTCAATCACATTTGGAGGGCAGAAATCGATGATGGCTGTGACATTTCTTTACTAATATTGCAGGAGACATTCATTTCACAATACACAGTTATTTTTATTGCTTGTTGATATAACTTTGCTCTGAATAGAAATAGCCACATAATTTTTAATTTTAGTGTACTATTCTAAAAGACTGTTCTATTTTAAGTGAAAATGTAACCATGAGCAAAAAAAAAAAAAAAATCTCACTTGACTTGGGAATATGGTTATGGTTTTCCAGTGCTATACAATGTTAATCTTATTAACAGTAACCAAACATGTATTTTGACACTTACATGAATTTAATATTTTAAATTCAAGAGGCCACAGCTAGTGCTGAAAAAATTTGGCAAAAATTAAAATACAGTACTGAAATAGGTATGCCAAAATATCTACAAAAAAAAATTACTGATAAAAAGTGACTGAAATATTAGGATAAAAATTAAATACTGATTAATGAACCAAATTGAAATATATATACATATATTTCTAATTTTATAAATTATCACTCCTGCTATAACATTGCTTTTAAAAGTGTGAAATGGTGCAACCATTTTGAATGGCTATTTGGCTGCATTATCAAAAGCTATATATATATATGCTTGCTAGTTCTCTAAGAAGTATCTTTCTAGGAAGTTAGTCTAAGAATATAATCAAAGATAGGAACAAAGATTTAGACATGATGATCCTGAAAGCATATGCTATGGAACAAAGCAAAGATCACATTAAAGTATTTTAGATATAATTTATAACACAATCAATAGATATTGCCAGATAAATAAAGTAATGTTAAAAAGGAATAATCATAAACTGAAATTATGTTAATAATGTCAGCTATGAAAATATGCAAAATGTTATTACATAGAGAATTAGAGATACAAATGACCACAATTTACAGCTAAAGATATATATTTCTGTATTTCTATCTCTGCATTTACATTTTATTAAACACGATTTTCTTCTCAGTTCAGTTCAGTTCAGTCGCTCAGTTGTACCTGAATCTTTGCAACCCCATGAATCACAGCACACCAGGCCTCCCTGTCCATCACCAACTCCCGGAGTTTACTCAAACTCATGTCCATCGAGTTGGTGATGCCATCCAGCCATCTCATCCTCTGTCATCTCCTTCTCCTCCTACCCCAATCCCTCCCAGCATCAGGGTCTTTTCAAATGAGTCAACTCTTCGCATGAGGTGGCCAAAGTACTGGAGTTCTAGCTTCAGCATCAGACCTTCCAGTGAACATCCAGGACTGATCTCCTTTAGGACGGACTGGTTGGATCTCCTTGCAGTCCAAGGGACTCTCAAGAGTCTTCTCCAACACCACAGTTCAAAAGCATCAATTCTTCAGTGCTCAGCTTTCTTCATGGTCCAATTCTCACATCCATGCATGACCACTGGATAAACCATAGCCTTGACTAGATGGACCTTTGTTGGCAAAGTAATGTCTCTGCTTTTGAATATGCTATCTAGGTTGGTCATAACTTTCCTTCTGAGGAGTAAGCATCTTTTAATTTCATGGCTGCAATCACCATCTGCAGTGATTTTGAAGCCTCTAAAAAATAAAGTCTGACACTGTTTCCACTGTTTCCCCATCTATTTCCCATGAAGTGGTGGGACCAGATGCCATTATCCTAGTTTTCTGAATGTAAATACATAACAAAATATTTCTAATAGTCAACTCTGAATAAAATATTGATAGAGTGTGAAAGCATGAGAGATGTTTTTTAATGTGTCTTTGTTTAACTAATACATTTCCAAGTAAAATAAATATTAAGAAATTTATGCTTCTTTTACCATTGCTAAAATGTATGTTTAATTTCTTTGTAATAATATTTTTATGTTATGGACAGATGTAAATTAACACATTCTCCTTTTAATTGCATTTAAAAGAGGTATATTACTCAAACTTAACCTGGAAAAAAAAAGGAATAAATAAATAAATTTGAACAATGAATTCAGCAATTTTGGCGACACAGGAAAATTAAGAAACAAAATATATTAACATCAGAATATGTGCAATTTATATTATGCTCATAATTGATATTGTGAAAAGAAATATTTTCTGCTCTACCCTCTACCAGTAAACAAGTCTTTTCCAATTGCAAATTTCTGAGCCCAGGTGAAACAAAGCCATCTATTTGGACAATGTCAGCTACTTCCTCTCCAGTAAGCACCGAGGAGCTGGAGGGATCTGAGTTGTGGCCATCCACCACACTGGCCATCTCTTGCCGTAAACAAGGAATTAGTATTTGGAAAACAAAGAAAACAGGATTGGCCCTAGATAGCTAGGTGCATATGAAGGAAATGATGTCAGCAAGCCAAGACTCTGGCATTTTCCTATACATCATTCAGTAATGTCCAACTCTTTGTGACCTCATGGACTGTGAGTACACTGGGCTTCCCTGTCCTTCACCATCTCCCAGTTTGGTGAAATTCATCTCCTTTGAGTTGGTTATGCCACCCAACTATTTCATCCTCTGCTGTTCCCTTCTCTTCCTGCCTTCAATCTTTCCCAGCATCAGAGTCTTTCCAATGAGTCAGCTCTTCACATCAGAAGACCAAAATATTGGAGCCTCAGCTTCAGCATCAGTCTTTCCAATGAATTTCAGGGTTAATTTCCTTTAGTGTTGACTGGTTTGATCTCCTTGCAGTCCAAGGGACTCTCAAGAGTCATCTCCAACACCACAATTTGAAAGCATCAATTCTTTGTCACTCAGTCTTCTTTATGGTCCAAGTCTCCCATCTGTACATGACTACTGAGAAAAACATAGCTTTGACTATAGGAACCCTTTGTCAGCAAAGTAATGTCTCCACTTTTTAGTACACTGTCTATATTTGTCATAGCTTTTCTTCCAAGGAGCAAATATCTTTTCATTTCAAGACTATGGTTACTGTACACAGTGATTTTGTAGCCCAAGAAAATAAAGTCTGTCACTGTTTCCATTATTTTTCCATCTATTTGTCATGAAGTGATGGGACTGGATGCCATGATCTTTGTTTTTTGAATGTTGAGTTTTAAGCCAGCTTTTTCACTCTCCTCTTTCACCTTCATCAACAGGCTCTTTAGTTCCTCATAACTTTTCTATGCCTAGAAGATCAATAAATCTCTTTGGGTGAGAAATTTAGTTTTATCTTACTTAACAATAATCTTTTAATATTCAGATTACCTGCTCCTTGGTGCAAACTGGTATATAGACTGGCTTTTCCCCTTTCTCTTCAGAGTCTGCTTTCTCGGATCACCTGAGATACTGTCTCCTGGGCTCAAGCCCAAATATTACCACCAAATAAGATCTAACTCAACTTTTAGGTTGTTATATATATATTTGACAGTATTTATTTAAAATGGCAAGTTAAACTTCTAAAGCACATTTGAAAAAATATACATGTATATATATATATATATATATATATATATATATATATATACATATGTATACATATATATACACACAGACACAGAGTGTGTTGCTCTTCATTTTCTTTTAATGAGTAACAAGAAAAGTATATTAGAATGGTGGCTTAAAGAAAAAGAGAAAAAGAAAATGTTTATTCAAATGATTTCAGAAACCACTAAAACATCTACCAGAAAAAAAAAAAATGTAATATTCACTTTGTATAGCTAAACATTAGACCATTTATTTTGTCAATTATCAATATTATTCACATTTTAAAGAGAAGAGCAAATGAATTTTACTATTGTATATAACATCATATTAAAAGCCTATACTTTAATCTAACTAAAATGAAATCAGCAATTACTTTAGAAATTAAAATAATATGGGGTTTTATTCTATTTTAAATAAAATATTTGAGTGTAGAACCTCTTTTTAGGTATCCCTGATTAAGCCAGTTACTCTTAAAATGATTTTGGCAATGAGTCTTTGCTTAATCAGTACTTATCTAAGATGAAAATGAGTAGTTAGAGTTGGAATTAAAAGGTAGTATAAAGAGTTAGTGTAAAGTATTAGGAATGACAATGACTTTATAATGTTATTTTGGCAGATTTTTCATTAGTAGTATTCTTTTTACATAAAAGTACTGAAATGTGTGAACTGTTTAATTCTCTATGTGAACCAATGAAGAAACAGGGTGAAAGAAAACAAGTTTATACTATATGAGCATATATTCTTTGGAGACTTCTATCTAGAACTGAAACAAAGTTTATCTTAAAGTTGATTGTAGAACATTGGAATGAGGAAGCCATTAATCATTTGGATGACTCTGGAAAGCAAATTATTCCTTGATCTCCTACTCTTTTGTATATGAAAATATGAACTTTTCACCATTGAACAATAATACCTATAGCAGTATTCTTTTCATGTCTCCATGTGTAATGGATACAGTCCTTCATAATAAATCTTATCTGGAAAAATTGTTTATTAAGTACAATATATAAACTTGACATATTACTTAGGTAAGCAAAAGGAGGGCTCATTTTACATTCTAGTGAGGTTATGCTCAAAATCCTTCAAACTAGGCTTCAGGACTATGTGAAGCGAGAACTCCCAGGTTTTACTAACAGGAGAGTCAATTTGTAAAAATGCAATCAAGCAAATGTGATTATGATATAATATTTTGGAAGCAGTTCACTGAATGGAGAGTAAATGACTTACAGTGGGGAGGGGAATTATCATCTATAAGCTTGCTCACAAAAAGTCCTAGAATATCAGTAGAAAATAATGATGCTGTTAAAGTGGCTATACTACCCAAGGCAACCTACAGAGTCAATGTAGTCTTTATCAAAAATACCCAATAGCATTTTTTACAAAATTAGAACAGAGAATTATGGAGGTTCATGACATTGTATAGGTGGGAGTGACCAAGACCATTCCCAAGAGAAAGAATTTCAAGAAGGCAAAGTGCTTGTCTGAGGATGTTATCTAGTCTAAGCTCACACTTCTAGCTGCACAATAGGCCAATAAATCACAGAGATGAGACGTTGAAGCAAGGAACACAACTTTATTCAAAGAACTGACTGACCAAGAAGATGACAGACTAATGTCTCAATTGTCTTGTCAGGGGCTGGATGCCAGGTTCTTTATGGATCAGAGATGAGAGGAGGTGAGGAAACAGAGTTAAAAAGACCATTTAATTCTTGCAAATATCTCCTAGAATGGCAAACCCCAGACAGGGGGATGTGTTCATTTTACTTTCTTATAGTCATTTTACAGGTGGTGTGAAATGGAATATCTCCTGCCATATCAGTAAACAAGGATGCCACACCACAAATGTGAATTTTTGAGCTATGCTGGCAATCAGTATGAATTATGCCATTCTTCACAAAACGAATTTTGAATGTCACTGTCCTTCACAGGTGTGCAGAGTTAGCTTATCTCCCCATGACTTAAACAAAGGCAGTTTAAGGGTCACGCTGGGTGGGGGGCAGGGTGGCAGTGTTCCCTGAGGCAAGCCATTACATATGTTATAATAAAAATTTAAAAAAAAAAAAAAAAACAACACAAGAAGTAAAGTATTAAAGTAACAGAAATAGATCCAGTATGGACTCAAAATTAATCCTTCCCTGAAACAAGCAGGCCTTACAAATATCTGAGGAAAGAAAAAAAGTAAAAGACAAAGGAGAAAGGGAAAGATACCCAGCTGAATGCAGAGTTACAGAGAATAGCAAGGAGAGATAAGAAAGCCTTCTTAAATGAACAATGTAAGAAATAGAGGAAAACAATAGAATGTGAGAAACTAGAGATCTCCTCAGGAAAACTGGAGATATAAAGGGAACATTTCATGCAAGCATGGGCACAATTAGGGACATAAATGCTAACGACCTAATGAAGACGAGATTAAGATGTGGCAAGAATATATACATATATATATATACACACACACACACATATATATATATATATATATAATGTATATACATTATATATATATATATATATATAAAAGAAAAGGTCTAAATGAGCCTGGTAACCACAATGGTGTGGTCAGTCCCCAGAGCCACACATCTTGGAATGTGAAGTCAAATGGGCCTTTAGAAGAAACACTACAAACAAACTAAACAGAGGTGATGGAATGCAGATGGTATAGGGATGCTTTCACACAACGACCCTCTTCAAGAGTGCAAGAGTTACCTGCTTACCTAATTTCATAGAGTAAATTTGAAGAGAGAAGTTTGTTTGCTTGTTTGTTTTAATTGAATGAACAAGAGAAAGCTCCTGAAAAAATAAACAATTGAAAGAGAGATAAACTATTTACCAGATAAAGATTTCAAAACATTAGTAATAAGAATGCTAACTGAATTAAGGAAAAGAATAGATGAACACAGTGAGAATTTATTTTTATTTTTATTTTATTAGAATATAGTTTTAAGTATATAGCAAAGTAAATCAGTTATACATATATCCAGCCATTCTTTTTTTAGATTTTTTCCCATTTAAGCCATTTCAAAGTCTTGAGTAGAACTCTCTGTGCTATACAACAGATTCTTAACAATTACCTATTTTACTTATAGCATTGTTTATATTCTGTCCCCCCACACTGAGGATTTTAACAAAAAGTTAGAACATACAAAAATAATAAAACAGAACAGAAGAAAACAGTATGTAAAATGAAGAATATGTTAGAAGAAAAGTACAGCAGACTAGATGATACAGAATAGCACATAAATGAGCTGGAAAATGGAATAGTGGAAACCACTCAATCAGAACAGCTAAAAGAAAAACGCATTCAAAAAAAAAAAAGATTACAGCTATCTCAACAGCAATTATACTAATGTTTGCATTATAAGAGTCCAAGAATGAGAAGAAAGAGAAAAACGTAAAAAATGTGTTTGGTGTAATTATGGCTGAAAATTTCCTGAACTTGAACTAGGAAACAGATATCCCAGTACAGGAAATACAGAGAGTCTCAAACAAGATGAACCAAGAGAGGCCCATACAAAAACATTTCATAATTAAATTGGCAAAAGTTAAATACAAAAAGAAAGTTCTAAATGCAGCAAGAAAAAAACACAAAGTCATATTCAAGGCACTACCATAAGGCCATCAACTGATGGTTTTGTAGAAACTTTGGGGAAGGGAATGAGATGATATATTCAAAGTGTTGGGAAAAAAACACCTGCAACTAGTATACTCCACTTGGCATGATTATCATTTAGAATTGAAGGGAAGATAGAGAAAATTTTAGACAATCAAAAGCTACAAGAGTTCACCAATACTAATCTTATCCTAAAAGAAATATTCAATGGTCTTCTGTAAGTGAAAAATAAAACGCAACAACAAAAAGTGTAAGTATAGGAAAAATTTCACTAGTAAATGTAAGTATATAGAAAAGGCTAAGGATTAATCATTTAAATAAGCTAGTACAGAGATAAAAATAAAACAATTGTAAAATCAAATAAAATTACAAAAAGGGTGAAACATAGAGATGTAAAATATGATATCAATAACACAAAATTCAGAGTAGGGAAGAAAAATGTAGATATTTTAGAATATGTTTGAACTTAAAACACCATCAGTCAGAACCAAGTAGATATAATTATAGGTCAACATATATAAATCTCATGGTAACTACAAATTAAAAGCCTACAATAGATACACCAAATAAGCACAAATATATATAACTACATATATATACAACACTAAAGAAAATTATCAAACCGCCAGGGAAGAAACTACAAGAAGAACAGAGAAGAACTACAAAAACATTAGAAAACAAGTAACAAAATGACAGCAAGTACTTACTTATTAATATTCATGTTCATTTCAATAGATTAAATGCTCTAGTCAAAGAACATAAGTTAGCTGATTGGATAAACTATATGAATCATCTATTTGCTGCTTATAAGGGAGTCACTTCAAAGATAAAGACACACATAGACTGAAAATGAGGGAACGGAAAATGGAAGTCAGTGGAAATGATAAAAAAAAAAAAGAAAAGAAAAGAAAAAATTGTGGGTAGTAATACTCCCAGCAGGCAAAGTAAACTTTAAAACAAAATTTATAGCAAAAGATAAAGAAGGAGATTATGAAGATGAAGAAATCAATGCAAAGAAAAGATACAATGCTTGTTAACATGTATACACCTAATATGGGAGAGTCCAACTATATAAACTATATAAAGCAAATATCAACAGACATAGTGGGAGAAATTGATGTATGTCTACCACAAGAAAAAAGAAAAATCTCATATAAACCACCCAACCTACACCCTAATGGAATAGTAAAATGGTGAAAAAGCCTGAAATCAACAGAAGGAAGGAAAGAAAAAAGCTCAGAGAGGAAATAAATAAAATAGAGACAAAAGGTTGCTTTTTTTTTTTAATTAAAAGATCTACGTATTGACACACCTTTAGCCAGGCTCATCAAGAAATAAAGAAAGAGGACCCAAATAAACAATATGAAAAATGAGAAGGATGACATGACAACATATATCAGAAAGCTACAATAATCACAAGAGAATACTAAAAACAGTTATATACCAACAAGTATGACAACCTAGAAGAAATGTACAAGTTTCTGGAAACATAATCTTACAAGACTGAATCAGGAAGGAACAGATCCTCTGAATAAATGAATCATTAGTAGCAAAAACTGATTTTGCAATAAAAAATTTTTAAGAAACAAAATTCAAGAACCTGATGATTCCTCTGGGAAATTATACCAAACATATGAGAAGATTAACACCTATATTCTCAAACTATTAAAAAAAAAATGAAGAGGATTGAACACACCTTAATTAATTGTATGAAGTTATCATTACCATGAAAACAAAATCATACAAAAACACTATTAAAAACAAAAAACTAAAAGGCAAATCAATCTCTTGGATAAATATAGATGCAAAATTCTCAAAAAATATTAGTCAAATTCAACAATATGAAAAATTTTCATACACTATGAGCAAATGGAATTTATTTCAGTAATGTAAGGATGGTTTAGTATCTGCAAAGCAATCACTGTGATACTCCACATTAGCAAAAGGAAGAAAAAAAATCACATGACTATACACATCAATATACACAGAAAAAATATTTGACAAAATCAACATCCATTCATGAAAAACAGTCATCAAGTTTGGTATACAGAGAACATATTTCAACATTTTAGAGGTTATTTATGACAAACCCACCATTAATATCATATTCAGTCATGGTGAAAAGCTAAAAACACTTCCTCTAAAATCAAGAACAAACTAAGATTTCCCACCCTCTCCACTTTTACTTATCATAGTATTGGAAGTCCTAGCCTTACAGAAATAAGACAAGAAAAATAAAAAACCTCCCAATTGGAAGAGAAGGAGTGATACTGTCATTGTTTGTAGATGACATAAGCATTTCAGTTTAGTTCAGTCCCTCAGTCGTATCCGACTCTTTGCAACCCCATGGATTGCAGTACACCAGGCCTCCCTGTCCATCACCAACTCCCGGAGTTTACTTAAACTCATGTCCATTGAGTCGGTGATGCCATCCAAACATCTCATCCTCCGTTGTCCCCTTCTCCTCCCACCTTCAGTCTTTCCCAGCATCAGGGTCTTTTCAAATGAGTCAGTTCTTCACATCAGGTGGCCAAAATGTTGTAGTTTCAGCTTCAACATCAGTCCTTCCAGTGAATATTCAGGACTGATCTCCTTTTGGATGAATTTGTTGGATCTCCGCGTCGTCCAAGGGCCTCTCAAGAGTCTTCTCCAACACCACAATTCAAAATCAACAATTATTCAGAGCTCATCTTTCTTTATGGTACAGTTATGGTCCAAATTTCACATCCATACATGGCCACTGGAAAAACCATAGCCTTGACTAGATGGACCTTTTTTGGCAAAGTAATGCCTCTACTTTTTAATACGCTGTCAAAACAAACAAACAAACAAACTGCTGTCTAGGTTGGTCATAACTTTTCTTCAAGGAGTAAGCATCTTTTTATTTCATGGCTGCTGTCACCATCTGCAGTGATTTTGGAGCCACCCCCCGCCCCCACCACCCTGTCCAAAAAAAAAAACTCTGTCACTGTTTCCTCATCTTTCCACATCTATTTGTCCATGAAGTGATGGGACTGTATGCCATGATTTTTTTTTTTCCCCTGAATGTTTAGATTTAACCAGGGATTGAACCTATACCCCTTGCAACAGAAGCCTCTATTGGATTCTTAACCACTTGACCACCAGGCAAGGCCCTATTCTGTTTTATTCATTTTACATTACTTATTAAAAGTTGTGTATAAAAAAAATCTTTGCTGATTTTTGCCCTTTCTTCTCTATAATTATTAACTATTTACACATTGATCTATCAGACACTATTGAAGCATTGCCTATCCATAGATATGCATTAACATTTATAAAGGTTTCAAAGTTAACATTTAAAATGTTAGCTATACACTTGACTTTGTTGAAATTATCTCTACTTCTTTCTTTACAAAGGAAGATTACTCTAATGGATGCAGGATGATATCTCTTTAATTTCAGTCATTTAAATATACTTGATATCATTATACAAGAAAGTTTGGGTTTGAAAACAGTAGTGTATCTTTTAATTCTACCAGTATTAACAACTGAGACCACTCTTTCCAGGTAGAATGATATCCTTACCTTGAAAAAAATTTTTTTTTCCTTCTAAGGTTTTCAAAATTCTACAACTCCTCCAAAAGATTACAAAATAAAATTTTCCAAAAATACACTTGTGATTATTTTGCATAGGCTTGCAGTATAACTATTAATTTTACTGGTATTTTCACTTTGTGTATACATTTGCAGGGGCTGGAGCACTTGTTTGAACTGAATCATGGATGGTTTTATTCTTTTTTCCAGGTGGTTTGTATGGTAGAACATTTGCAGAATAAATCAGAGTCCACATACTTACTAATATATCCAATATTTCCTTCTAGTGTTTAAACAACACCTGTTTTACAACTAATTGTTGGTTTAAATTGTTGAGTATTTTTAACAAAATAAAAAATACAATAAGGGTCCATCTAAATATTGCCAAGTAGATTAAAAACACCTATTAAGATTCTATACTTGCACTTGGTTTATCTCCTGCTAATTGCAAAGCTCAGCCACAATTGCCTTGATGTTTATTACAAACCACTCTTTTTTTTTTTTTTTTTTTTTTACAAACCACTCTAAAATAACCAACATGACCTACTTTAGTATCTTGCATTTGCCTGTAAATAGCAAAAACAGAAGAGTTTGGATCTGCAGATGTTAAAATTTACTGTTTAGTGTCTATAAAAAGTGGGTTTAGCATTTTAAAAATCTCAGCTATAAATCCTGAGTTAACTATTTACTAGCTATATGAATTTTGAGCAAAATGTTTAATGAATGTATGTCCCCATCTGAAAAAATGGCCACAATAATTATTATTGACTTAATCTAATTATGAAAAACAACAGTTATATACTGTATAATACATAAAATCATTCATATAAAATGCTACCAAACCACAGAATAGGAGCTCAGAAAATAGTGGATATAATGAATAGTATCTGTTCATGTTCACTTTTGAAGTGGCAAAGTTTTTTGGGAAACTAGGGTTATGACTATTATTTTTCCAAAACATGATCTCAAGAATTTCCTATTAGCTACACTATGTTGTTTTACAAATGATGGTATCATCTGAATGATTTTCTCAAAAAGCCAGTCCAATGCTAAAACAAAAGTTTATTAACATTGTGGTGGAAAGGAGGTGGGAGGTGGGAGCTTTGTCTTACAGATTTGCCTAAGTCCACATAAAAATGTCAAAATAGAATCTTTATGTAGTAATAATGTCCTTTCTTTAATTTTCTTACTTATTTAAAATATATTTTTTCTATATTTTATGCATCTTTGTAAGACAATTTAAATCTTTGTTGAAATGTCATTCATGAGTCAATTAATGTCACTCTTGACTAAGACTAAAACCTTAAAATGTTTATCAGCAGTAATTTAAATCAAGAGAAGATAGTTTAGTTATTATAATTTTAAAATAACTGATAAATGTTCCCTCATATTTAAAGGGATTATGTGGTAGGCAGAATTCTAATCTGGCGCTCAAGATTCCTGCTAGTTATCACACACCTTATAAAATTATTTTGTCTGAATGTAAGCCAAATCTGTGGAAATGATTTGGTGCTTCCTTGATTACTGCAAGGCAGAGATGTTGGTTGGCTCTCATAATTATGTCACAGCAGACTCAGACCAGATGACTAGAGAAAGTATCTCCTACAGCCATAAAGAAGAAAGCCACTGTGCTGAGAGGGAACCTAAGGACAAGCTGAGAATTGTCTCTGACCAGCCTTCAGCAAGGAAATGGAGACTGCCATCACCCTGCTCCAAGAAAGGGAACTCTGCCAAAAGCCTGAATGTGGAAGAGGACCTCAGCTTCAGATGAGCCTGCAGCCCTACACATTACCCTGACCTCAGCGTGGTGAATTCCTGAGAGGAGGACTTAGTTAACTCACGCCTGACTCCTGATCCAAGGAGAACGTGGCATAGTGCATTTTTGTTCTTTTAAGCTACAAAATGTATCATAGTTTGCAGCAATAAAAATTAATACACATTAAGCAAATTATAATGTAGAAAGAGTTGCCACATTTGTGTGAATATCTTTCAAATTGATGTAGGGAGGCTGGGTTGAAGAGGGCATGAAACCCTCAGGATGAAAATGGGAATTTTTTTTTTTCTTTCCTGTGGGATGAAAAACAGACTAAGATAGTGACCTAAAATAAGGCATTAATCTTAAAAGGAAAGGGGAAATTCGGAGTATAATATGTTGTCCACCAGGTGAGTTTTTCTTTTGACTTATTTGTTTTCACACTAAAAGTTGAGTCTTATCCTGAAAACAGGAATCACTTATGGCCATAGATGCAAGCAAAATTGTGTGTGTGTGTGTGTGTGTACACGCACATATATGTGTATATATATGTGTGTGTGTATATATATATATATGCTCACCTTCAAAATCATTGTGGTTTACATAAATTCTGACACTTTGAGAATAAGCTAAGATTAACATTTTTTTTCTTACTTTAATAAAAACAGTGGGATGTGAAGCCTAGGTTCACCCAAAATATTTCACTTACAGTGGCAGATTCATTAACACAGCTTTTAGAACATACATTATACATTCTTTATTTTATTTTACTTTTTTTTATGAAGAGGCCAAGGCAGAGACAATATTCCACAGTTGGGTAATGATGATGATGATACCACTTAAGCAATTGAAAAAATAATTTAGAATAGCTACAATTTAATATTCTTCAATTCTCATAAATAATAGAAAAATCCTCTGGATTTTATTCACACACACTGTAAAGTATTTATAATATCTTAATCGAGTATGGCTTAGTGAGCTAGTAGAATTGTCACAGATGTATACTGCTGGTGGAGATTACTAAAGGTCATCTGGACTATATTGTCCTTCCTTTAGGAAAACTTACACCTAAATCTTCCCAGATGACTGTTATTTCTAAAAACACCCTAAAGTTCTATGACCTCAGCATAAATATACATGCAGATTTTCCCTCTGTGAGAAATTTCCTCTTCATATCTACTCCAAGTCACCTCACACCTATTTAAATTTGATCCAAACAGTTCATACAGTCTAATATTTTTAAAAAAGAAATAAATTCAATAACAAAAATGGGCAGAAGACCTAAAGTGACATCTCTACAAAGAAATACAAATGACCAGTAGGCATATGAAAAGATGATCAATGTCACTAATTATCAGAGAAATGTAAATCAAAACTACAAAAAGGTACAACCTTACACTGACCAGAATGGCCATCATAAGAAAGTCTAAGAATAATAATGATGGAGAGGGTATGGAAAAAAGGGAATTCTCCTACACTTCCAGTGAATGAAAAAGTTGGTATAAAACTCAGTAGTCACAAAACTAAGATCATGGCATCCTGTCCCATCATTTTATGGCAAATAAATGGGGAAACAATGGAAACAGTGACAGACTTTATTTTCTTGGACTTCAAAATCACTGCAGATGGTGACTGCAGCTGTGAAATTAAAAGAAGCTTGTTTCTTGGAAGAAAAGTTATGACAAATCTAGACAGTGCATTAAAAAGCAGAGACATTACTTTGCCAACAAAGGTCTGTTTAGTCAAAGCTATGATTTTTCTAGTAGTCATGTATGGATCTGAGAGTTGAACCTTAAAAAAGCTGAGCGCCAAAGAATTGATGCTTTTAAACTGTGGTTTTGGAGAATATTCTTAAGAGTCCCTTGTACCGCAAGGAGATCAAACCAGTCAATCCTAAAGGAAATCCGTCCTGAATATTCATTGGAAGGACTGATACTGAAGCCAAAGCTCCAATACTTTGTCCACCTGATGTGAAGAACTGACTCATTTGAAAAAACCCTGATGCTGGGAAAGATTGAGGGCAGGAGGAGAAGGGGACAACAGAGGATGAGATGGTTGGATGGCATCACTGAATCAATGGACATGAGTTTGAGCAATCTCCAGGAGAAGAAGGACAGGGAAGTCTGGCAAGCTGTGTTTCATGTGGTCACAAAAAGTAGGACACAACTGAGCAATTGAACTGAACTGAACCAATTAGTGAGAATATAAATTGGTGCAACCATTATTGAGAACAATATGGAGGTTCTTGAAAAAGCTAAACATAGAGTTACCATATGATTCAGCAATCCCACTCCTTGGCATATATCTAGAGAAAGCTCTAAATCAAAAATGCAAGTACCCCCATGTTTATTGCATCACTATTTACAATGGTCAAGGTATAGAGCCTAAGTGTCCATCAATAGATGAATGGGTAAAAATACATGGTACATTCTCTATTCTAGCACAGTGGAATATTGTAGATATATAAGAAAATGAAGTGATGCCATTTGAAGCAACATGGTTGGACATGCTGCTGTTGCTGCTGTTAAGTTGCTTCAGTAGTGTCCGACTCTGTGCGACCCCATAGACGGCAGCCCACCAGGCTCCCCTGTCCCTGGGATTCTCCAGGCAAGAGCACTGGAGTGGGTTGCCATTTCCTTCTCCAATGCAAGAAAGTGAAAAGTGAAGGTGAAGTCGCTCAGTTGTGTCTGACTCTTATCGACCCCATGGACTGTAGCCTATCTGGCTCCTCTGTCCATGGGATTTTCCAGGCAAGAGTACTGGAGTGGGGTCCCATGGCCTTCTCCATGGATGGACCTAGAGATTTTCATATTAAGTGAAAGCAGTAAGACAAATATCATATAATATTACTTATATGTGGAATCTAAAAGCATGACATAAATTAAATTATTTATAAAACAGAAATAGACTGAGAGGCATAGAAAACAAACATGTTTATTAAAGGGAAGAGGTGGGAGAAGAGATAAATTAGGAGTTTGGGATTAACATATACACAGTATTATAGACAAAATATAGAAATAACAAGGACCTACTGTATAGCACTAGGAACTATATTTAATATTGCATAATAACCTATAATGTAAAGGAATCTGAAAAAGTATGTACATACATATATGTGTCCATGTGTATGTGTCCATGTCTATATATGCAAACCAAAGCATTCCATGTTTCACCTCAAACTACAAACTAATTTACAACATTGTAAATTATACCTCAATTTAAAAAAAAAAAAAAGCCTTTGGCATGAACTGGAACAAAATTAATTGTATGCTTATGTTCTGTTCCATATTTATATCACATATAGAGAGAATTCTGCCTACAGTAAATCATTAAATATATATTTAGTTTCAGGATGGTGGTCAGGGGAACTGTAGAAGCTGTGACAAAGACTAACTGGATGTTTGTCAAGCCTGATTCCTTTTGTTTTGGTTACAATTATCAGCCTCTCTTGCTCTTGGCTAGGGGCTATATATTAATAGCAAGATCCTGGCTAATAAAATCTATGCAGAAGTGATAAAAAAATCTCTTCCAGGCTTGACAGATGGGAAATCTGAGCAATCTTCCATGCTCTCTTTCTCCTTTTCTGCTTGACTGGAAACAAGGGATTTCAAAGGTGGGATGGGGAGGGAGATGGGAGGGAGTTTCCGGAGGGAGAGGTCATGGATGTACCTATGGCTGATACTTGTTGATGCTTGACAGAACACCACAAAATTCTGTAAAGCAATTATTTTTCAATGAAAACAAATATATATGGTGGGAAAAAGGGAATATTTTGCTATATACCTGAATCTAACACAATATTGATAATCATCAATACATATATATATATATATATATATATATATATTTTTTTTTAAGTGGTAAAGCAACACCTTGGAAGGAGTCACAGATTGTAGGACTGTGTCAGGGAGGAATGCTTGATCTTCATCTTTGACGTGAAGAGGTACAATACCTTGCGGGACGGCACTGAGATCTGAGGTTTAAGCAAATTTACCTGTCATAAGAGTGCAGATTTTCATTATGTCAAAAATTAATGGTTTAACATTTGAGAGTTTGTCATGAAATAGTTATTTCCAGAAAAAAATTGACTGAATCATTTCTTTGTTCAGTCAGTCAACCAAATATTAGTTAATGTAGTCGTCATTCATCAAAGACCTTTTGGTTGACTCATACACAAAGTCTTGTGCTCAGCAAAGTTCACCTTGTTTTTTGAGGGTAGATGAAGACTGCTTAATCCTATGGTCTGGAGTGGTTTTCTTTCCTCATCTGTCTCAGTCACAAGCCTTAGTGTATCTTAAGCAATATTATTTTAACAACTGAACACATGAGTAGAGATTAAGTAATCAGAAAACATTCCAAAAATGGAAATAAGATTTCAGTTACTCATCACTATCTCTATCTCTGCAATGGAATCATTAGACAAAGAATGCCTCATTAAATTTCCTTATTAAATCACCTCTTATTCTGAAAAAAACTCAATGAATTTCAGAAATCAAAAAAATATCTATTAATTTGTTATTTCTTTAATGGACAAAATACCATAGGGTAGATGGCTATCATATTTAATATCAAAATAATATATGTCTACAGCAACAAATCAAACAATGCAAAGAGAAGAAAATGTCAAATTTTCTAATCTCCAAAGGACAGGATAAAATTTTAAATGTATCCTTCTTCTTGATAAGTCTCTATGTTCATGAAAAGGTTTTCAAATCCAGTTAACATGTGGACATTTTTATCCCTTCATCCTTCGCTATAGCATGTGCTTTGATGATCAGTGGTCCCTGTAGTCAATGGAAAGCTGCATTCATGAGAAGCTGCTGCAGCACTTAACACTCATTTGGACAACTTCTTACCTCAGCTACTTGAGTCTCTCATCTCTTGGGCTTAACAGCTTGTGCTAGTGTCGTAGAAGTGTGCATCTCCAAGACAAGTTGACAATGCTGGGCAGTGTGGGGATAGGGTTTGCACACAAGGAGGGGAAAGATATTGAGAATAAACACCTTTCTCTCCTTGTCCTCCAGTGGGACCTCATGAGGCACACTTCAGACAATGTCAGAGAGTCTCCAACAGTTTTGAGGCCAGTGGTCTTCTCCTATGTAACAGAATCACTAATGGACCACACAGTATTCATGGACTTCTCTCCCTTCTCTGTCTCACTGTTCCTAAATCTTCATTTCTGTTTCCAAGAATCACCTCCCATGTAATCTACCTGAACTCAATTTTTTGTCTCTTTTTGTTTGAAGGAAATTTTCTGAATCAAAACTCCTACTAAATGTCAATCTCAATCTGCAACTTTAGATGTACATTATTATTTTTCTGTCACTAAGGCATGTCTGAATGTTGTCAGTATACCTATATCTTTATGAAGGAATATAACTCTTAAATATATAAAATATATTTTATATATGCATGCATGTGTATATGTGTATGTATGTGTGTATATATATATTATGCATATAAGCATATATATAATGAAATACTTTCTTATTTATTTCAAGCTTGACATGTATTATTCTTGAAATCTCTCCAAGACTTCTAGCTTATCCTTCTCCTATGTTAAGCTCATACCACTTTTTGAGGGTCTTAGCTAACAGCGGAAATCTGACTTACCTTCAGTCACCAGCCATATAGGTGAGCATCAACTACCCATCATCCCTATTCCTTGGCTTACCAAGTTCTGTTTTGCTTTTTGGGCACACTTGGCCATAGACATTTGTTTTGAGACTATCCATTTTCCCATTTGGCTTGGACACATCAACTACTGATTTGTATTTTCCAGAAATTTTGCCAACTCTGTAACAGAACTGTACAGATGCAGATCTGCTTTCTTCAACTTTGGGAACCATGAGAAAATCTATGTCTTTTGATCATCCTGTACCAATATTCTGTCTGGAAAGTGAAAGCTGCAACCTCCTTTCTTTTTCTGCAACACATTCTCAAATATCCTCTTAATATCCCACTTCATATTAAATTCATTCAACCAACTAGCAAGCCAACTGAAAAGCATTTGACTTGATTGACTTTTGATTTTTAGATATTTATTTTGCCATAAACATTTTGCAGATACATTGTTAGTTGATACTTTTTTTATTTTATTTATTTATTTTTTTATTAGTTAGAAGCTAATTTACTTTTTAATGCTCTTAGATTCTATGGTTGTTTCTCATAAGCTAAACACCCATGAAATATATTGAAATTGGTTACTTTTAATATGAAAATCTGATGTATGTATAAAGACTAGTTTATAATTATACATTTTCAAATTGTTGATTTTTTTATCCATAATCCTTTTTGGCATAGATATTGTTAGTTCATTCTTAGAAGTGTAGAAATTTGAGGGGCAATTTTTCCACAGACTTCACTAAATTTTCTTCCTACCCTTCCCTGGCATTTGCTTCTTATATTTTCTAAAGTTTCTGTTTTACCTAGGATCAGCATGCCCTCAGAGCATGACCCAATTTTAGAGTTTGCTGTCTTTCGAGATTTATGACTCAGTTTTGTTTTTGGTCTTTGAAAAGCTTTCTTTCTTATATCAGGTAAGCCATAGGTTGAAAAAAATTCCAGCATTTTATAGAACTTACAGCTGAAGGATTTTAAAGATATCAGAACATCCTTTTTGTTAAAAAATGGAAGTGTCAAGTATAAAATGTATATTATTATATATAGGCTCTCATTTAGGACCTTGACACAGTGATTTGCTTCTGAGAAGAGGATTGTCAGTCAGTCTTAAACCTAGAGAGAACAGAAAGGACTATACCTAGTAGGAGACAACTTGGGAATTTAGGTGATACTGTAATTACCCAAAGAGGATGAGCTTTTGGCTCTCTCTTCTCAAGGCGCTCAGTCCTCACTGACTGGCAAGGAGACCAAGTTAAAAGGTCAAAGGTTCAGGTCTAGAAAGGAAGACTTAATGTGCTGAGAAATTGTTCCCCCAAATTCCTCTCCACTCAGCAGTTCAGAATGTGACTTTATTTTGAAATAGGGTATTTGCAATGCTGTTAAGATAAGAATCAAACTGAGATCATAATAGGTTTAGAGTGGATCCTAAATCTAATGAGAATATCTTTAGAACAGACAGAAAATGACCTTCAGAGGCAGAGGAGAAAAAGCCATCTGAAGATAAAGTTAGAGATTTCCTCTTGTTCTGCCACTAACCAAAGGAAGTTGGAGCCACAGGCTTTCTTCCTGGAAGACTTTGAGAGACCATGGCCCTTGTCAACAGAGACTTTGGTCTCTGATTTCCAGAACTGTACTGTGAGAGAGACTATTTCTGTTGTTTTGTCTACCATGTCTGTGGTATTTGCTATAGCAGCCCTGGGAATGAATGCAAAGTGTTTGTAGTACTTGGTACATACATTAGCAAGATCATTGCCTAACACTATAGATGTGAAAGCAAGATTCTTACTCTGCAGAGGGAGAGAAAGTCAACTAGTTGCAATTAAGGAACAGCAAGTGCATCAGGAAGGCATTATGGACTTGCACTCAGTTTACCTGACTTGCCATCTGGCCTCACCAGGTTCTGTCTGTGTGATTTTTCTTCTCTGAAACTCAGTTTCCTACTCTCTAAAGTGAGGAGAATAAATATTCCTATTTCATAAGTTGCAATGAAGATTAAGAAAATCAATACATAAAGCACACACAACAATGTCTGGCACATTTTAAGTGTTACATTTACAGCTACCATAGCCATGACTACAACCGTGATGATTATGGATCACATTGTACAAAATGCTGGATATAGAAAAATAGACAGAAGAGAAAGTTAATTACTACTATCCGTAATTTGATTTTTTTTAAATGTTGCTTTTTTTTTTTTTTGCTAGGAGAGTGATAAGGAAATCTGATTTATTTCCTTTTTTTTAAGTGTCCCCCTGTACTTTGACCAAACCTTGGTAACTTGGTAACCAAACTTGATAACCAAAACTTGGTAACTTGGTAACTTTCCTCTTTAGGAAAGAAGAAACCCTGACTCCTTCATTTTAGTGTGCCCTCAGAATCCTTTTGAGCTCTGACTAGTGAATGTATATATCCAGCAAAAGAGCATTCTGAGCAGAAAGAATATCATGGAAGCTGAGTAGATGCAGTATGCCTTGCATACTCAATAAATTATTTAAAAAAATAAAATCTATAGATCCAAGGTGGAGTGAATGAAAGGAGAAGTAATAAGCATTAAAAAACAAGAGAAGTGAGAGATGCCACATCATGGAAGGCTTTGTGGGCCAATGTAAGGAAATGATTTGGCTCTTATTCTTCGTGGAAAAGGGAAACCAGGGAAATATTCTAAACACATGAGTGGTACAGCGTGAATTACTAAGAGGATTATCATAGCTTCACCTTTGCAAATACATTAAATGGGGGCAAATTTAGAAATAGTGAAATTAGTCTGAAAGGCTACTGAAATAGCCCAGGTGAGAAACAGTAGTGATTGAATCAGATTGTTAGCAATAGAGCTGGTTTAAGAGGCAGTCAGATTTGACTGATACCTCATATTCTGAAGGCAGAGGCAAAGGATACTTTTGACAATAAATGTATCTTATGAGAGAGGGGTCAGGAATGACATGAGGTGAGGCCATTTTACTCAAAGAAGTAAGAAATGTAAGTTCTTTTTTTCTGAGATAAAGTTGAAGGTGGAAAGGAAAAATGGGAATTTGTTTTTCACACTAGTTTGAGATGCCTGCTAGACATCTGAGTGGTTATGATGAAAAAGCAGCTAGCTGTATGTTTGGAGATATCTAAGCTTAAGCATAAACTTCAAAGTTTATTGGTGAAGAGAGAGCATGAAAATCCACGATATTGATAACAATAAGAAGGGAGAAAATAAAGAATAAAAAGAGAAGCTACTCAAAAGCTTGCCTTTGAGGCAAACTATATTTTTAGATAGCCAGAGTCCTCTTACTCAGACTGAGTGGTATCATTTGGACACGCCTTAGGCAGACTATAGATATTGTTATTTTCCAATGCATTTCACACACTCAAATATTTAAAAGAGAATTGTTTTCCTCAATTTTTTTGTAAACTCATTTTCAGATTATGTTTCTTTACTGAGAATACAATACCCTGATGTTTATTTCCCACTCAGCCTGTTAAACTATGGTTAACTTCAAAGATACCTCATGCCTAAAGGAAACTATATCCACTGTTTGTTTTTGTTTTTGTTTTGCTTTCTATATTAACAAGTTTGTGATTTATTCAGCATATAGTTTACTTCCAAAGACGATTTTTAGATATTTCTTGTGTTGAGATTCCCTTTAGGTTTGAAGGTGTTTGAAAACCTCTGCTTATTTAAAAATTAAGGCTTTTGTTCATTTTGAACAGTTGCTGGGTGATGATGGACCCAATATGTTTTAGTGTATAACTTTTTTTTTTTTTTATAAGGAATACATTTGTTGCACAGTTTTTGTTTTTCCCGAAGGATTCCATTCTTTTATATTTCTCCTTCTTTGATGTTCTTCTGTGTTCAGAGTTGTTTTTTCAGTACAGTTTCTGAAACTTGTTTTTAAACTTAATCTAAAATAGAGCTGATGAGACATATAAAAACACTGTGGAATGCTGGTAAAAGTACTGCATATTTAGAAAACCTAAGATCTAATCCCAAGTACTTGCTTTGCCATTTATTAAATGTGTGATTAAAGTTATACATCTAGAGATCCTGAATCTCCAGTTTTTCCTTTTAAGGAAAATTGAATGTAATGATGCTGTGAAGTTTGTTTCTGTTATTTCTCTCTTTTTACTTAAAAAAAATATTTTTAATTGAAGGACAATTATCTTACAGTATTTCATGGTTTCTACCAAACATCAATTTGAATCACCCATAGGTTTATCTAGTTACATAGTCCTGGTCTAAGAGCAAAAGAGGCTGATAATTATAACCAAAGCAGGAGGAATCAGGCTTGGTGACTATCTAGCTAGTCTTTGTCACATATGCTGCAGTTCTCCTGACCACCATCCCAACACCAAAAATGTGAAATTATTTACTGCAGTAGAATTCTATCTACAGGTGATTTATATGAAGAACATAACATCATTCTTCAACATAATCACATTAATTAATTTCATTCCAGTCCGTGTCAAAGTTTTAATAAATTTAAATAGTTGTGTTAGGATTCAGTGTAGTATGAAGAATACATTTCTCACTGAGGGAAAAGCTGCACATATAATTATGCTGAAGTCATAGAACCTCAGGGTGTTTTTAGATATAAGAGTCATCTGGGAAGATTTAGGTGTAAGTTTTCCTAAAGAAAGCAGAATACGGGCCAGATGACCTTTAGTAATCTCCACCAGCCATATAAGTCTGTGACATTTCTACCAGCTCTCTAAAATACATCCTATTAGGATGATATTATAAACACTTTATAGTGTATATGAAAAAAGTCCAGATGCTTTTCTACCATTCCTAAGAATTTCCTGTAATCAAAGAGTACTCATTTATGCTATTCTAAATCATCTTTCTAACTTCTAAAATGGTGTAATAGCAATAACAATAATAATAGAACTGTAAAAGGCTGTCCTTGTCTTGGTCTCATATGTAAAACTCTGGAGCACCTATAATGAGTGTCTTAAAGTCTGTAGTAATAAATCTGTCACTGGAGGGAAAGGGGCTGGGAGGAAGCTAGTCCTCACAGCCTCCTATTTTTTTTTATTATTATTATCTTTTTAAAGTCAATGTATCATGGCTTACTCTCAAAGTTTTAGAATTAATATAAATCACAATGACTTGAGAGTGGTGCATATTGTAAATGTTTTGCTTAATTCCATGGGCACCTATCATAGTAATTGCTGTTTTCTGAATAAGATTCAACACTGAGTATAAAGACAAACAAGTAAATCAACAGAAAAATTCACCTAGTAGGCATCATCTTGTACTCTGAATCTCCCATTCCCTCTTAATATGCTTTTGTTTAGAGTTTGTTTCTTCATTGCAAGAATAAATTAAGTCCTCTCAGGAACATATGAGGATATAAGTTGCTCTACATCCTTGTAATAATTTGGAATTTTTTATCGTTTACTTTTAGCCATTTTGAGAATTTGTATTAATAATGGTTAATCAAATATGGTTTTAGTTTGCATTTTCCTAAGTGAATGAAGTTGGGTATTCTTTTTAAAAAATTAATATATTTGGGTGCTCTTTTATAATGTGTATGTGCTCAAATATTTTATTCATTTCCAAAGTGTATGTTCTGTTTTTTGTTTAATAATGTGTATGAAGCAGTTCATTTTAAACTCATTTACCCAACATTGTTGTGTGTAGTCAATTGTTAAATGTCAGGTCAAGATCAGTAGAGACGTCTACTCATATAGACACATGAGTATTTATGTGTCTTGTCCGTCACGTCGGTGATGCCATCCAACCATCTTATCCTCTGTTGTCCCCTTCTCATCCTGCCTTCAATCCATCCCGACATCAGGGTCTTTTCCAATGAGTCAGATCTTCACATCAGGTGGCCAAAGTACTGGAGTGTCAGCTTCAGCATCAGTCCTTCCAGTGAATGTTCAGGACTGATTTCCTTTAGGATGGACTGGTTGGATCTCCTTGCAGTCCAAGGGGCCCTCCAGAGTCTTCTCCAACACCACAGTTAAAAAATATCAATTTTTCAGCACTCAGCTTTTTTTGTGGTCCAAATTTCACATCCATACATGTTTACTGGAAAAACCATAGGTCTGACTAGACAGAACTTTAGGGGCAAAGTAATGTCTCTTCTTTTTAATATACTATCTAGGTTTGTCATAACTTTTCTTTCAAGGAGCAAGAGTCTTTTAATTTCATGGCTGCAGTCACCATCTGCAGTGATTTTGGAGCTCAAAAAAATAAAGTTTGTCACTGTTTCCATTGTTTCCCCTTCTATTCGCCTTGAAGTGATGGGGCCAGAAGGCATGATCTTCATTTTTTGAAAGTTGAGTTTTAAGCCAGATTTTTCACTACTCTTTCACTTTCATCAAGAGACACTTTAGTTCCTCTTTACTTTGCCATAAGGATGGTGTCATCTGCATCTCTAAGCTTATTGATATTTCTCCAGACAACCTTAATTCCAGTTTGTGCTTCATCCAGTCTGGCATTTCCTATGATGTACTTTGCATCTAAGTTAAATAAGCAGGGTGACAATGTACAGCCTTGACATACTCCTTTCTCAATTTTGAACCAGCCTGTTTTTCCCTGTCCAGTTGTAACTGTTGCCTCTTGACCTGCTAACAGATTTCTCAGGATGCATTTAAAGTAGTCTGATATTCCCATCTTTTTAAGAATTTTCCACTGTTTGTTGTGATCCACACAGTCAAAGGTTTTGGCATAGTCAGTAAGTTTTAGTCAATAAAGCAGAAGTAGATAGTTTTCTGACATTATTTTGCTTTTTCTATGATCCAACAGATGTTGACAATTTTATCTCTGGTTCCTCTTCCTTTTCTAAATCCAGGTTGAACATCTGGAAGTTCACAATTCATGTACTGTTGAAGCCTGGCTTGGAGAATTTTGAACATTACTTTGCTAGCATGTTAGATGAGCCCAATTGTGTGGTAGTTTGAACATTCTATACATGGACATCACCAGATGGTCAATTCCAAAATCAGATTGATTATATTCTTTCCAGCCAAAAATGGAGAGTCTCTATAGTGTCAGCAAAACACAAGACCGGAAGATGATTGTGACTCAGATCATGAACTCCTTTTTGCAAAATTCAGACTTAAATTGAATAAAGTAGGGGAAAAAAAAAAAAAAAAAAACACTAGACAATTCAGGTATGACTTAAATCAAATTCCTTAAGAATATACAGTGGAAGTGACAAAGATTCAAGGGATTCGTTCTGATAGAGTGCCTGAAGAACTATAGAAGGAGGTTTGTGACATTGTACAGGAAGCAATGATCAATACCAACCTCAAAAGAAATGGAAAAAGGCAAAATGGTTGTCTGAGGAGGCCTTGCAAATATCTGGGAAAAAAAGAGAAGCCAAAGGTAAAGGAGAAATGGAAAGATATATCCATCTGAATGAGAAGTTGCAAAGAATAGCAAGGAGAGATAAGAAAACTTTCCTCAGTTATCATTGCAAAGAAATAGAGAAACATAATAGAATGGGAAAGATTAGAAATCTCTTTAAGAAAATTAGAGATACCAAGGGAACATTTCATGCAAAGATGGGCACAATAGAAATAACACCATGGGAATAGATATCATATCATAAAGGTAACATAAAGAGTAAAACCAAAAAAGAAAAAGAAAAAAGAAAAAAATAGTAGGAACAACTGGGAACAGAGAAAATAAAATAGAAACAGAGCCTACTACTAAGTCAACTAAGAAATGCCAAGTCAGGGTGAATAGAGAATTAAGTCAGTGGCTTCACCAGTCTTCACATTGCCGTTGAGTGATTCACCTGAATATCTACAAAAAACCCTCCTGCTCACATGAAGCTGCTCCCACTGTAATCTCTACCTATTCTTCAGCAAACTCATGGGATACATCCAATTCTGTGTGCTTTTGGAAAATGCCTTCTTTTTTCCTGCTACCTCACTACAACTCACAAGCTCAAATTCAGCATTTGCGTTAAGCACCAATGACATTATCAACCTTATTCTCTGTTCACAATGTCATTTTAGGAACTGCTATACTGCCAGGTTAGCTTTCATCATCTAAACTCTTATCCCACAAATGGTTCTGAGAGGGTAACAGGTAGGGAGGCCAGACATCCCCAAACAACAAGAGGAAATAAATTGCAATTGGCAGACTTTTTTTTTCCCCTTCTTTGTTAAGGAAACTGATTTTGCCTAAAACTAACCTTGTCTTTCCCCCCCCCCCTTTTCTCAAACCTTGGTCTGATAATGGCTCAACAAACCAACATTCATGCCAATTGTTTTATGGGAGGGGATGATTCACTTCATGCTATTCTATCTCAAAAATGCATATTGTGGGAGAGGGGCCTGGTGAAACTACCTCAGCCTTGAGGGGTTTTCCTTATTTGATTAATAGCTTGTTAACAGACATAAAACACTTTTCCATAAACTAGGGGTCTTTCTGACCCCTTCTGATGTCTATGTCAGACACTTTCTCTATCTCTTTCATATTTTAATAAAATTCTGTTACACAAAAAACTCAAAGTGGTCAAGTCTGGTGTATGGCCCCAGATTGAAATCCTCTCCTCCAGAGGTCACGTAGCACATGGCTTGCAGCAGCAGCCTTTCAGTTCCATCTTTAGATTGCTCTTCATTCTCTTTGGAGATGTCAAGTCTTCTGATTTTAGATAACACATGCTGCATGTTGTTCTAACAAAACTCTGGCATATCTCTGACCATTTTTCTCCTTGGATAAATTTTACACATAAAAGAGTTGTGAGATAACTCATAGGACATCATTACCCATGCTTTTCTTTCTCACCAAAGATGTTGTAGATTGAAAGAAGAAACATTTCTCATAATTACCTTTTCTACTCTCACCCAACATCAACCTATATAACAACTGCAGTGATTGTATTACTATGTAATTTGTATTGTGCCATCTTCTGTTGAATTCCCTATTGTGGCTTTCCATTTCAGCAAAAGTAAAACTACAAACTGACCATCTCCTCAATATTTTGATGACTTGTCCCTTCCAGGTCCTGTCTTATCTGATTTCATTTCCTACCACTCTTCTTGCTCAGCCTATTGTAGACACACTGGCCTCTTCAATTTTCTCAATGTCCGGTAGACCCCCACGGTCTTTGTAAAATTATGAATCAGAGGTCTGGAAGGCAATTCCCTCAGGAAATCTGTAAATTTCACTCACATTCTTTTGTTCAGATCTTTGGTCAAAGGTTATTTCATCAGATAAGTCTGTATTGATTATGCTGGTAAAATACCACCCCCTATTTTACTATCTCTCCAAATGTCTCTACTTTTCTTTGTGAAATAACCTAATTCTTTAAAGTATGAAAGGAACCTGAGTTAAGGATTTTAATACCAGGAAATCAGAGATGGAAGTTGTGGAGCTCAATTAGGGAAAATTTGAGAAAGACTGAACTGAGGCAATAAAGAGTCCACATAAACTCTCCTGGAGATAAGGGCTTAGTGTAGGAAAACTTTTAACTGAAATTACATATATCTGACTCCAGACATTATATGAAAACCAATGATGGAGGTAGGAGTCCAAGTTAATTGGGATTATTTAATATGTTTGTATTGCAGAGAACATATTAATGATGATTTCAGCAATAGCAAATGAGGATTTGAGAAAAATAATTTTCAGATGATGAGGGAGTGTAGAAGTTTGTGCTACAAATTAGGAACAGGGAAGGTGTATTTTCCCTAGATAAGATAAACTATTTAGCATCACTAAGTTAGTATTTATTTCCAGAGAACTGGGAAATAGGGAGTAGGGAAAATAATATCTGGATTCTTATATAAGAACATCTTAAAAATAATAAATCCATAGGAAAACTGCAGAAGAATGTCTTAAAAGACATGAAATATGTTTTTACCCATGACATAGAAAAATCATCTTCATATCTCATTGGCTTCTACAAACCTGGGTAAAATGTACCTTTTCAGTTGACAAGATTGTCAGGTACCATGGAATTAAAATTCACTTTGGCCTGGAGAAGACGTAGCTCACAAAATCAGACTACAAAATTTGACTAGAACTCCACAGGAGTCAAAAGGAACTTGAAATTACTGATATATCTAAATATAGTGTGACACCCTGTATTACATACAAGGACAGGAAAAATGGCATTAATGGAAAAACTAGTGAAACCTAAATAAAGTCTCTAGTTAATAATATTAGACTAAAGTGAATTCCTTGATATTGACAATATACCATGAAATGTAAGATGTTAACATTTAGGAAACTAAGTTGAAGGGTATATAAGAATTTGTATATTAAATTTACAACTTTTTTTTTACAAATATAAAATTATTCCAAAATAAAATGTGAAAAAAAAGAAAACTGACACATGAAGTATTCTTTATTTTCAATGATGACATTCTTTTTATAAGATATAAATTTGGATTATAGTCACAACTGTATCATAACTCAAAAATATGATTTGGATTTTAGCATTAATACTATGATCTGTGGGCTTCCCTGATAGCTCAGATGGTAAAGAATCTGCCTGCAATGCAGGAGACCCCAATTCTATTCCTGGGTTGGGAAGATCCCCTCGGGAAGGGAAAGGCTATCCACTCCAGTATTCTGGCCTGGAGAAGTCCATGGACTGTGTAGTCCATGGGGTCACAAAGAGACTGACACGACTGAGTCCTTTTCACTTTCACTTGTCACTTTCACTATGATCTATGCAGATCAAATAAAGTCAGTTTAGGACAAAGTGGCAGTGGAAGAGTTGATTTATTTTGTTTTTGTCTTCCTATATGCCCTGATCTGAACAGTGGTGACCAGTGAGCAATTGGTGTGTAGCAGACACACAGCAAATCTTCCAAAAATCAAGACCTGAGTCGTATAAGTGTTTTTATACCATGCTGGCTTATTACTAACAAGATTTAAATAAAAAAAAAATCTACTTAGCTGCATGTGAGGGACCTTGAATGTTCACATGCCACTTGATTACTCACTTTCTACTCTTCAGGTAGGAGACACCCAAACAGGAGTTGTAGCCTGAGCTTCCAAACACTATTATAGTTTGTCTTTTATTAGTTTTCATCTCCATATCAGGTGAATCGCAGTGGTCATCCTAAAGTAATTTGCATCCTCACATTTCTTTTTCTAGTCACTAGGAATAATACTGGAGATTCTCTCTGCAGAGGCCCTTAGCCTGTCCTTTTCTTAAAGTACTTAAAATTAAATACTGGATGTTATAACTGATACACCTGATCCCATACCATGGTTGGCTCACATAGTTGCATTGAGAAATAATCAGCTAGATAATGCCTTACTTCCAAAATAAGAACTCATATGTTTTACATTTTTGAATGAAAATAGCTGTACTTATAAGATGGTATTTTGAGATAATTTTAGGTAGTTAAATATTGCATAATTTTATAAACTCTTTCAAAAATAAAACAAGGAATAAATGTTTAGTTAGCTTTGAGAAAATTCTTTCATCAATGGCATAATGTTTACTCTGTAAACCATACACTAAGACTCACTCAAAGAGACACCAAGAAAAATGTTTCAAGAATATGCTCAGCAGTTAAAAAAACAAACAAACAAACAAACAAAAAAAAAAACAGTTTTTGGATATCTGGAAAATAATCACTGAGTCTGTTTATAAAAGCTTATTCTCCAGAATAAAAACACACACCAAAAATACACATTTCAAAATGAAGATTCTACTTTTAGTCTAGACTCAAATTTTGGATGTATATATTTTATTTTATTATTTTTTTAAATTTTTACATTAACTTTATTGAGGTCACAACCATCTCCAGAATATTTCACAAGTCCTGATAAGTATGTTCTGAGTAGCCATGCAGACATTGACTTAACATGAATGAACTGCTATACCAGGCTATGTCTAAAGAGAACTGGAAGACAGCAATCAAACTAAATACTAACATAATCTGATCATTAAGCAATAAATTAACAAGAGTTGAAATCATAAATCAAGATTCTCATCAACATACCAAGGTAATTGAAATAGGCATTGTAATTCATGCATTTTATAAAAATTATATAAAGTCTTAGTTTAAAAGTTAAAAAAAACTTTATATAAAGAGCAATGATATAAAAATTGGAAATAGAATTAAAAGCTGGTAGAAAAATAACAATTAACTGATAGCTAACTAGCTAATAGTAAAAGAACTGATATAGATACACACAGATGAATATAGTGTATTGCTACTGATCCCTATATATATTTTAGCATTCTTTACCATTTTGTACAACAAATATTTTTTGCTGGTTGTCACTTTAGCCTTTTATAAACTCAGCTTTGGTTAGTAATCCTTCTAATCCTCTTATTTTCTGCTTTCATACTTGTCATATATCTTCATCACTGATAACTTTTTAAAATCATTTTCTAATTCATCCATGTCATTTTTATTTCTATTCTTAAACTTACTTCAGAGTGGACTCAGTTTTTTGACTATAGAATATTCTCTTTAGTAGTAGCAGACTGAGATGTGCATAAGAGATCTGGGGTCACAACCAAGAATACTGAAGTTCTTGTGTATAATGCTTGTGGTTGGAAAGGAAAAGATTGGTCTCCTTCAAAAGATTAAAAGCATGCAACAAAAACCTGAGTCAACCTTAGGAAACACAAATTATCAAATTCCCTGAAAAGCTGTCTGAAAATTACTTGCTGCAGTTCTGAGTAAATACACACACACACACATATATACACACACACATACAGTATATGTTTGTATATAGATTCAAATATATATTCAGGATTTGAGTAGACAAAAGTTAAACATTCTCATGGTTCTGACATTCTGTCATACTTTAGCTACATTCATTGTTAATGTTTAGTAATGAAAATGTATGACATTTACATGCAGAGTACATTGCGTGATGTATTCTGCATGTTGTTGTTGTTGAGTCTTTAAGTCATGTTCAACTATACAATCCCATGGTTACAGTACCCAGGCTTCCTTGTCCTTCACTATCTCCTGGAGTCTGCTCAGATTCTTGTACATTGAGGCAGTGATTCCATCCAACCATCTAATCCTCTGTCATCCCCTTCTCCTGCCCTCAATGTCTCCCAGCATCAGGATCTTTACCAATGAATCAGTTCTTTGCATCAGGTGGTGAAAGAATTGAAGCTTCAACATCAGCCCTTTCAAAGAATATCAAGTGTTAATTTCCTTTAGGAATGAATGATCTTGCAGTCCAAGTGACTCTCAGGAGTCTTTTCCAACACCACAATTCAAAAGCATTGATTCCTCACTGCTCAACCTTCTTTATGGTCCAACTCTTACATCTATACATGACTACTGGAAAAACCATAGCTTTAACTGCATGGATGTTTGTCAACAAAGTGATGTCTCTGATTTTTAATATGTTGTCTAGATCTGTAATAGCTTTTCTTCCAGTGAGCAAGTGTCTTTTAATAGTGTGGCTGCACTCACCAACCCCAGTGATTTTGGAGCCCAAGAATATAAAGTCTGTCAGTGTTTCCATTGTTTCCCCATCTATTTGTCTTGAAGTGATGGGACCAAATGCCATGATCTGTTTTTTGAATATTGACTTTTAAGCCAGACTTTCCACCTTCCTCTTTCACCTTCATCAAGAGGCTCTTCTTTTCCTCTTTGCTTTCTGTCATTAGAGCGGAATCATCTGCATATTTGAGGTTATTGATATTTCTCCTGGCAATCTTAATTCTAGCTTGTGATCCGTACAGCCCAACATTCTGCATGATGCACTCTGTGTGTTGTTGCTGTTCAGTCACTCTGTCGTGTCCAACTCTTTGAGACCCCATGGACTTCAGCCCTTCACCATCTCCGGCAGTTTGCTCAAACTTGTGTCCATTGAGTCAGTGATGCCATCCAACTGTCTCATCCTCTCTTGTCCCCTTCTCTTCCTGCCTTCAATTGTTCTCAGCATCAGGGTCTTTTACAATGAGTCAGCTCTTCACATCAGACGACCAAAGTATTGGAACTTCAGCTTTGGCATCAGTCCTTCCAATGAATATTTAGGAACAGTTTCGTCTGTGGTCTTGGTCTGACCGAATCAGATGATTTGGTCTCCTTGCAATCCAAGGGACTCAAGAGTCTTCTCCAACACCACTGTTCAAAAGCAGCAATTCTTCAGTGTTCAGCCTTCTTTATGGTCCAACTCTCACATCCATACATGACTACTGGAAAAACATAGCATTGATTAGACGGACTTTTGTGGGCAAAGTAACGTCTCAACTTTTCAATACACTGTCTAGGTTTGTCATAGCTTTACTTCCAACGAGCAAGTGTCTTTTAATTTCATGGCTGCAGTCACCATTCCCAGTGATTTTGGAGTCCATGAAAATAAAGTATGTCACTATTTTCACTGTTTCCCCATCTTTCTGGTATCAAGTGATAGGCCTGGATGCCATGATCTTAGTTATTTTAATGTTGAGTTTTAAGTCAGCTTTCACTCTCCTCTTTCACCTTCATCAAGAGGCTCTTTAGTTCCTTTTTGCTTTCTGATATAACGGTGGTGTCATCTGCATATCTGAGGTTATTGATATTTCTCCCAGTAATCTTGAATTCAGCTTGAGCTTCTTCCAGCACAGCATTGTGCATGATGTCCTCTGCATAAATTTAAATAAGCTGCATGACAATATACACCCTTGAGAAACACCTTTCCCCATTTTGAATCAGCCTGCTTCTTGTCTTGCACATGGGTTTCTTAGGAGACAGGTAAGGTGGTCTGGTATTCTCATCTCTTTAATAATTTTACACAGTTTCATGAGATACAGACAATCCAAGTTTTAGTATAATCAATGAAGCAGAAGTAAATATTTTTTTCTAGAACTCCCTTGATTTTTCCATGATCCAATGGATGTTGGGAATTTTATCTTTGTTTCCTCTGCCTTTGCTAAATCCAGTTTCTTTCTTTTTTTTTAAATTTTTTTTTTAATTTTTTTATTAGTTGGAGGCTAATTACTTCACAACATTTCAGTGGGTTTTGTCATACATTGATATGAATCAGCCATAGATTTACACTTATTCCCCATCCCGATCCCCACTCCCACCTCCCTCTCCACCCGATTCCTCTGGGTCTTCCCAGTGTACCAGGCCCGAGCACTTGTCTCATGCATCCCACCTGGGCTGGTGATCTGTTTCACCATAGATAGTATACATGCTGTTCTTTTGAAACATCCCACCCTCACCTTCTCCCACAGAGTTCAAAAGTCTGTTCTGTACTTCTGTGTCTCTTTTTCTGTTTTGCATATAGGGTTATCATTACCATATTTCTAAATTCCATATATATGTGTCAGTATGCTATAATGTTCTTTATCTTTCTGGCTTACTTCACTCTGTATAAGGGGCTCCAGTTTCATCCATCTCATTAGGACTGGTTCAAATGAATTCTTTTTGACGGCTGAGTAATATTCCATGGTGTATATGTACCACAGCTTCCTTATCCATTCATCTGCTGATGGGCATCTAGGTTGCTTCCATGTCCTGGCTATTACAAACAGTGCTGCGATGAACATTGGGGTGCACGTGTCTCTTTCAGATCTGGTTTCCTCAGTGTGTATGCCCAGAAGTGGTATTGCTGGGTCATATGGCAGTTCTATTTCCAGTTTTTTAAGGAATCTCCACACTGTTTTCCATAGTGGCTGTACTAGTTTGCATTCCCACCAACAGTGTAAGAGGGTTCCCTTTTCTCCACACCCTCTCCAGCATTTACTGCTTGTAGACTTTTGGATAGCAGCCATCCTGACTGGTGTGTAATGGTACCTCATTGTGGTTTTGATTTGCATTTCTCTAATAATGAGTGATGTTGAGCACCTTTTCATGTGTTTGTTAGCCATCTGTATGTCTTCTTTGGAGAAATGTCTGTTTAGTTCTCTGGCCCATTTTTTGATTGGGTCATTTATTTTTCTGGAATTGAGCTGCAGGAGTTGCTTGTATATTTTTGAGATTAATCCTTTGTCTGTTTCTTCATTTGCTATTATTTTCTCCCAATCTGACGGCTGTCTTTTCACCTTACTTATAGTTTCCTTTGTAGTGCAAAAGCTTTTAAGTTTCATTAGATCCCATTTGTTTAGTTTTGCTTTTATTTCCAGTATTCTGGGAGGTGGGTCATAGAGGATCTTGCTGTGATTTATGTCGGAGAGTGTTTTGCCTATGTTCTCCTCTGGGAGTTTTATAGTTTCTGGTCTGACATTTAGATCTTTAATCCATTTTGAGTTTATTTTTGTGTATGGTGTTAGAAAGTGTTCTAGTTTCATTCTTTTACAAGTGGTTGACCAGTTTTCCCAGCACCACTTGTTAAAGAGGTTGTCTTTTTTCCATTGTATATCCTTGCCTCCTTTGTCAAAGATAAGGTGTCCATAGGTTCGTGGATTTATCTCTGGGCTTTCTATTCTGTTCCATTGGTCTATATTTCTGTCTTTGTGCCAGTACCACACTGTCTTGATGACTGTGGCTTTGTAGTAGAGTCTGAAGTCAGGCAGGTTGATTCCTCCAGTTCCATTCTTCTTTCTCAAGATTACTTTGGCTATTCGAGGTTTTTTGTATTTCCATACAAATTGTGAAATTCTTTGGTCTAGTTCTGTGAAAAATACCGTTGGTAGCTTGATAGGGATTGCATTGAATCTATAGATTGCTTTGGGTAGAATAGCCATTTTGACAATATTGATTCTTCCAATCCACGAACACGGTATGTTTCTCCATCTGTTTGTGTCCTCTTTGATTTCTTTCATCAGTGTTTTATAGTTTTCTATGTATAGGTCTTTTGTTTCTTTAGGTAGATATACTCCTAAGTATTTTATTCTTTTTGTTGCAATGGTGAATGGTATTGTTTCCTTAATTTCTCTTTCTGTTTTTTCATTGTTAGTATATAGGAATGCAAGGGATTTTTGTGTGTTAATTTAATTTATATCCTGCAACTTTACTATATTCATTGATTAGTTCTAGTACTTTTCTGGTAGAGTCTTTAGGGTTTTCTATGTAGAGGATCATGCCATCTGCAAACAGTGAGAGTTTCACTTCTTCTTTTCCTATCTGGATTCCTTTTACTTCTTTTTCTGCTCTGATTGCTGGGGCCAAAACTTCCAACACTATGTTGAACAGTAGTGGTGAGAGTGGGCACCCTTGTCTTGTTCCTGATTTCAGGGGAAATGCTTTCAATTTTTCACCATTGAGGGTGATGCTTGCTGTGGGTTTGTCATATATAGCTTTTATTATGTTGAGGTATGTTCCTTCTATTCCTGCTTTTTGGAGAGTTTTAGTCATAAATGAGTGTTGAATTTTGTCAAAGGCTTTCTCTGCATCTATTGAGATAATCATATGGTTTTTATCTTTCAATTTGTTAATGTGGTGTATTACATTGATTGATTTGCGGATATTGAAGAATCCTTGCATTCCTGGGATAAAGCCCACTTGGTCGTGGTGTATGATTTTTTTAATATGTTGTTGGATTCTCTTTGCTAGAATTTTTTTAAGGATTTTTGCATCTATGTTCATCAGTGATATTGGCCTGTAGTTTTCTTTTTTTGTGGCATCTTTGTCTGATTTTAGAATTAGGGTGATGGTGGCCTCATAGAATGAGTTTGGAAGTTTACCTTCTTCTGCAATTTTCTGGAAGAGTTTGAGTGACGTAGGTGTTAGCTCTTCTCTAAATTTTTGGTAGAATTCAGCTGTGAAGCCATCTGGTCCTGGGCTTTTGTTTGCTGGAAGATTTTTGATTACAGTTTCGATTTCCTTGCCTGTGATGGGTCTGTTAAGATCTTCTATTTCTTCCTGGTTCAGTTTTGGAAAGTTATACTTTTCTAAGAATTTGTCCATTTCATCCAAGTTGTCCATTTTATTGCCATAGAGCTGCTGGTAGTAGTCTCTTATGATCCTTTGTATTTCAGTGTTGTCTGTTGTGATCTCTCCATTTTCATTTCTAATTTTGTTAATTTGGTTCTTGTCTCTTTGTTTCTTAATGAGTCTTGCTAATGGTTTGTCAATTTTGTTTATTTTTTCAAAAAACCAGCTTTTAGCTTTGTTGATTTTTGCTATGGTCTCTTTAGTTTCTATTGCATTTATTTCTGCCTTAATTTTTAAGATTTCTTTCCTTCTGCTAACCCTGGGGTTCTTCATTTCTTCCTTCTCTAATTGCTTTAGGTGTAGAGTTAGGTTATTTATTTGGCTTTTTTCTTGTTTCTTGATGTAAGCCTGTAATGCTATGAACCTTCCCCTCAGCACTGCTTTTACAGTGTCCCATAGGTTTTGGATTGTTGTGTTTTCATTTTCATTCATTTCTATACATATTTTGATTTCTTCTATGATTTGTTGGTTATTCAGAAGCGTGTTATTTAGCCTCCAGGTGTTTGAATTTTTAACAATTTTTTTCCTGTAATTGAGATCTAATCTTACTGCACTGTGGTCAGAAAAGATGACTGGAATGATTTCAATTTTTTTGAATTTTCCAAGACTAGATTTATGGTCCAGGATGTGATCTATTCTGGAGAAGGTTCCGTGTGCACTTGAGAAAAAGGTGAAGTTGATTGTTTTGGGGTGAAATGTCCTATAGATATCAATTAGGTCTAGCTGGTCCATTGTGTCATTTAAAGTTTGTGTTTCCTCGTTAATTTTCTGTTTAGTTGATCTATCCATAGTTGTGAGTGGGGTATTAAAGTCTCCCACTATTATTGTGTTACTATTAATTTCCTCTTTCATACTCGTTAGTGTTTGCCGTACATATTGCGGTGCTCCTATGTTGGGTGCATATATATTTATAATTGTTATATCTTCTTCTTGGATTGATCCTTTGATCATTATGTAGTGTCCTTCTTTGTCTCTTTTCACAGCTTTTATTTGAAAGTCTATTTTATCTGATATGAGTATTGCGACTCCTGCTTTCTTTTGGTCTCCATTTGCATGAAATATTTTTTTCCAGCCCTTCACTTTTAGTCTGTATGTGTCTCTTGTTTTGAGGTGGGTCTCTTGTAGACAGCATATATGGGGTCTTGTTTTTGTATCCATTCAGCCAATCTTTGTCTTTTGGTTGGGGCATTCAACCCATTTACATTTAAGGTAATTATTGATAGGTGTGGTCCCGTTGCCATTTACTTTGTTGTTTTGGGTTCACATTTATACAACCTTTCTGCATTTCCTGTCTAGAGAAGATCCTTTAGCATTTGTTGAAGAGCTGGTTTGGTGGTTCTGAATTCTCTCAGCTTTTGCTTATCTGTAAAGCTTTTGAGTTCTCCTTCATATCTGAATGAGATCCTTGCTGGATACAGTAATCTAGGTTGTAGGTTATTCTCTTTCATTACTTTCGGGACTTCCTGCCATTCCCTTCTGGCCTGGAGGGTTTCTATTGATAGGTCAGCTGTTATCCTTATGGGAATCCCTTTTTTTTGTTGTTTTTCCCTTGCTGCTTTTAATATTTGTTCTTTGTGTTTGATCTTTGTTAGTTTGATTAATATGTGTCTTGGGGTGTTTTGCCTTGGGTTTATCCTGTTTGGGACTCTCTGGGCTTCTTGGACTTGGGTGGCTATTTCCTTCCCCATTTTAGGGAAGTTTTCAGCTATTATCTCCTCGAGTATTTTCTCATGGCCTTTCTTTTTGTCTTCTTCTTCTGGGACTCCTATGATTCGAATGTTGGGGCATTTCACATTGTCCCAGAGGTCCCTGAGGTTGTCCTCATTTCTTTTGATCCTTTTTTCTTTTTTCCTCTCTGCTTCATTTATTTCCACCATTTTATCTTCTACCTCACTTATCCTATCTTCTGCCTCCGTTATTCTACTCTTGGTTCCCTCCAAAGTGTTTTTGATCTCATTCATTGCATTGTTCATTTTTAATTGACTCTTTTTTATTTCTTCTAGGTCTTTATTAAACAATTCTTGTATCTTTTCAATCTTTGTCTCCAGGCTATTTATCTGTAACTCCATTTTGTTTTCAAGATTTTGGATCATTTTTATTATCATTATTCTAAATTCTTTTTCAGGTAGATTCCCTATCTCCTCCTCTTTTGTTTGACTTGGTGGGCATTTTTCATGTTCCTTTACCTGTTGGGTATTTCTTTGCCTTTTCATCTTGTTTAGATTGCTGTGTCTGGAGTGGACTTTCTGTATTCTGGAGGTCTGTGGTTCCTTTTTATTGTGGAGGATTTACCCAGTGGGTGGGGTTAGACGATTGGCTTGTCAAGGTTTCCCGGTTAGGGAAGCTTGCGTCAGTGTACTGGTGCGTGGAACTTGATTTCTTCTCTTTGGAGAGCAATGGAGTGCCCAGTAATGAGTTTTGAGATGGGTCTATGTGTTAGGTGTGACCTAGGGCAGCCTGTATGTTGACATTCGGGGCTATGTTCCTGTGTTGCTGGAGAATTTGCGTGGTATGTCTTGCTCTAAAACTTATTGGCTCTTGGGTGGTGGTTGGTTTCAGTGTAGGTATGGAGGCTTTTGGACGGTCACTTATTACTTAAAGTTCCATGTATTCAGGAGTTTTCTGGTGTTCTCAGGTTTTGGGCTTAAGTCTCCTGCCTCTGGATTTCAGTTTTATTCTTCCTGTAGTCTCAGGACTTCTCCAACTATACAGCACTGATAATAAAACTTCTAGGTTAATGGCGAAAAGATTCTCCCCCGTTAGGGACACCCAGAGAGGTTCACAGAGTTACATGAACAGGAGAAAAGGGAGGAGGGAGATAGAGATGAGCAGGAGGAGAAAAAGGGGGACTCAAGAGGAGAGAGACAGATCTACGCAGCTGTCTGTTCCCAGAGTGTTCTCCGTATCTCAGACACCTACAAGGATTCACAGAATTGGATTGGGAAGAGAAGGGGAAAGGAGGAAATAGAGGTGTTCTGAGGTAGAAAACAGAGTCAAGATTGGGAGAGAATAATCTTCGGTTTAAAGATAAGGCTTCTCTCTTTTTTTTTTTTTTTGTAAGGTTATAGTGTAGTGAAGATGAAAATGAAGAGTAGTAGAGGAGTACTAGAGGACTTTAAAAGAAATAAGAGAAAAAGAAAAATAGAAAATAAAAGAGAAAACGGAAAGAAAAAAAAAGAAGAAAAGAGAAAAAAAAAGAAAAAGAAAAAAAAGAAAAAAAAACAAAAAAAAGAAAGAAAGAAAAAAAAATTTTTTTTTCCCCTAATTAAAAAAATCGTAAAAATCTATGAAAATGAAAGTTAAGGAGTAATGGGGGAGTAATAGGGAATTTTAAAGGAAAATAAAAGAGAAAAAATAAAAAAGAAAAAATATAAAAAGAAAAAAAAATTTTTTTTTTCCTTACTTAGAAAAAAAAAAGTAAAAATATATCTAGGAATTTCTCTGGAGCTGTTGCGGTCAGTGTGGGTTCGGCTCAGTTTCAGATAGCTCCTCGTTCCAGCTTACACTTCTCGATATCTACAGGGCCCTTCCGGTGAAGTCGGTGTTTTCTACAGGGATTTTAATCTGTTGCACCAGTCCCTTCTGAAGCGGTTCCCTTTGTTTATTTGGCTTCTGTTTGCCAGTCTCTTCAGAGCCTCATTTCCGCCCTGACACAGGCGGGCGGAGGTGGACTCTTATTCAGGTAGCTAGTTCCGTTGCGCTGCTGGGAGGGGCTGACGCTGCGGGGCGGGGCTGGCGCTGCGGGGCGGGGCTGACGCTGCGGGGATGGGCTGGCGCTGTGGGGCGGGGCTGACGCTGCGGGGAGGGGCTGGCCCTGCGGGGGCGGGCTGGCGCTGCCCGGAGGGGCTGATGCTGCTTTCTCCGTCTGCGCTGCTCAGGCTCCCGGCTGTTCTATATGGAGCGCGCCCCGCGCTGCGCTAGGTTCCAGCCCTCGGGTGTTCCACAAAAGCGCGGAAGGAAAAGCTGTGCCTGCTCTCTGTGCCTTCCCCGTCAGAGCGGTCCAGGCAGCCAGGGGCTTGGTGGGCGCACTCTCCCCAGGTGTGGCGCGCCCACTCCCTTCCGCGGACCCAGTCTCAGTTTCCGCTGGCGCCAGTCGGGTGCGCGCGCCTTCCGCCCTCCGCGTCCCCAGCCCCAGTCCCCGCCCGCGCCTGTCGGGTGCCTGCGCCCTGTGTCTCACCGCGACCTTCCCCTCCCGCCTGCCTCCTGCCTCCGGCGGGGCTGGGCCGGTCCGCAGCCTGCGAGCTCTTCTCGGGACTTTCTCCGTCCCTTTGTTCTGCGAACGGCCGGCAGTGTGTTCCGGCCGGTTAATTTTCTCTCTCTCTTTTGGTCTCCCACAGTTCAAGTTGGCACCTCACAGAAGCTCCCTCCGATTGTCCTCAGGGCACTCAGGCCCGGACCCTAGCCCAAGCAAGGCCGCCTAAGACTCCCTTCCCGGGACGGGTCTCCGTCCTTAGCTCTTTTGTCTCACTTTTTGTCTTTTATATTTTGTCCTACCTCCTTTCGAAGATAATGGTCTGCTTTTCTGGGCGCCTGATGACCTCAGCTAGCGATCAGAAGTTGTTTTGTGATGTTTGCTCTGCATTCAGTTATTCTTTTGATGAATTTGTAGGAGAGAAAGTGGTCTCCCCGTCCTACTCCTCCGCCATCTTGGCTCCTCCCCTTCTAAATCCAGTTTCTATATCTAGAAGTTCTTTGTTCATGTACTGTTGAAGTCTAGCTTGAAGGATTTTGAGAATAATCTTGCTAAAATGTGAAATGAGAAAAAAATTTACCATAGGTTGAGCATCCTTTAGTATTGCCTATTTTGGGGACAGGATTCAAATTGACCTTTTCCAGTCTTGTGGTCATTGATGAGTTTTCCAAGTTTGCTGGAATGTTGAGTGCAGCACTTTATTGTTTTAAGATTTGAAATAATTCAGCTGAAATTCCATCACCTCCACTAGCTTTGTTTGCAGTGATGCTTCCTTAGGACCGCTTGTCTTCACACTTCAGGATGTCTGGTTCTAGGTGAGTGATCACAACATCATGGTTATCTGGGTCATTAAGATCTTTTTTGTATAGTTCTTCTGTGTATTCTTGCCACCTCTTCTTAATCTCTTCTGCATCTGTTAGGTCCTGGTTATTTCTGTTAAATATTCCCTTGATATCTCTAATGTTCTTGAGGAGATCTTTAGTCTTTCCAATTCTATTGTTTTTCTCTATTTTTATTTTCCATTGTTCACATAAGAAGACTTTCTTATCTCTTGTAGCTATTGTCTAGAATTCTGCATTCAGTTGGGTGTATCTTTCCCTTTCCCCTTTGCCTATTACTTCTTTTCTCAACTATTTATATGACTACCCCAGATGGCCACTTTGCCTTCTTGAATTTCTTTTTCTTTGGGATGGTTTTGCTCACTGCCTCCTGTACAATGTTGTGAACCTCTCTCCATAATTCTTCAGGCTGCCTCCCAGATCTGATCTTTTGAATATGTTTATCACCTTCACTGTTTAACCATAAGGGGTTTCATTTAAGTCATACCTGAATGGTCTAGTGTGTTTTATATTTACTGCAAACTATTTTGTTCTCCTTTTAAATTCTACATTTCCTTTATAATTTGAAATTTGTGCAAAGTTGAAGCTCTGAATTCCCATACATTAGATAGATGTAATCTTATCAAATTCACTATAACACAAAAATGTCTTTGCTTTCGCTGTTGCTGTGGTTTAGTTGCTCAGTCTTGTCTCTTTATGACCCTATGGACTGTAGCACACCTCTGTTCATGGTATTTATTTGGCAAGATTTGGAACAGATTATTATTTCCTACTCCAGGGGATCTTCCTAACTAAGGGGTCAAGCCTGTGTCTCCATGTCTCCTGAATTGCAGCTGGTGTCTTTACCACTGAAAATAACTGCAAATTATTATTGATTATATGAGATATTATCACAATCAGAAGTTTGATATTATACCTAAAAATCAAGCAATCAGCGTAGTGAGTCTGGAAGTTAATGACAATTGTGACCAATCAATAAATAAGATGGAGTGTGAATTCTCTGCACCTCCATTTTTCAAATACAAAATGGGAAGAACAAATTACCTCATGTGTTGTGAGAGTTAAATTACAGCTAACAAAATATTTAAAGTGGCTTCTAACACAAAATAAATAAACTTATATTAGCTGATTTCAGCATTTTTTAAAAAATTTAAGACATTATATAGAACGTAGGAAAGCCACTGAGAATGACAAAAGAAGAAGGAGGAGGAGGAGGAGGGTGAGGAGGAGGAGAAGGAGGAAATGACCTGCATGGGGAGAAAGGAGAAAAAATGTAAAATACCCTCTCAAATGGAGTAACTTTTAAGGTTCTTGCAAAACTTACTAATTCTTACCATTTCCTGTCCACTTCCATACCAGGGTAAGATTGTTTTAGAATTTAGTTGAAAGCACTATACATATACACATAGATATTTTGTATGACTGTATCTTCTATAGAATTATGAACAATTTTTTTTTTAATTTTGCATTAATGCTTCATGGTCAGGGTGACTTAATTTATGCCACTAACTTTTCTCTCGTCTATTAGCCATGAAGTGATGGGAACAGCTGTCACTGAGATCATGACCAGATGCCATGATCTTACATTTTTGAATGTTGAGTTTTAAGCTAGCTTTTTCACTCTCTTCTTTCACCCTCATCAAGAGGCTGTTTTGTTCCTCTTCACTTTCTACCATTAGAGTGGTATCATCTGCATATCTGAGGTTGTTATTTTTCCTAGCAAACTTGATTTATTTATTTATTTATTTTTGTTTTTAATTAAAATTTATTTCATTTTGGAGTATAATTGATTAACAATGATGTGTTAGTTACAAGTGTACAGCAAAGTGATTCAGTTATACCCATACTGACCCATTCTTTTTCTTTTTTTTATTTATTATTTTTATTTATTTATTTATTTATTATTAGTTAAGTTTGTGATTCAACCTGTATTTCTCATGATGCACCTGGCACATAAATTTAATAAGCAGAGTGACAATATACAGTCTTCCCTACTTCTTTCTCAATTTTGAAAGAGTCAACTGTTCCATGTAAGGTTTATGGAATAAATAGAAGGGGAGAAAATAGAACCACTGACAGATTTTATTTTCTTGAGCTCCAAAATCACTGGGATGGTGACAGCCACCATGAAATTAAAAGATGCTTGCTCCTTGGAAGGGACTCTATGACAAACCTAGGCAGTGTATTAAAAATCAAAGACATCACTTGCCAACAAAGATCTATATAGTCCTAGCTATGGTTTTCCCATAGTCTTGTATGTACGTGATTGTTGGATCATAAAGAAGGCTGAATGCTAAAAAATTGATGCTTTTGAATTGTGGTTCTGGAGAAGATGTTTGAGTGTTCCTTGGACTGCAAGGAGATCAAACTAGTCAATCCTAAATGAAATCAACCCTGAATATTCATTGGAAGGACTGATGCTGAAGTTCCACTATTTTGGCCACCTTATATGAAGAGCTAACTCATGGTAAGAGACCCTGATATTGGAAAAGATTACAGGCAAAAGTAGAAGAGTGCAGTAGAGGATTAGATGGTTTGATAGCAAAACTGACTTAATGGGGACATGAATGTGAGAAAACGCCAGGATATTGTGAAGGACAGTGAAGCCTGGCATTTTGCAGTCCATGGGGTGGCAAACAGTGGAAGAAAATTTAGTGACTAAACAACATCATCATACCACTACAGTTATAGCCATTTTGAGTGTGTATGTGCCCAAAAATATTTGCGCACACAATTATTAGTATCATCTTTCATAATAATTAGTGAATCTCAGTTAGAAAGTCACATCTCAAGGATGTGAACTGCAGATTTAGACTGAAAATCTTGTGCAATTTAATTTAATTAAGCTACTGGAAGACTTTATTTACTTAAGTAAGAAAGAATTGCTAGGTCAAATTTGAGAATAATCACTAAGGCACCATTGAAAAACCTATGCAAGCATATGCAGTTCACTGGGATAGTTTTGCTCTCAACATGGCTAATCTATTGCCTGAATTGGTTTCCATCTTCTCTACATAGTGGTCCCTGGACTAGTGCAAAAATCACCTTTCCTTGAAAATAAGAAAACCCTGTAGGTATTGCTCAGTAGTATTTTTATTATCTTCCACTGGTAGCAATTAGCTCATTCTACTCTTATGTCACATATTTCATCATATCCTTATTTATGTTTCTAATGCCTTAATAAAAACTCAGTTCCTCAAAGTCCAATTTATCTTTATCTTTCAGGACACTGCGTACTGCCTGCTGCATAGCAGATATTTAAATATAGAAGTAGAGATTTACAACCTTTATGATATTGATTAAAGCTCAGGTCTCCATTTCATATTTTAAATCTCAGATATGCTTTTTTCAGAAGTATAGCTAAAAATAGAATTCCTATGTAACCCTTCTTTAAATAAGTATTTTTAAAATTTGTTTCAATGTTACTGAATCATAGTTGTTTTACAGTGTTGTATTAATTGATCCTGTGAATCAAAGTGACTCAGTTATAAAACACACACACATCTACATGTATATGAATATATATGCATACACATATAGATAAACCATGATGGAAGATTATATATATACACATATATATGTGTGTGTATATATACTCATTTCCATTGTGTTTTATCACAGGATATTCAGTATAGTTCCCTGCACTATACAGTAGGACCTTATTGTTTATCTATCCTGTATATAATAGGTTGCATCTGCTATTCCTAAAATTCCAATACTTCCCTATCTCCCCTTCCCCTTCCTTATAAACTACACCTGTATTATCTTTGTCTGTGAGTCTGTTTCCATTTTAGCAATATATTCATTTGTGTCATGTCTTAGATTCCACATGTAAGTGACATGATGTGAAGTGACAGCATGTGAAGTCTTTCTGACTGCTTAGTATGATCATTTCTAGGTCATTCTACACTGCTGCAAATGATATTATTTCATTATTTTTTATGGCTGAGTAATATTCCATTACACTTCATTCCAAATATATATATGATATATATGCAAATGTAGGAGTGCATATATCTCTTTGAATTATAGTTTTCTGGGGTATATAACCAGGAATGGGAATGCTGGATCATATGGTCATTCTATTTTTGTTTTGTGAGGAACCTCCCTATTGTTTCCACAGTGGCTATACCAATTTATATTCCGACCAAAAGTGTAAGAGTTCACCTTATTCACATTCTCTCTTGCATTTACTATTTGTAGATTTTTTAATGATGGCCATTCTGACAGGTGTTCAACGCTACCTCATTGTATTTTTAAATTGCATATCTCTGATGATTAGCAATGCTGCATATATATATATATACACACATACATACATACATACATACAGAGAGAGAGAGAGAGAGAGAGAGAGAGAAAGAGAGAGAGAGAAGGAAATGGCAACCCACTCCAGTATTCTTGCCTGAGAAGTCCCATGGACAGAAAAGCCTGACAGGCTACAGCTCATGGGGTTGCAAAGAGTTGGACACAACTGAGTGACTAATGGGAGAAATGTCTCTAGCTTCTCTGGCTCCTCTACATATTTTTCAATTGAGTTGTTTTTGTTGTTGTTATTGAATTATATGAACTGCTTGTATATTTGGGAAATAAAATCCTTATCGGTCACATTATTTTTATTGTTGTTTAGCCATTAAATCGTGTCTGACTCTCTGCAACCCCATGGGTTGCAGCCCACCAGGCTTCCCTGTCCTTGACTATCTCCCAGAGTTCACTCAAACTCATATCCATTGAGTCGGTGATGCTATCTAACCATCTCATCCTCTGTCAACTCTTTCTCCTCTGCCCTCAATCTTTCCCAGCATCAAGTCTTTTCCAATGAGTCGGCTTTTAGCATCTTGTGGCAAAAGCATGGGAGCTTCAGCTTCAGCATCAGTCCTTCCAGTGAATGTTCAAGGTTGATTTCCTTTAGGGTTGACTGATTTGATCTTCTTGTTGTCCAAGTCATTCTAGGCATCTTCTCCAACACCACATTTCAAAAGCATAAATTATCCAGTGCTCAGCATTCTTTATGGTCCAACACTCATCACATCCGTACATACTACTGGTAAAACAACAGTTTTGGCTATATGGACCTTTTTTGGCAATCTGATATCTCTGCTTTTTAACACACTGTCTAAGTTTGTCATAGCATCCCTTCCAAGGAGAAGCATTTTTTAATTTTACGGCTGCAACCTCCATCCCCAGTGATTTTGGAGCCCAAGAAAGTCATGGTTTCTACTTCTACCCTTCTTTTCTCCATGAAGTGATGGGGTCAGATGCCATCATTTTAGTTTTTTGAATGTTGAGTTTTAAGTCAGTTTTTGTATTCTCATCTTTCAACCTTGACAAAAGACTTTTTAGTTCCTCTTCAGTTTCTGTTATTAGGGTGGCATCATCTGCATATCTGAGGTTGTTGACATTTCTCCCCTAAATCTTGATTCTAGCTTATGAGTCATCCAGCCTGATATTTTGTATGATGTGCTGTGCATATAAATTAGGTAAGCAGGATGACAATATATAGCCTGTTGTAACCCTTTCCCAATTTTGAACCAGTCCATTGTTCCATGTCTGGTTCCAACTGTTGCTTCCTGGCCTGCATAAAGATTTTTCAGGAGACAGCTAAGGTGGTCTGGTATTCACATTATTTAGACCTTCTTTCAGTAGTGGTTCTTTTTGAAATAAATGTGGATGAATAAGATGAAATAAGGGAAATTTCCCTGGCTGTCCAGTGGTTAAGACTTCACTCTCCAATGCAGGTGGTGGGAAATCCATTCTTGGTCAGGGAACTTACATCCTACATGCCTCAAAAAGCCAAAACATAAGCAATTTTGTAACAAATTCAATAAAGTTATGAAAAAAAAGATAAAGCAAGTGTTGATGTTAATGCAAATCAAGGTTGAATTCTCAATAGTAACAATCAAAAAATTTTAAGATAAGAAAATAATCTTTCCAAAAAATACCATTCCCACATTTTTGTCTAAAGTGGGGAGTTGTATGAATACTTATAATTTGTATCTATCATTTTATGTTTTCTATTACCATAATATGTGAAATTTTATAATGCACTTGTCATAAGTAAATCTCTCAAGATTATGGCTATTTTCTGCATAATAGCCTCTTTAGCCCCTGAAGCCCTTATTTAATTTTTAATTGGTTGTCCTGAATAATAAATGACAAAGAAACTGTCATTCATTTATTTTGAAATTATGCATACTGTTATTTTTGTTGTATTTGTAGTCCACAGTGTTTTTGAGTTTAGATAAAATAAACTGATGGCTTTGATAAAATATTTTCTTAAAAATATGTGTATGAGCAACTTAAACAATTAATCATGTCAAAAATATATATTAATGAAGAAATTGTTTTTTTGCAGAACAAATAGTTTTATTCAAATGTTAAAACACTGGAAAGAATTGAATATATTGGCCTACATAATATTGTATGAAGATAAAAAAGTACAAAGAAATACAATTCTAGTTATTTTTTCCTGAGACTATGTAATGTTGTTTTCCTTTGTAATTGATACTCTTTTAATTGCCACCTGTTTACCTACTCTATCCTCTTTCTACCTGTCTGTCTATCCATTTATTGTTCTTTCCATAGGCCCTGATTTTATCTGAAGTCTGGAAAGTTTAAATAATGTATTTTTGTTTAACCTGCAACACTGGTTAAAGTAATTTTACTATTCAAACTAAGATTATCTATCTCATGGCATTATATTAATCATTAAATAAAAGGATAGCTTACCTTAAGCTTCCTTTTAAATTAGAATTGAAAGTTGCTGCACATGCACACATAGCCTGCTTAAACTTTATACATGAATATAAAATGAAGTGATTTGATATTTTTTATGAGATAAAAGCTATTTGTTGCATATATTTACATCTAATTAACATCCAGAGAGTTCTTTGAACTTGTTTATAAACAGCTTGTAAATCACCAATCCACCCTAAGAATGAATAAAAAGCTGAGCAGGTTGAAAAACCAACAACTCTTCTTGGATCCACTGAAGATGGGAGGAGACAGGGCAAGGAGAGATAGACAGGTGAATACAGGGGTTATGCCCACATGAACAGAGGCTTCCTGGCAGACACCTCTCAGGAGTCAGTGCCAGGGTGGGAAACCCGAACAGTAACTGTTTTTTGCTGGCAGTTTCACGACGTATACCATGCTCTGTCTTCCTATTACTTCATGCACAGCTGGATATGGTTAATCCCAGATTTCTTAGCTTATGTTTCTGGCTCCCATGAAACCCACAGAGACACTTTTGTTCCTGGATGGATGTCAAATTTTAGCTGTCAAACTGGGGACAAGATGAGAGATGTCTTATGCTCCCAGATTGCTGATGTCCCTCTGTACTGTCCTTTTTTAAGCTTTGTTTTAACCTGACAGCATTTATACCGGTGTTATCCAAAATGAAAAGAGAATCATCTTTCTCATACCAGGAAACAACATTTGGGAAACTAAAATTTAATTCAGTTTTTGGTATATGCTATTTAGATATGTTAGCATCCTGTAAGCCAATTGGTGATTTTTTTTTTTTTAGTTAAATATTGTTTTCTGTTTTGTTTTGAAATGTCTATTGTATGCCCCCCAAATTGTAGCCCAACTCACTATTCATCAAAATGTTCCATATGTTGTGTGCTCAGTGATCAGTTGTTCAGTTGTGTTCAACTTTGCAACCCCATGGACTGTAACCCACCAGGCTCCTCTGTCCACAAGATTTCCTAGGCAAGAATACTTGAATGGGTTGTCACTTCCTTCTTCAGGGAATCTTCTTGATCCAGGGATCAAAGCTGCATCTCCTTTATTGGCAGGCGGATTCTTCACCACTGTGACACCTAGGAAGCCCATGTGTTGACAAATGTTTATTCTTTACTGCCAAATAGAAGCACTTCTTCCTTTATTCACTTAATATAAAATTACATTTCCAGAATGTTAGAAACTGTTAGAGGTCATAAATTAAGTATGTTAACTGCAAATCTAGTGACCTTAGGATGTGAAATGAGTGGGGAAACTGAACAAAGGATGACTAGACATAGGTTGGAAAGGAAATCCTAAGTTTGGAGGGAACATTTGAAAACATATAGCAGTTCAGTTCAGTTCAGCTCAGTTCAATCGCTCAGTCGTGTCCGACTCTTTGCGACCCCATGAATCGCAGCATGCCAGGCCTCCCTGTCCATCAGTAGCTCCCAGAGTTTATTCAAACTCATGCCCATCGAGTCGGTGATGCCATCCAGCCATCTCATCCTCTCTCATCCCCTTTTCCTCCTGCCTCCAACCCCTCCCAGGATCAGGGTCTTTTCCAATGAGTCAACTCTTCACATGAGGTGGCCAGAGTATTGGAGTTTCAGCTTCAGCATCAGTCCTTCCAATGAACACCCAGGACTGATCTCCTTCAGGATGGACTGGTTGGATCTCCTTGCCATAAATATCAGTTCAGTTCAGTTGCTCGGTGGTGTCCAACTCTTTGCGACCCCAAAAGACACAATACTAGACATTCTCTAGTAGGCTTCTTTGTTTCATAATAGCTGAGGAAAAAAAAAAAAAAAAAGAAAGAAAGAAAGAAAAAGAAATGCCCATGATATCTTTTCACTGACCACAAGCAGAATAAAAAAATTGGATCTTAATAAGTCTGAGACAATATTGCTCAGAAACATAATTGGGGTGAAAAATAAGAATTTAAACAATAATTTTAGGAAGAAACTAAGCATTAGCACAGATCACAGTAAGAAAGATAATATTGATTTAGATAAGTACAGGAAAAAAGATATCATCAGAGTGACTCATAGGTTTATATAACAAAAGCTATAAATAGTATGTTGAATAAGATAATTTTGGCCTAAGTCTTATAGAATCAAAACACAGGGGGAAAGACATGAAATTCTGGATATTGATTGAATCATATTATATTCTATATACCATATTAGATTTTCACTATATCATAATAATATGCTATATTATAGTTTACCTGATATAAGCTTCAAAATTCATCAGATAATTATAATAGCTATTTTGTCTCTAGAAGTTAGATTTTATAAAACATTTTTTTAAATTTATATTGGCCCTTTCAGCAGTGAGGAAATATTAAGAAAAGTGAAGCAATCAGAGAGTATATAACCTGATCAAAGTTCACCAGTTTGAAAGATATTTATTAAAATAAAATGTTCTATGTTCAAGTATTAATTACTAACACTCTTGCTGGACCCTTATTTCTTCAAGTCAATTTAATGCATATGGATTGCAGTAAATTAAACAGTTTCCCCAAAGTCATAGAGTTAATATGCTTTTTCCATCTGCTAAAATCTAATGTCTACAACTCCTATGTAATTGCTTAAGTATGGTTTAAAATCAATATATTCTAGCAACCATAAAGATTTACCTCAATTCTTTTACAAAGACTCGTATTTCTAATTCAAGTATCTAATTAGGCAATGGAATTTAAAATTATGGAGTAAGGTAGCTGTAATGAGGAGAGTAGGCCTACATCTCTGTTGCTTCATGTTCTCAGCAGATTTTCTTTGAGTTACTTTGAAATCCCAGGTAGGATATATATATATATATATATAATTCTTTGTCATGAGATACGTACATTGAATGCTTTCAACATCTTAAACCGTGAAATAAACTCGGACCCATATGCTTATGTTTTCCACCCCTGATGCCTTCATTTTTACCTTTTCCAATGGGCTGGGCTGTGTGTGACTTGTGGACTCTTGAATCCCTGCTGCCTAGATCAGCTGATGCATAGTAAGAAGCCAATAACTAACTGTTACATGTAGAAATGCATAGTAAACTGACAGACCAAAGAACACACCTATGTTGAATTCACATACCAACTAGTCTTCCCTGTTAGCACAGACAGTGAAGAATCTGACTGAAATGCAGGAAACCCAGGTTCAATCCCTGGGTTGGAAGGATCCCTAGAGAAGGGAATGGCAACTCACTCAGTGTTCTTGCCTGGAAAATTCCTTAGACAGTGGAGCCTGGCAGGCTACAGTCTGTGGGATTCCAAAGAGTTGGAACAACTGAGTGACCAATACTTTAACTTTCAACCATTCTTTATTAAGTAAATTTGCATATTTTGATATGTGATTTTCATACATACATATGTAATCTTACTTGATGCACTAATATGACAATGTAGAAGGTATTACCAGTCCACCTTTTTCAATTGGTACTGATGTGAGAGGAATTTGAAAGGCTGCTTAGTGTCATACAACCAGTGGGTAGTGAAGGCTGCAGTAAAGGCTGGGTGTCCTTCATTTTTACAGAAGAACAAGGTCAAGATAAGGTGTGATAAAATTAGTGAATAATGCTATGCTGCCTTTATCAATTTATTATAATGAACCTATCATATAAAAGGTTAATAGAATCTTATAATAAAGTTAAGTTTTATCACAGGTAAGCTTCATGTTTACCATCCTCATATCAGTGTTTAGATCCTATCTTGTGTGAAGAAACGTAATATAGACTCACAGTACATAATGAAAATTATTGCTGAATAAGAATTCAAAAGAATCCACCAAAACAACTTTAGTAGAACTTGTTTATTTCAGTGACATTAGAAACATATTAGAGCTGATGATTCATATGATATAGTATCATATATTAATAAAAATAAGTTCATAGAAGTCCTCCCAGAAAACATGGTAAAGAAACTTATACTTTTGATGATATTTTCTTAAGGATTGAGTAGAATAAATCTTGCACATTACAGTTTATGCTAAAAAGATTTTACTTTAAGAAATACATTAAGAAAATTATAGTTAAGAAAATAGTATCTACATCATTTGTCAACCATTCAAAAACATAATGAGCACAATGAGAAAATGGGGGACAGGCATTTCATTACTTTTTACATAAGATATAAAAATGACTTTCAATTTCATTTTAAACAGGCAGTGACACACATTTAGCACATCATTATGTCTTAAGGGCATGTAATAATAGAATGTGTGAGCTGAAGAGAACTCTATCTTATTTTTATTTGGAAATATAATTGGAGAAAGAAATATATCCTGTCAGATATGTAATAAATGTCACCCAGAAACCACAGAATTTTGTTAAATAATTCAATTTTTTTTAAAACATCCACTATTCCACAGATCTTTGATCAACTGGTTAACTCAAGAAATATTTTGATAAATGAAGGAAATAATACAGTATACTAGGGTACTTCCCATGAAGGACTTAAACCTTATCTCTGCAGGATTCAAAATGCATTATAAATTTTTGCTTTCATATAACATATTTGCAAGGATTTCTGTGCAATAAGTAACCCCATTCTAATAATTTTTTACATGACTTTTCTCACAAAAGACAATGTAATTTCACCATTTAAATAAAATTCAGAATTACTGTATTAACATAAGTTTAAACATATTGCATAAATGCCCTATGAGAAAATGGACCTTTGCATAGAATTTAAAATATGGAAGGTTGTCAATCTATGTCACCTTTAAGCCTGGATTAGTTTGAATAAGGCCAGGATTCTAACTCTGGTAGAGTTTTCAGTATCATAAGGGATAATTAGTTTTATCTAACAAACCAAAATGAAATCCCAGTCCTTGAAGATGAAGAGATCATAGTGTTTGTTGTGGGGATATGGTGGGAATAGTAATCAAGTTTGTCAGTGTGATTAAAATCTATTTACTTTCTGATAAAGATTATGGAAAGAGTCCTAAGTGGACCTGACAGTGCATAGCAGTATCTTGTGGAATGGTGGAGGCCTATTATTGTCAGTTAATATGAATATAAAACCTTGTCCAGAAGAATTTGTCAAGAGCAGTTTCTAATAACAATGTATTGATCTTTGTAACTAACCTTACCTTTTCAGTGGTGGTGTTTTCAGGGTAAATCTCTAGGTCCCATGAACATTCTTCAAAAAAAAATTAGCAAAAACACATAACAACAACAATAAAAACAACAAAACAGATCCCTTCTTTTTTCATAAACAAACACTAGATAAAGAGATTCAATAGATGAATCTCTGTTAATAAACATGTTGTTCTAAAGAAATCACAGTGCTGATGGTAAAAGAAGAAGTAGGCTGTTACCTTGAGATTATAAGTAAGAATAATAACAAAAATAATAGGTAATAGGTAAATTCATGAGCCCTAAAAATTTGAGATGAAGGAATCTATTTCAATTATAAGGCATTTTTGTTGTTCAGTGACTAAGTTGTGTTAAAATCTTTGCAACCCCATGAACTACAGCACACCAGGCTTCCCTGCCCTTCACTATCACCCAGAATTTGCTCAAACTCATGTCCATTTGGCCAGTGATGTCATAAAGTATACATATAGTCATTTAAAAGTATACCATAATTAGACAAAAAATAAACATTATTTGATATCACTTATTTGTGGAATACAAAAAATATATACATAATACAAATGAACTTACTTACAAAGCAGAAACAGACTCAGACTTAAAAAACAAACTTACTCTTACCAAAAAGGAAAGGTAGGGAAGATGGATAGGAGTTTGGCATTAACATACACACACACTACTATACATAAAATATATAACTAAAAAGGACCCACTGTATAGCCCTGGAAACTCTACTTAATATTCTGTGATAACCTAAATGGGAAAAGAATTTGCCAAAAAACAGACATATATATATTTATAATGGAATCAATTTGCTGTATACCTGAAATTAGCACAGCATTGTAAAACAAATAAGCACTTTAAAAAAATATGTACCATAGTGAGAATAAAATTATCATGAAAAACCAGGGACTCAGCTTTATATGGGCTTCCCAAGGGGCACGAGTGGTAAAGAACCCACCTACCCATGCAGGATATGTAAGAGACATGAGTTCCAACCCTGGATTGGGAAGATCTCCTGGGAGAGGGCATGGAAACTCACTGCAGTATTCTTGCCTAGAGAATCCCAAGGACAGAGGAGCCTGGCATGCTACAGTTCATAGGGTCACAAAGAGTTGGAGCTAAGTGAAGTGACTCAACATGCATACCCACATGCATAGCCTTACAGTGCTCATTAGCTGCAAAGTCACTGTGTGGATTTTGATCTACCATATCACCATCTTTCAGAAATTGAGAAATCTCTTAATCAATTCCAACCAACAGTAGTACATTACAAAATATATTTAGTGACAAGTGAAAAAACAAAAGTTAGAAAAGGCAAAAAGATATGACATTGAGATGAACTCCCCAGGTTGGTAGGTGCCAAATATGCTACTGTAGAAGAGAGGAGAAATAATTCCAGAAAGAATGACGAGACAGAGAGACAGTGAAAACAATGCCCAGTTGTGGATGTGACTAGTGACAGAAGTAAAGTCTGATGCTACAAAGGGCAGTATTGCATATTAATCTGGAATGTTAGGCCCATGAATCAAGGTAAATTAGAAGTGGTCAAACAGGAAATGGCAAGAGTGAACATCAACATTTTAAGAATCAGTGAACTAAAATGAACCAGAATGGGTGAATTTGACTCAGATGACCATTATATCTACCATTGTAGACAAGAATACCTTAGAAGAAGTGGAAGAGCATTCATAGTCAACACAAGAGTCCTAAATTCAGTACTAGGGTGCAATCTCAAAACAACAGAAAGATTGCTGTCCATTTCCAAGGCAAACCAATCAATATCACAGTAATACAAGTCCATGCCCCAACCAGTAATGCTGAAAAAGCTGAAGTTAAATGGTTCTATGAAGACCTACAAAACCTTCTAAAACACCCAATAAAGATGTCCTTTGCATCATAGGGGACTGGAATGCAACAGTAGGAAGTCAAGAGATATCTGGAAAACAAGGAAATCTGGCTTTGGAGTACAGAATGTAGCAGGGCAGAGGCTAACAGTGTTTTACAAACAGAACACACCAGTCATAGCAAACACCTTCTTCTACCAACACAAGAGAAAACTCTACACATGGACATCACCAAATGGTCAATACCAAAATCAGATTAAGTTCTTTGCATCCAAAGATGAAGAAGCTCTATACAGTCAGTAAAATCAAGACAGGGAGCTGACTGTGGCTCAGATCACGAACTCCTTATTGTCAAAATTAAGACTTAAATTGAGGAAAGTAGGGAAAACCAATCAGCAATTTAGGTATGACCTAAACCAAATCCAGTGGAAGTGACACATAGATACAAAGGATTAGATCTGATGGACAAAGTGGCTGAAGCACTATGGATGGAGGTTTGTGACACTATACAGGAGGCAGTGATCAAAACCATTTCCCAAAAAAATAAATCCAAAAAGGCAAAATGGTTGTCTGAGGAGGCCTTACAAATAGCTGTGAAAGAAGAAAAGTGAAAGACAAAGGAGAAAAGAAAAGGTATACCCTTTTGAATGCAGAGTTCCAAAGAAGAGCAGAGAGATAAGAAAGACTTCCTCAGTGATTAATGTAAAGAAATAGAGGAAAGCAATAGATTGGGAAAGACTAGTGATCTCTTCAAGAAAATTAGATACCAAGGGAATATTTCCTACAAAGATGGACTCAACAAAAGACAGAAACGGTATGGATCTAACAGAAGCAGAAGATACTAAGAAGAGGTGGCAAGAATACACAAAAGAAGTACGCAAAAAGATCTTCATGACCCAGATAACCATGATGGTGTGATCACTCACCTAGGGCCAGACATCTTAGAGTTCGAAGTCAAATGGGCCTTAGGAAGCATCACTATGAACAAAGCTAGTGAAGGTGATGGAATTCCAGTTGAGCTATTTCAAGTCCTAAAAGGTGATGCTCTTAAAGTGCTGGACTCAATGATCTAGAACGTTTGGAAAACTCAGCAGTGGCCACAGAACTGGAAAAGGTCAGTTTTCATTCCAATCCCAAAGATGGGAAATGCCAAAGAATGTACAAACTACTGCACGATTGCACTCATCTCACAGTCTACCAAAGTAATTCTCAAAATTCTCCAAGCCAGGCTTCAACAGTATGTGAACTGGGAACTTCCAGATATTCATGCTGGATCTAGAATAGGCAGAGGATCCAGAGATCAAATAGCCAACGTCCATGGGGTCATAGGAAAAGCAAGAGAATTCCAGTAAAACATCTACTTCTGCTTTATTGATTACACCAAAGCCTTAGACTGTGTGGATCACAACAAACTGTGGAAAATTCTTAAAGATGGGGATACCAGAACACCGGACCTGCCTCCTGGGAAATCTGTATGCAGGTCAAGAATCAACAGTTAGAAATTGACATGGAACAGCAAACTGGTTCCAAATCAGGAAAGGAGAACGTCAAGGCTGTGTATTGACATATTGTCACCCTGCTTATTTAACTTACATGCAGAGTACATGATATGCGAAATATTGGCCTGAATGAAGCATAAGATGGAAATATCAATAACCTCAGATACACAGATGATATTACCCATATGGCAGAAAGTGAAGAGGAACTGAAGAGCCTCTTGATGAAAGTGAAAGAGGAGAGTGAAAAAGCTGGTTTAAAACTGAACATTCAAATAATTAAGATCATGGCATCTGATCCCATCACTTCATGGCAAATAGATGGGGAAACAGTGGAAACAGTTACAGACTTTATTTTGGGGGGCTCCAAATTCATTGCAGACTGTGACTTCAGCCATAAAATTAAAAGATGCAAAGGGTGGCTACAGTCATGAAATTTAAAAAAAAAGAAACAAAAAAAAAACTTGGAAGAAAAGTTATGGGAAAACTACACAGCATATTAAAAAGCAGAGACATTACTTTGCCAACAAAGTCTGTCTAGTTAAAGCTATGGTTTTTCCAGTAGTCATGTATGGATGTAAGAGTTGGACTATAAAGAAAGATGAGCACCAAAGAATTGATGCTTTTGAACTGTAGTGTTGGGGAAGACCCTTGAGAGTCCCTCGGACTGCAAGGAGATCCAACCAGTCAATCTTAAATGAAATCAGTCCTGAATAGTCATTGGAAGGTCTGATGCTGAAGTTGAAACTCCAATAATTTGGCCACTTGATGTGAAGAAGTGAGTCATCAGAAAAGACCATGGAAAAGATTGAAGGCAGGAGGAGAAAGGGACAGCAGAGGATGAGATGGTTGGATGGCATCACCAACTTGATGGACATGAAATTGAGCAAACTCCAGGAGTTAGTGATGGCCAGGGAAGCCTGGTGTGCTGCAGTCCATGAAGTCGCAAAGAATTGGATATGACTGAGTGATTGAGCTGAACTTAAAAAAAAAAAAAAAAAAAAGCTTCTTATTTTGGTTCAATACACACAAAATTTACCCAAGTACATTAGGTCAATGATTATACAAATGGGTATCAGGAAAAATAATGAAAAAAGAAAAGATCTTTGCAAATGTTTGAGTTGGGAACAAATGAGAGATTTCTAGATGGAAAGTGGTAGAAGAAAATAAAGGACAGTGCTATTAGTTTAACTGTTTCTGCTCAAAATTTATATGTTGGAGTCTAAGTCCTCTGGACCTCAGAATATGATTCTAACTTGGAGATAGGTCATGAATTAAAATGATGTCATTAGGGTGGGTCCTACTCCAATGTGACTAGTGTCGATAAAAAAGGGTAATTTGGAGATACACACAGGTTTGGAGAGAAGGAAAAATGCAGATGAAGGCAGAGATCAAGGTGATGCTTTCACAAACCAAGGATCTCTCGTATTAGAGTCTGGAGGAGAGGCATAGTTAGAATATTCCTCACAGCTCTCAGAGAACCTGCTAACACCTTTATCTTGGTCTTTGAGAATTCAGAAGCATGTGGCAATACTTTATATCTTTTAAGACACTCATTTTGTGGTGTTTTGTTCTGATAGCTCTAGCAAACTAATACAGAAGCTGTATCCTGTGCAGCAAAGTAGACACAATCTCAAATTTAATTAGCAAATAAATGTTCAGAGTAAACTAGCTGTTTAAACCTTCATCTGAAAGCAAAGATACTGTAATTTAGAAAGATAAAACTTTCTCTCTTTTTTTTTTCCTTTTTTCAGATCATGTTAAACTACCCTATCTGTTTTTATCCCTGGAATTTGCTTGCTTTAAAATGAGAGATAAGCCTTTGCCCTTGTCTAACAGGAAAATCTTCTTCCTTTTTGGATATTTAAATTTTTTTCTTCTATTACCACATTGCGTTGTCAATTTTAGTTTTGCTAAATTTCAATGTACTTTTGAAAATAGGCACATTTTGAACATATAATTTTTCTTTGTCAGAAAAATCACATATAGAAAACAGCAAAAAATGTGAAACTGTAGTTTAATAATTAACTGTAAACAAATGTACATTAAAAAACCCCAAGTGAATATAAAGAAAATTTCCAGGACCTTGGATCCCCTGTTATGTGCTAACCTAGTCACAGATTTCACTCTAACCTTTAAAATCAGGCATCCCATTTTATGGGAATAACTTCTTTAATTTATTATTGAACTTCATGTATGCATTCCTAAGCAATACCATTGTTTATTTTGATTTTTATAAAAACATATCCATTGTCTCATGTTTTCCTTCTTTAACTCTTTTGATTTTGTTTAGAGATGCAATTTATTCATTACAATTACTGTACACTGATAATTATGGACTTATCATGGATAGATATTTGATATTACTAGTGTGGAGCTATTAAGAGTAATAATGCATAATATTTACCAGGGAATATATTTATGATGGAATTTCTGGGTTATGCAATATCTTTCCTTTCTTTGTCCCTATAAATTCTAAAAACACCCTTGCTTTCTTTAACAAGTGTTCCTAGACGCATCCTGAGTTTTACCTGGACAGGTAATGAAATAAAATGCCTTACCAAGGATCTTATCTGGGAAATAATAGTATAAGAAAACAAAATTGGGTAGAAAAGGCTGCACCATACCTGCCTCCCGTGATGACTGGAGACTAGCAGGGTGATAAGAGAGGTGAAAGATTGTTAATTATTGTAGGAGCAGCACTTTTTCTAAAAGTAACAGAGAAATTATCTTTTTCTGAAATTAAATATCATGGGTTTATATTGACATTTCCAATATGTCTCTAATTTACTGTTTCTTCTGCCTTGCTTCAGTAGCAAAGTTTCTAGACCAATATCTAAGGGCATTAACTGTGGAACCTGACTCCCTGGGTCCAAATCCAGGCTCCACTATGGAAATATATTGCATGTTTTTGGTATAGATTTATGAACATATTTTAATTGTCTTCATTATAGAATAGGAATAAAAATAGTCCCTAACATTTTCTAATAGATGCAAAATGCAAACATATTAGTAACATATTAATTGACAAGTAGCAATTTAAGTAGCAAGAAGATGCTATTGGATTCAGTAATTATTAATATTTCTTTGGCTCTCTTGGAAAAAAGTCCTAAAAGGCAAGATTCTAAAATGAAGAACAATCAATCCAGGGCATCACCAAAGGAAGTAGAGACAGAATCTATTTTTACGCTTAATTCATTTCTGAACTCTAAATCACATAGGCTTCAATTATTAAGTACTATATGGGCTAATGTTTTAAAATGAAGGATTTGCCTCTTACTGTGAACTCTGCAGTTCATCATAAAGTGAAGAAAGTAATGTTCTCAGCTTAGTAACTCTCCAGAGAAGCTTGCTCTCATTTTATGCTGTCTGCTGGTACATAAGAAAAAGATATTTGGGAAAAAAAAAAAAAAGCAATTCCCATATGAAAACATGACAGAATATCAATAGATTGAAGTAGAGCAGCTTCTTTTAAGGCACCAAATGCTTTATACTAGTCATTTTGCTGGAAATTCAAATATTTTATATGAAATCTCTTAGGTTTATTAATTCTCACTATAAAACTTAAGATGTATCCTTCAAATAAAAGTCACTCAAATATAATTAAAGTCCCCTTAACAAGAGTAAAGCATTCTAAAAATAATCATAAACATTTTAGAGAAATAAAACATTAAATTTACAAATGTAAGAAACTTTAAAATTCTCTTCATGAGTTAGTAATACTTCAGTTATGGAAGATCAAAGCAAAATATTATTTAATTTCAACTAAAACTTTTGCATCCTTTAAAGTACAAAGATGTACCACTATTTTATGGAAGGAAGTGACTTTTGCATATTGTTTTTCTATGTCCCTTTAAAATAGGTTTATTAATGATATGAGGAGAGATATTTTCTTAATATTAATATTTCTAAATATCTAAACACTGTTTCATTCATTTTATTTCTGCTTTTGCCTACGTAGTCGTTATCCTCCCTTATTTCCACTCTCTTCTTGAAAAACTGGTGACAATGGAAGCTCCAGAGCTAGATTCTGTGCCTAAGCTTGTTATAACATGTTTTAGTTGACTTTTGGGTTCATCTGGTGCCTGAAAAATTAAATCAGAGGTAATAGAGTGTTTAAGGTGAGAATAGAAAGCAATCTGGCTAAAAATTTAGTGAGGGTTAATTAAATTAGCTAGACAACAAGGTCCAGTCAAATCAGACAATAGATATAAATAGGCATAGCTGCCACAAATAAAGTATGTCTCATTTGGGGCTCTCCATGGTCACAGAAATAATTGTTTCATGAATTTGCATAGTGGTATTCATATGGACTATTTTGATAGAGATGCCCTATTCAGTTGGGAAGAGGAAAATGATCAATTATTGCTTATAGGATGCCAATCCCAAGTGTACTAGGTAAAATTCTGTTTGGAATCATTTGGTTTGTTAGATTCATATAATAAGGCAAGAGATAGGTACTCGTGTGTCCATGATAAGAGGATAGGTATTTGCATTGGTGGAAAGTACATGTGAATGCAAATATGAGGCCTATGAAACAGCCCTCATTTATGTTCTGGTGGACCTCTATGAAAAAAGTAAGTGAAGTGAAAATGTGAGTTGCTCAGTTGTGTCCCATGGACTGTAGCCTGCAGGCTCCTCTGTCCATGAAACTCTCCAGGCAACAATACTGGAGTGGGTTGCCATTTCCTTCTTCAGGGGATCTTCTTGACTAAGGGACTGAATCCAAGTCTCCTGAACTGCAGGCAAATTCTACCATCTGAGTCAGTAGAGAAGTCTGAAAGGATTCTCTAGTGATAAACAAAGAATCATGAATTTGGGGTAAGCCTGGTACTTCTAAAAGAAAGTGAGCACATAATCAGCAATTAAATCAGGGCTGTGAGATTGTGCTATTACTTAAGTGAAGAGATGCCATAGTGTCCAGGGCTTTTGAAGGGATGGGGGAATTATTAAAGGAGGAACAGCTTGTGTGAGGGGAAGGAAAAAAAAAAATAGTATTGAGACAATGTAAAGCTCATTAGGTACAAAAGGTGGGGGAGACAGAGTCCCATTTGCAGGAGCTAGAGGGAAAATATTGTGGGTACTAATGTCAGATTTGAGGGTTAAAAAGCAGTAGAGGAAGACAGATGTGGCCTTTAAGTGACTAGGCAACTTCAGATAAGGTTGCAGAAGGGCCTGCTTGATATTTGATATTTGATAGGGAGAACAATTTTTTGTTTGCTTGTTTCATCATATCAAGTAAAAAAAAAAAAAAAAAAAGTAGGCTTTTATTTGCAGGGGTTTCTGGGCCCCTGAAATTCAAGGGCTCTTGAAACATGGAAGCTTTGGGAGATCGCAAAAGTCCAAAAGTGACCTTTGCAACTTTAAATTATCCTTGCTATTTTGAAGGTTTGGAACAGAATTAGCACCGTGGTGGTGACATATTGCCTTCTGAAAGGTGGAAGAAAGGCATTCAGTCCCTGAGAGTTACCTATGAGAGAGCAGCATCAGGTAGGGAAAGGAGTCAGGAAGGAAAAAGATGTCTCTCTGTTAGTCTCTCACCAGTTTATGTTGAGAAGCTGCAGGACTTGCTCAGAGCAATCAGTGGATAAGGAGGAAGAAAAATTAGAAAAAAAAAACTCACAAAAGAATGGAATACTTCTGCTTCAGTCAGGGAGTAAATCTCCAGTTAAAAGAACCATGAACACTTCCATCCAGGAAGTTCTCTCTGGAATAGAAATGAGCCAGAAAGTGTCCTGCTCAACAGAAGTAGTCAGGGATTAAATTGCCCCTCAGGGAATAATTCTACCAGGGGAGATTCTCACTCAACACTAAAGAGCTAGTGAAAGGGCTGTGCAAACAGAAAAGAACCTGATGAGACAGAAAAGAATTAAAGAAACTCCCTGCATTTGGTGAAGCGATATCATTAGAATTCACCAAAACATTATCATGAGGCTACTAATTAACATAATACCAACTAAATGATGAGCAGAGATAATTGGAGAATGTGACCTCTAGAGTGGATAACTCATATCATAGAAACTTGCTTTCATTTGTATGTTCATGAAATCGAGAAAAAGAAAACCCATTGCTTCTGTTATCCAAATAATTGTTTATTCTCTGCAATTTGAATGTACAGTTTACCAGTTAAGCATCATCACTAATGTGGAACAAGGAAGATCACAATCTTTTGAGATAGGAAACAAACATACATATATACAAACATATATACAAACATATATATCTTCTTTTTACTTTTACTTTTAGTTGTGGAGACAAAAATAATTAGACTGTGTTTCAGTTCCCCAGAGACAAAAAATGTATGATTCCAAAGGCATATGGCTGAAGTAATTTTTTTATGCTGAATTTGTAAGCAATACAAATCTCTAAAAACACTGGACCAAGAAATTGGATATATCCTAATAGCCAGAGAGGACCTAGAGGTGGTATTTACAGTATTTCTTATTACATAAACTATTCAAACATCTGGCAATGATCAAATATATTTGAGATGAATTTTGCTTGTTTAAAAGAGTAAACAACTACTTGGGTAAATCTGCTCTCAAAGTTTTATCTGCACAAAAATAAGCATCCACACAGAATTTTAAAGAAAATCCCCCAATCTTTTGAAATACATTTATATTCACATAGAAGTGATTTTGTATGATTTTATCAAGCTTTGAAAGGCAAAAATGTGATACAAGTTAAATTCTCCTTACTTTACACTCTAAAATTGTGATTCATAGAGATTTTTCTGGAATAATCATTTCTTCCTCAATAGCACCCCTTATTTTTCTCAATTAATCATAAGCCAAGATTCTACTACTCAGATGTAACCTCAGCTATCTACATATAACCACTCTGTATCATTTAATTCTCTGTTTTTGAAACAAAGGAGAAAATAGTTTCATTATATTTTTAAACAATTTTTTGTGATAATACAACTTATTATGATATGCAATTACAGTCAAGAAATAAATGGAAGCTCTGCTTGTCCAAACTGAATATTCACTATGATATCTTATCTCAAGCCTTAGTGTAAAACAATATATGCTTTACATCATTCAGTGTTTTATTTCTAACAAACTATTTTAACCAATAGACAATATCTACATATACTTAAAACTAATCTAATGTTATGACCAACCTAGACAGCATATTAAAAAGCAGAGACATTATTTTACTAAGAAAGATCCATCTGGTCAAGGCTATGGTTGTTCCAGTGGTCATGTATGGATGTGAGAGTTGGACTATAAAGAAAGCTGAGCACCAAAGAATTGATGCTTTTGAACTGTGGTGTTGGAGAAGACTCTTGAGAATCCCTTGGACTGCAAGGAGATCCAATCAGTCCTTCCTAAAGGAAATCAGTCCTGAATATTCATTGGAAGGACTGATGCTGAAGCTGACACTCCAATACTTTGGCCACCTGATGAGAAGAACTGACTCACTAGAAAAGACCCTGATGCTGGGAAAGATTGAAGGCAGGAGTAGAAGGGGATGACAGAGGATAAGATGGTTGAATGGCATCACCGATGCGATAGACATGAGTTTGAGTAAACTCCAGGAGTTGGTGATGGACAGGAAATACTGGAGTGTTGCAGTCCAAGGGGTCGCAAAGAGTCAGACATGACTGTGTGGCTGAACTGAACTGAATGGCATTTTTAAAACATTTAGTCTTTTAGTGCACTTTTAAATTAATGTGCTAGAAATTGCAATGATTATAACTTTAAATTTGTGTTGTAAACTAAAAACTAGAATAGTATAAATGCATGAAAGTTCGCTCAATATCAGTACAGTTCTTAATCAGTTTTATTTTCATCAGTTTGTTGCTATTGAGGGTTGAAATAGAGAAGGTAAGGCAATGATTTTAAAGATGAGGTTCCCAAAATTATGACCTTTAGCTTATCTATTGATATAGTTGCTCTCCATCTTGAAGAGAGGTACTTCAAGCATAAGGAAAGTTTTACTTACATTTTTGGAGAAAAAAATAATTTAAAAGGCAAACAATAATAATACAAAACCCACTTGAAATCAAACCCAGATTGAAAATATTTCTGTTTCATGACACTATTCCTAAGACACTACATCTGAAACAAAAGAGGTTGTACTTTTGACACTATTTTTATGAAACATTATTTTCAGAGTGGCCAACAATGTTCATTTAAACTGTGTTCTTCCTGGAAAAGATGATTTGGACATAGAATAGTTAAGGAGAGACATGGTATAATTACTCTCCAACACTGAAGTTAGCTGGTTGTGTCTCTAATAATAAGATGCCCTACATTTCAAGGACAGCTTTGACACTGGGAGGACTTATGTGTAAAATGGAAATCATATGGCATATAGCAGAAGAAATTACTATTATAAGGATGTAAGTTTCCTAAAATACTTTTAACCTATACAGTAGGGTTAACCTATAGAGTAGGTTAATCTAACCTAACCTATAGAGTAAGAAATTGTACAAGCTGCACATAAACAGAACAGAACAAAATAAACAAACAAAAAAAAAAGTGTGCTAAGACACAGGAAAAAAATTGAGCAAAACCCCATTTATCCTGGAACAAGAATTAGTCTTCAATAGATGACATTTATCTCTAAGATTCTTTACTTTTAGTGTCAGATGACCTAAAACAAGCTGACTATCTAGGGACAAGATTTTCAATTAGTACTTAAGGCAGACCTAAGGTTTTCTTTGCACAGATCTGTTCATGTTTTGAGTCTAATATTAGAATTATATAAGAATTCTCATAGACAAGTTAGTCCATGGCCCAAATAGCTTCCAGTGTAGATGATGCCTTCATGGTTTGATGTTCTTTAAATCAACGTGATAGCTTAGACAACAAATATAAGGCTCAATTTCAATATAGTGAAGAACTATCCATCCAAACATTAAATTTTGTTTAAAAAATTTGAGGCACTGAACATACTTTATATTGCAATCTCTTGAAATGCAATTTTTACCCACTTCCTTGCTTGGTTGTGCTCTGTATAGCATGTAACACGTATCATCATCTGCTATAAAATATAACATTTATTTTGTACATTATCACACATGAAATAGAATATAACCTTCTTTAGATGAAGGATTTTTTCTTTTCTTAATTGCTATGTTGCCAGGCTCTAGACCAAAATCTGGAACAAGGTAGATACTTAGTGTCAAAGGTGTCAAAGAAAAGGGAGAGTGAGCATGAAGAACAGAAAAGAACCTCTTCAAAATTATTTTGCTTCTCACCTCAGTATAATGTTTCAGAGTTTATGATCAGACACTAGCTTTTCTTGAATTCTGCAGGTGAGAAGTGGTCTGTTTTGAAGAATGTTCAGGATGTGCTGGCATTAATTTTGACAACTGTTAATGTGTCCTGAACTTGCTCTTGATCTGTGGCTAGTTACTCACATGTGTAACCTAGTCAAGAATCTTGTTAGTTGTCAGTTAACCACAATGCCTGTGAAATGCATTCTAAGTTTTTAAAGGGTTATGGTCATCTTCTATGGAAGCATTTAATGACATGAGATAGTTACAGACTAACAAAGTTACACCAGAAAGATTTGGATTTTAGCTAGATCTGTAGCCCACAAAGTGTCATATTTACCCATTAAAATCATACCAGGAGTGGCCAGCAAGTTCTAGGCAAGACAATGCATGCATTCCTTTCAGTGCTTCTAGTATCAAAAGGGTTTATGCCTCCGGTATTTCTTTATATCTGCCTTCATGGAGCTCATTTCATTAAGTGTAAGTTGGAGTGTCAAATTTCTGCTGGCAAACTGTACTTTCAGGTTATTTTAATGTTTATTTTCCTGAGCTGCCTCTTCAAAGCACCTTTTCGCAGTGTACCTATCCATCACAGGTAATATCTATGTATCTCTAAAGTAGTATAGGTAGCTATTCTCTCTGCTTACTTAGTATATTTTTCTTAAGTCTGACTAATTCCCTTGGGAAATAGTTTCAGAGAGAGCAGTGCAGAATCCTGGGTCCCATTGAGGGTGGAGGAGTCAGACAGAAATTTGGAAAGCCTCTGCTTCTTCTTGGTGTGCCTAGTTAACTTATAAAGGGTCAGAGTGGGTTTCAATCAAAGCAAAGGGGTAGATGTCTTCCTTCCTTGAGGTCAGTGATTATGGTGCATATATATACAGAGAGAGAAAGGCAAGAAAGTATCCTGCGAACCATCAGGAATCATCCTTGTTCCTCCTCAAGGACTCCATGGCTGATTCATGTCAATGTATGACAAAACCCACTACAATATTGTAAAGTAATTAGCCTCCAACTAATAAAAATAAATGAAAAAAAAAAAAATAAAGGGAGTTGGAGAGAAAGGTAGACACCAAGTTGTAGAAAATTATGTTGTCTTCAGAACTGTGTCAGATCTCCTTCCTCTAGATGACTTTGGCTCCTTCCTAAAAAAAGGAAGGAATTATGGCAAAGCCCTGTTCCATCCAAACTCTTTTGCTAGGCTCATTTGCAATTGCCTCCTTAACTCAGAAATCTGCCCATCTTTCTGCCTCTTGTCTAAATGGGTCTATTTAATTTGTTCCTTCTTTGCATTTTGCTTGAATTCTGTGCCTGCTATCCTCTGTGACAGTAGCTTGAACTGAGTGTACATACACTTTAGGCTAATTTCAAGAGACATACTGGGAAACAGAACTTTAAGAAAATAAATCTCTAGATCCTCAGCTTTCATTTCTAGTTTTCATTTGTAGTCTCTCCTGAACTTGAACTGTTTCAGCACTTTCCTGTTGTCAGGTCATCATGCAGATTCTTTTTCCCCCCCTTGCTCTTTCATAATCACACTTCTCATATTCTACAACAGAAATCGTGTTTCTATTCATCCTAAGTCTCACTATTGTGTGTTGCTCTGGGTTGTTAATAAAATCTCAGGGTATTGAACAAAGGCAGAGTACAAAACTGAAATATTCTGTTGGTGAGTCCTTATTAATCAAGGCATCTGAGCTTATTTTTAGGATTTCTTGCCTTTTCCTGTTTTATACATTTTGTGTTAAGGGCTAAATATGACACTATAAATGAACTATCCTCACTTGTTTCTGGATATTTTTGTTTCAGGTATATTGCAAAATGGTACAGCAGGAGTGAAGGAAAGCTTTCCTCTTCTACCCATCAACCATTTATTAAGAATATAATGCTTGTAAGAGAGCCCCATGATAGCACTGGATGCAACACTGCAAATAAACACTGAAGAGGCTCATAGACTCTTTGCTTTATCCCTGTTTAAAAGACAGCTGGAAATAACACTTCTCTAGTAATAAGTGCATCCTTATTCATTCTTCATTTTTACCATTCTATATAGTAAGTCAGAGCTTTGTGTAAAGTCTCATTTTTCCATGCTTTTTCTAGATCCCATTTGCATACTTTCCTTCTGTGAAAGTGAAAGAAGTAAATATTTTTGCAGATACTTCCTGCAGACCACCACTATAATTTCTCTCTCACACACTCAAACTATATACTTCTTTGTACGAGGCCACCGAAGCTTGAGATAGAAATGGATAAAGCCATCAAAATATACTTTAGGCAACCTTTCTACAGTATGCTTCTTCTGTTACCTCTTACAGAATAACATTACTCCTTTTCCCTTGAGCTTTAGGAAGAAACACTTTCATTTATATTTCCAGCATTACTAAATTCTGGAACATTGTCCATCTGTAATATCCTCTTTCTGCTTATACCTGTTCTGTCAGTGTGATGGTCAGTTTGATGGTTCTTAGCTTGGCATAGTGAAAGGAAGCATTTAACAAAAGGCTTCCTGTGTGCTGTTTTGGATCTGTCAGGGACCCTCTGGCCATTATTAATTCCTGAATATTCAGGAATTAAGAGGAGAGGCACGCATTTCCTGGGGCTGAGGAATCCAGGCATTTCTCAATATGGTGATAAGTACCCTCTTCCTTTTTATGAGCCATATGGTAAAAGGTGATCGTTTGCAATTCTCTCTTTGATAGGGATTGTCTTATGTTTTGTAAGTCTGGAATTTTAATCTTTATCTTTGCTGAGAATAACCATCTTGTAAGACAGTATACATGCCCACGCCATATTGATTAAGACACCTTTGCTCCATCAGAGCTTTGGCCCCCGTGTCTTTCTTTCTTTCTATTCTTTCTGTCTTTCTGTCTTTCTCTCTCTCTATTTCTGGCTAATTCCTTGGAGCGCGGAGGCCCGCTGAGCTCACTTTCTTGCCTGGGCTTCTAAGACCCTCTCGAGAAGGCGCACTGTGCCTTCACCCACTGGAGAGGGCACCTGGTGCCCACGTGCAACAGCGGGAGCCCTGAGAACAGGATTCTATTGGCTTTCCGCGTAAACCAGGGGATATCAGCCTCTTCCTCTCTCTTACTCTTGGAACCACCAGGTTCTGGTCCATTAAAGGACCAACAAGTGCTATCAGCCTCTTTCTCTCTCTTATTTTCCTATCGTCGACTCTGGATCACCAGGTTCCAGTCCATTAAAGGACTAACAGCATAGTACCCACAGCACCCAGTTAAACAAATAAAAACTTACCTAGGAGTTGTCATAAAGATACTTTGCAAATGTGATTAATATCTACAATCAAGTGAATTTAAGTAATAGAGAGTATCCTCAATAATCTTGTAGATCTGATCCAATCTTCTGAAAGGCCTTATGAGCAGAGTTGAGGTTTCTGGGAGAAAGAAATCCACTTGTTGACTCTAGCATCCACTTATGCCCTTAAATTTACAGTTCACATTTCCCAATGGCCTACCCTAAAAATTTCACACTTGCCTAGCTGGGCCCATAGGCACTTAAAGCAACCAAATCTGTGTCAGTTTTCTAGGAGTGCCTTAACAAATTGTGACAAAATTGTGGCTCATGACAACAGAAATGTGTCCTTTCATAGTTTAAAGGCCAGAGACCAAGATGTCAACGGGATGGCTATCCCTTCAGAGGCTGTTCCTACTCCCCTCCAGCTCTGATGGCTGCAGGAGCCCTTTGGCTTGTGGCCACTTTAGCCCATTCTCTGCCTCTATCATTCCATTGTCTCCTCCTCTCCCCTGTCTTCTGTGTGTGTCATCTCAAAATCCCCTCTGCTTCCCTCTTGTAAAAGCACCTTTGATTGAATATACTGCCCATGGGGTGGGGATAATCCAGGATAAGCTCTTCTGCTAAATATCTTTAACAATATCACATCCCTTGACATGTAAGTTAATATTCACTATTTTGCTATATAAAGTCATATTCAGTTTCTGGAAATTAGGATGCAAAATTAGGAGGTGCAGAACATTTTGCCTACCACAGTCTGTCCTTTGACTCCATAAGATTCACATCTATCACACATGCAAAATGTATTTACTCCACCCCAAGTACCCAAAGTCTCAAATGAACACAATATATATTTCATCTTATAATGCCATCTAAGCATCATCTATTTAAATGTCTCAAATCTCAACATCTAAATCATTTAAAGTAGGTATGAGTGAGACTCTGCTTATTTTTCATCTTGTAGGAAAAGTTCTCTTTTCTGGACCCATGAAACTAGAAAATAAATTATGTATTCTTGAAATACAATGGTGAATAGACCTGTTATAATAGTTACAGACATTTCTGTTTCAAAAGCAAAAATGAAAGGCAGAGAGGAGTTATAAGTTCCAACCTGTTTCAAATAGAGCAGACAAATCCGCTAGGCTTCCAGGCCTGGGGATAGTCCGGTGTGTCTTGTGGCTCTGCCCTCTGGTCCTATGACTTGATTCTCTCAGCCTGTAGCTCACCTCTCTAGACCCAGGGTTCTGTCCTTAGAGCCTTTCATACTGCCTTTGAGGTGGCAGTGTAGTGCTCTGCTGTGCTTAGTCACTCGGTCATGTCTCCTTGTGACCCACTGGACTGTGGCCTGCCAGGCTCCTCTGTCCATGAAATTTTCCAGGCAAGGATACTGGAGGAGGTATCCCCTCTCCAGAGACTCTTCACCCCCAGGGATTGAACCTGAGTTTCCTGCATTGCAGGCAGATTTATCTGAGGCCCCAGGAGAGCCCACATTTCACCATACACAGCAATAATAAACCAGGCTGCATCTTAATTGTTGGCTGGAAACTGTCTCAGTTAAACATCTAAGTTCATCACTATAAGTTCTGCTTTCCCTACAAGTAGAAAACACAATTCAGGTAAGTTTTCTACCTCCACATGACAAGGATCACCTTTCCTTCCATTTCCAATAGCATGTTTCTCATTTCCTTTTGAGCTTCTACCAAATACCAAAAGAGACTTTCCATTCATATTTTTAGCAACATTTTGTTTATGACTGTACAAACATTCCCTCAGATGATAGATATTAATGGACAATACTCTTCACTTCTTTTTGATCCCTGACCTCTTATCTAATTCAAAAACCACTTCCATATTTTCAGGTATTTGTCATACAGTAGCAACCCACTTCTGGTACCAAAATCTGAATCAGTTTCCCAGACCTGCCCTTAAAAAAAAAAAAAAAATCACTACCATTGAGCAGCTTAACATAATAGAAATATGCTCTCTCTAAGTTCTGAAGACCAGAAGTACAAAATCACCATGTTAGCAGGCCTGCACTCTGTCATCAGGCTCTAGGAGAAGTTTCATTCCTCACTTCTTCCACTTTCTGTTGACCTCAGGTCCTCTGTTTTCCTGGTCCCTCTGTAATCTTGTCTTCTATGTGTCTTTTCTTTCTTTGACATAATGGAATACATGTTTATTTTCATTGACTTTAGCTGGTGCAACAAAAAGTAAATTAGTTTAAAGATTACATTTTGTATTTATTATATCCTGACCTTTCTTGTTCTTCCCTCACCTTTTTTTTTTTTTTAATTGCAGGAAAATATTTGCCTTTTGATTGAGCCGGGTCCTTGTTGCTGTGGTTGGACTTTCTCTGGTTGCGGTGAGAAGGGGCTACTCTTCACTATGGTGTATGGGCTTCTCACTGCAGTGGCTTCTCTTGTTGCAGAGCAGAGGTTCTAGGTGTGAGGGTTCAGTAGTCATGGGACATGGGCTTTGTTGCCCTGAGGCATGTGGAATCTTCCCAGATCAGGGATTGAACCCATGCCCCCTACATTGACAGGCAGTTTTATCTACTGTACTGCCGGGGACGTCCATGTCTTCTCTTTTATGTAATATTTCTACAATTCCTTGTGCCTCTCTCTTATAAGGACACATATGAATATATTAAGTGCCCACCTAGATAATCCTGGGTAACCTCTTTCCCTAAAGAGTTTTAACTTTATAGCATCATTTGTGTAGAATATAAGGCAATATTCACTTCAGAAGATGGGCTTTCAATTAAATGGAATCCTTTATCAAAAAGAAACATCTTCCTGATTAATTGTCCTGTTTCAAAAGGAACATTTCTTGTTTGTACTAACTCTCTTGAACTTTCATTTGAACCATAAAAACAACTAGTTTCTCAAAGGTGAAAAAAAAAAAAAAAAAAGAGGGAAGAAAGAAAGAAAATACCTGGCAATGACTCTAAATTTTCATATCTTAAATTGTATTTCCATTTGAAAGATTAAAAAAAAATGAAAGATTTTGGAGACATTGCATGTTTATTTTTTCCCTTGATAGTCCCTCATCATTCCACAACTCAGCAATGTATTACATCTAGATCACTGAATTCTTGTGTTCAACCATATATTACAATCTTAACTGTGACATTTTATAAAATATTTTTTTCTGAGGGTGAAGGCAAAGTTACTTCTTCATAGAAAGAAATGATCACATATTTATTAATTTTATTAAAATTATATTTTCCTTTTTTCTCCCAGAGAATATTTTGAAACATATTTGAATATAATTTTAACAGAATCATACAATAAAATATCCAAATAATATTGCAAAATAATTAAATGTTGAAAGTAAGATAAGATAAAAATTTGAAATGCCATACCAATTGCGTGTTCAAAAATAGTTTGAAGCAGTTTTATTTGCAAGTCACAAACCTTTATAGACTTGCTTTAAAATTGTTAAATGCTACTATATGCACACATTACTTTCATTAGTCAATTGCTCAGAAACAGGGAAATAAATTTATAAAATATAGTTTATCTGGGTTTTGTTATATTTCCTACATCTGTTTATCATGAACCTTCTTAAATAACCTGAAGGATTCTTTTTTCTATTGCTTGAATGATTTAAGTAATTTAGTTAAGATAGTTTTCCTTTTTTTTTTCTTAGGCTCACACCAGTGGTTTTACTTGCTTGGGTATTGTCTAAAATAACCCTAGATGATATAAAACATCTAAAAGATAAAGGCTTATTTTTATGTCAAATGTAAAGCATGTGGTATAAAATTTGTAAATTAGCTTTGCATGTTTTCAGTGATCTTCAAAGTGTATGATTTGAATCAAGACCTTACATTTGTATGCTTGATAACTTGAAATCATACTCATTTCTGACACAGCAGGTTTTTGATAGCTCTGTAAAAGGCAGAAGATCATTACTTCAGGCAAGGTGACAAGGATAATCACTTTCTATAATTAATGTTTAATACCTGAATGCCAGGGAGGAATCATTATGTCCTTGGTCCAAAATTTTTAACCACACTACATCATCTGCCCTCCAGGAAATATTGGTGAGAATAACTAGAGTGACTCTAGTTCAAAGAAACTGTATTAGATTTTTGTCAGCTTTTGAAAATGTTGTAATTCAAAGTAATATTTGAACTGCTAACATGCAACGCAGAGTTTATAGCTTTCTTACAGTACTAACTCTCTTTGGAAGTCTAGAAATCTGATGAAATCATTTTATCTGCACCTTTTGTCAAATAAACTGGTATTTCATGAAGAAGAAGTTGGAATCATTTAGAATATAAAATACAGTTATGTCCTTGCTTGAAAACTAGATTGAAAAATATGTCTTATTTTCCTTAAAGTCCATGTTTCTGTTATAACTGGAGATCTTTTGTCTAAAATGAGATAATTTAAATCAATATAATTTATTAATAAAGTTAAAAATAAGGATGCTTCCCTGCATAATATGAACTTGGGTTTGCGTCTTCAACTTGGAAATATGATAGACTCTGTCTATGTGTGATAGTTAGCAATATAACTTGCTGCATTTATATAAATCCTGCTGTCTTCACATACATGTTGCATCTTTGTCTTATCATGCAAATGTGTTCAAACAAGTGGAATATGTATTTTATTTTCTACCACATTTAACACTTTCCTTCTCTTTCTGGTATTTTCAAATTAAAAAAATCACTATATTTTATGTATAGTCTGATCATTTCTTTACACTTAAAACCTTGTAGTTCTAATTGAACAATTTTATTTCAGATAAGGATTTTTGGAAATGTTATCAGATTTTTTAGAACTATATTATTTTCATTATTTTTCAGCTTACTAAAGCCTATCTCCAGGAAATTTTCCTCCTGAAAACTCTTAAGTGTCTGGCATTTGTGTCCCATATTGACCGTAAATGAGCCAGACTATTGATGGAGATGGATTGTGGGTTCAGTGTAAGCCTTACTGTGAAACTAAGAAGTGATAAGTCTACAAAGAGTTGAAGATAAACAATGCAGATAGCAATTAACAGCGTTTCATGTGGAGGGTAGCCAATTCAAACATGGGATTCTTCCAGGCAAGAATACTAGAGTGGGTCGCCGCACCCTCTTCCAGGGGATCTTCCAGACCCAGAGATGAAACCCGTGTCTCCTGTAACTCCTGCATTGGCAGGTGGATTCTTTATTGCTGAGGTTCCAGGGAACCCCAAGATTAGTGGTGGATGATGTCAAAGAGGACAGTTCTTGTAAGGACTTGGAGGACGACATGAGGAGACAGATTATCTTGTAACCAAAATTTTCCCATAGGATTTGACGCCTTTGATGCAGGTCTGATTGGCTGATGGAAAGCATACAGCTACCTCATTTCTAAATCAACATTCTATTAGAATGAAAGAAGGAATGCACATACTAGAAAGTCCCTGGAGAAGCACTAGCACTAGAAAAGGACCAAAACAACACTTTAGTCATACAGAAATTTTGGAAAATATGCAATAGGTGCAATCAACTTGACTCTAAAAACAGTTAATAACAAGAAATGCATAAGCTCCCTCAGCAAAAGAAAAGATCTCAGAAAAGACAAGGAGATTTTTGCTTTGTTAGTTTAGTTTTAGTTAAAGGTGGATGGAAGAATAATGATTAAAGGCCAATAAAGGCTCAGTTCTCTTGAAAGAGCTGATGCCTGCCTATAACTCCAGAGTAAAGCCAGGTCCAGTGCACTGCACTGGGAATGACTACAGTGTGTGACCCAAACTATGCATCTTCTAGGTGCCCAGCATCTTTTTTGTCGATACACACTCAGTGGACAAGAGAAGTGAGGCAAGAGAATCATAGTTTGTGAGTCTTACTAAAATCCAGCAAAGAAAATTAATGGGTAATGCGCCACATAAGACCTGTGCAACAGCACTATATATTCTACAATAGCAAAACTGAATATTCCATATTTGATATGACAAATAATATGGATATACTTAGGTACATATAGTACAAATCTATTTAAAATATATATGTATGGATATTGATAACTTTATTATCATCACAATATGTACATGTTTTTCAAATGTCAGTAGAACATATTTAGCAATTGTCTTATAATCAGGCATTAAGAAGAATCCAACTCAAGATAAAATGTCGTTTTAACCAATAGATACATAAAATGTTTTACATATTCTCATACTACATAAAAATGCAATATGTAATGAGATAAATGATAATTAAATTATACTCCGCCCCAAATCTCCACATCTTGGTAATTTTAGAAATTCAATAGAAATAAACCACAATATTAGTGTTAGGTTAGAAAAAATTGTGGAATATAAGATTATAACACAATATAAGTAAATTTAAAATATATAATCTTTTGGCTCTAGAAGATATAAAAGTATAACAAAACAAAATATAGTAGTGGAGTGAAATATTTAACAAATCTAAGGGTAATTATTTCTTAAGGTTAAAACAATAAGAAGACACAGATGAAAATGTGCAGCAGAAAGGAGTGGAGGGTGGTTTTAGGGATGATGTTGCAGTTTTCTAAAGGATATGGATGGAGGGTAAAGTTTGATAGCACTCTCCACTTACAATAATTTTTTTGCTCTAAATCTCATTAACAATAATTCTTCTCTTATTAAAGACAAAATGTTCTCCCCAGATATGTTAAAGTAGACTCTGCAAAACTATGTTACACACATTCTGCATGTCTTAGTGTGTATACTGATAAAATATAAATATAAATAATCAACCCAAAGGAAAATGTAGCATCCTGCCCTTAGTACTAAAATTTTTCCTTTTCTTGATGAGCAACATTTGATACATCATGTAAAAAGTTACTCATTAATGACTTCAACTAATTGAGTTAAAACTATTTACAAGATATAGCGCTTTTTGTGTAAAACATCATTTAAAAAAAAAAGAGGGCTTCTTAAATTTTAAATCCACTTTGGATTTTTTTGGAAAATTAAAGATCCATTATGTTTGAAATCTAAAGTTTTTGATCATGAAAACTGCACCTGGGTCTTCTGTATTCACCAGCCCTTAAATGTCTGCTCACGATCCACAGATCCATGTAGTACATCACACAGCATCACATAGCACATGTGTTAGTCATGTCCTAGCCATGAAGTTAAAAGACACTTGCTCCTTGGAAGAAAAGCTGCGACCAACCTAGACAGCATATTAAAAAGAAGAGACATTACTTTGCGGACTAAAGTCCGTCTAGTTTTTTTTTTTTTTCCCCCTATAGTTTTTCCAGTAGTCATGTATGGATGTGAGAGTTGGGCAATAACGAAAACTGAGCACCAAAGATTGATACTTTTGAACTGTGGTGTTGAAGAAAACTCTTGAGAGGCCCTTGGACTTCAAGATCAAACTAGTCAATCCTAAAGGAAATCAGTCCTGAATATAGATTGAAAGGACTGATGCTGAAGCTGAAACTACAATACTTTGGTCACCTGATATGAAGAACTAACTCATTGGAAAAGACCCTGATGCCGGGAAAGATTGAGGGCAGGAGGAGAAGGGGATGATAGGGGATGAGATGGTTGGATGGCATCACCGACTTGATGGACATGAGTTTGAGCAAACTCCGAGAGTTGGTGATGACAGGGAAGCCTGGCGTGCTGCAGTCCATGGGGTTGCAAAGAGTTGGACACAACTGAGCAACCAACTGACTGACTGAAGCATTTGGCATATACAGTTGATCCCTTTTTCTATGAAGTTTCAAGACGCTAGTGGATACCTGAAACCACATTTAGTATGGAAATTTATGTATAGATTTTTTTCTATACATATATAAATATGATAAAGTTTAATTTATAAATTAAGAACAGTAAGAGATGAACAACAAAAATAAATAATAAATTAGAGCAATTCTAGCAATATAGTGTAATAAAAGCTTTGTGAATATTGTCTCTTTCTCTCTCTCTCTTAAAATATTTTGTTGTACTTAATTCACCCTACTTGTGATGGTGTGAGGTGGTAAAACACATGATGAGATGAAGTTAGGTGAACGATGCAGGCATTATGAGTAGCATTAGGCTACTACTGGCCTTCTGACCACACACCAGAAAAACCATCTGCTTCATGGGATCCTGGATCATTGAGCCAGGACATTGCTAATGGTTGAGGACCCCAGGAAAGACAGAGTGGAATAGCATGAGATGTCATCACATTACATAGAATGGTGCACAATTCAAAGTTCATGAATTGCTTGTTTCTAGAATTTTCAATTTAATATTTTTCAGACTGCAGTTGGCTAAGGATAACTAAAACCATAGAAATTTAAGTAGCAAGTAAGGAGAGACCACAGTGAACTGGTGAAAATACAAAAATGGTGTCTGTCTTGTTTCTGAATTTTTCTCCTGTTTAAGGATGACAAAAATGCTGAAGATAATCTGGGCTGACAGTTTCCTGGTTGGTGAAGGAAAAAAAAAAGAAGGCACAGGATCAGGGTGGCTGGTTAAGATGGGCCATCAGTCCACTGTAGCTGAGGATGGATGTTTCATGAGTTGGGATATGTATGTATTGGGCTTTCCTGGTGGCTCAGTGGTAAAGAATCTGCCTGCCAAGCAGGAGACTCAGGTTTGAACCCTGGGTTGGGAAGATACCCTGGAGGAGGAAGTGGCAACCCACTCCAGTAATCTTGCCGGGAAACTTCCATGCACAGAGGAGCCTGGCAGGCTACAGTCCATGGGATCCCAAAGAGTCAGTGCACTGGGCATAACCAAAAGGAGGAGACTGAAAGTATAAATGGGGGAAGCCAAGAGGGATGGATAGGAAGCATGAGGAGGACTCCTTTGGTAGTATCTGACTATTAAAAGATCTGTCTGTCTACGTGAGCTGAACTGAGCTGTAACTTGACTGTTGTTCTACACTGTTTAGTCCATCACTCCAAAATATTGTTGTGATGAAACAAGAACTGAGGAAAAGAAATAAATCAACCTGACAGACTGATCTGAGTAATAGGAACTACAAATTCCAACTTTTCAGAGGCAGAGAGCAATGTGCTAGAGAGAGGAGGGACATAAAAGAGATGACTGTGGTTTAGATTTTATTCTAAATGTGATTGCTCAGAGTGAGCTATTGAAGGATTTTAAGCAAGGAGATTGTATGATTTCTTGAACATTTGAGAATGTCATCCTGGGAACAAATTATAAAGAAACAAAAACAGTAGCAGGGGGACCATGTAGGCATTATGCTAAATGAAAAGATCTTGTTATATGTGAAATCTTGAAAATAAATAAATAGATAACCCAGCTCATGGATACAGAGAGTAGATTGGTGGTGGCCAGAGGTAGGGAATGGAGGGTGGGAGAAATGAGTTACTGTTTAATTTAAATAAATTTAGATTAAAATAAAAGAATAAAATAATCAGAGAAAGGAAGCAGAGGGCTATTTCAGATATTTCAGGGCTATTTCTCATCCCTTATTTGAAGAGGGTAATTATTGAAAATATGAAGACCTGATTCTGGAAATGAGTCACGTATGAAACAATGGTAGAAAACTATCCCCACGAACAGTAGTACACTATGATATAAGTAATTTCTCTTGGTAGTTCTTATAAAATATTTTCAAAGACATTATTGCAAAGTAAATCTGCAATCATTCTTTATTATTGCTCTCATTTCAACTAAGAATAAAAGTAGTGAGTGTTGTATTTTTATGATCTTATACCTCTTTTGTATGTGTTTAAATATCTATTAAAAGATGACTATAGAAATTGTCAAACACTTCAGTGTGAAAGTCAGGCTCTTTATTTTATGATCCAGAAGAAATCAAACAATATGTTTATCCTCTCAAAATTAAAAACATTACCCTAAATTGTGCGCAATAAGAGTTGGTATTTTTGAGAGCTTCTTAAAGGCCTAAGAGGATAATCATTATCATTTTTTTAAAAAGGATATTTAGTAATAAGTAAGTTTAGTTGTAGGTTAAAAATTACCTCCACTCATATATGTTTAGGGAAGGCATAAATCACTTAATATGAAACATATGAAATACAAAAAAATAAGAGGTCATGCTATTTAAAAGCATAATAAATTACTGTAAATGTGAATTATAAAACCATAAATACATTTATGAGAGCTTACATTTTTGCTTTATATATTTAAAAATAACTCAACATCTCATTTTTAAAAGACTCAAGCTACAGGTGCAGCCTATATTACCATATTTAATGTAAAATGCAAATTTTCTATTTAAATAACTTTATTCCTGTTTGACTGAAATTTTAACTATAAAAAGATGATTTCTTTCTTCACATGCATTTAAAAATTAAAATGAAAAAGCTAATACAAAATTTTTCAGCTCTAAAATATTGTTAGATGTCTTTTTATAATAAAAAAACTTTTTTATAATAGCTTTATTATTTTTAATTACCTGCATCACTGACTGAAGAATTCTGTCAATCAAGAGAGGCTAGAAAATAAAAAATCAAGAAACACTTTTAGCAGATACTACCACTGCTATATAATTATATATATAAATATATGTAGAGAGAGAGAGAGAGAGAGACATATATGCTTTTTTGCTGCTACAAAATCAAATTAAAAAACATTTGTTCTTAAGTAATTTGTCTTTGTTTTTTGTTTTTCTTTTTTAGTAATTTGTCTTTGAAAGACAAAGTAATTTGTCTGATTTAATATCAATATGGATATATTTGTGAGTTAATATATGTATGCACTATTCTACTAAGTCACAAAAAATTATTTATGAATTATGTGCCATAGCTTACTAGTGTATTTATTTATATAATTTATGATTTACTATCTTTTAAGACAGGTGAGTTAAAATTGCAAACTGCCTTAAAATGCATGCAGTTTTTGGAGGACAGAAATTTGTTAATAAAGCAACAAAGTGATTTTGTTACCACTTTTTAAATAATAATTATAATAATAATTATAATTATAATGTAATAATTATAATAATAATAATTATTGGTTACCTTGAGCTGTTTCTACTAACAAAAATTTCTCTAAGTTATGTTTTGATTATTAACCCCATTCTCAGGATAAAGAAACTGAAAGCAAGAAAGTTTAAATAACTTCCCCAAAGTTACTTTACTGGGAATCAAATGTAAGGGCTCTGACCTAAAGCACTGAACTACTGTGAAATTACAGTGTGTTTGGTTGATGTGTGAACTATTATTTCACTGAATGATGAACTACATTTCCAATATTAAGACATACATTCTTATGCTCCAAGTAGCAATATACTAGGAGAAATAATGTCCAACTTCAGTAAAATACTTGGCTGGGATTCAAATATGGTTATTCCTGTTTACTATTCTGGGAGACAGTAGGTTTTGAAAGTAGTTAATTTTCAGAAAGCTTTTGTGTAAGAGAGATGCATGTCCATGTTGCCCAAATATGTGAATTGAGTGCTTGGAGTTTGTCAACATTCAGAAAACTAAGATCATGGCATCTGGTCCCATCACTTCATGGCAAATAGATGGGGAAACAGTGAAAACAGTGATAGACTTATTTATTTACTTGTCTCCCAAATCACTGCAGATGGTGACTGCAGCCATGAAATTAAGAGATGCTTACTCCTTGGAAAAAAAGTCGTGACCAACCTAGACAGCATACTAAAAAGCAGAGACATTATTTTGCCAACAAAGTTTCAGATAGTCAAAGCTATGGTTTTTCCAGTGATCATGTATGGATGTGAGTTCAGTCCTGAAGAAAGCTGAGTGCTGAAAAATTGATGCTTTTGAACTGTGGTGTTGGAGAAAACTCTTGAGAGTCCCTTGGACTGCAAGGAGATCCAACCAGTCCATACTAAAGGAAATCAGTCCTGAATATTCATTGGAAGGACTAATGCTGAAGCTGAAACTCCAATAATTTGGAAACCTGATGTGAAGAACTGACTCATTTGAAAAGACCCTGATGCTGGGAAAGATTGAGGGCAGGAGGAGAAGGGGACAACAGAGGATGAGATGGTTGGATGGCATCACTGACTTAATGGACATTAGTTTGAGTAAACTCCAGGAGTTGGCGATGGACAGGGAGGCCTTGCGTGCTGCAGACCATGGGGTTGCAAAGAGTTGGACACAACTGAGCAACTGAACTGAACTGAATTGTGATTGTCTATAATAGGGGTCCCTGACACACTTGTCTCATGGCCTAGAGAGAGATGTGATTATAAAGGTCAACTGAGCATTCTTTCTTTTTTTCCCTTACTCTATATATATATATATATATATATATATATATATATATATATATAATGGTGTATAGCCACTTTACAGTATTGTGAGTTGATTTACAATGTTGTTTAGTTTCAGGTGTACAACAAAGTGATTCAGTTATACATACACATGTATCTATTCTTTATCAGATATCTTCCCATTTAGATTATCATAGAATATTGAATAGAATTCACTATGTTGCATAATAAATCCTTATTATCTATATTATATATAGGAGTGTGCATATTAATTCCAAACTCCTAATTTATCCCTCTCCCTCCATTTTTCCTTTTTGGTAACGATAAGTTTGTTTTGGCTTCGGCATAGTCAATAAAGAAGAAACAGATGTTTTTCTGGAACTCTCTTGCTTTACTGATGATCCAGCAGATATAGGCAATTTGACCTCTGGTTCCTCTGCCTTTTCTAAAACCAGCTTGAACATCGGGAAGTTCACGATTCATATACTGCTGAAGCTGGTTTGGAGAATTTGAAGCATTACTTTACTAGTGTGTGAGATGACTGCAATTGTGCGGTAGTTTGAACATTCATTGGCATTGCCTTTCTTTGGGATTGGAATGAAAACTGACCTTTTCCAGTCCTGTGGCCACTGCTGAGTTTTCCAAATTTGCTGGCATATTGAGTGCAGCACTTTCACAGCATCATCTTTCAGGATTTGAAATAGCTCAACTGGAATTCCATCACATCCACTAGCTTTGTTTGTAGTGATGCTTCCTAAGGCCCACTTGACTTCACATTCCAGGATGTACCATCGTGATTATCTGGGTCGTGAAGATTTTTTTCTACAGTTCTTCTGTGTATTCTTGCCACCTCTTCTTTATGTCTTCTGCTTCTGTTAGGTCCATACCATTTTTGTCCTTTATTGAACCCATCTTTGCATGAAATGTTTCCCTGGTATCTCTAATTTTCTTGAAGAGATCTCTAGTTTTTCCCATTCTATTGTTTTAGTCTATTTGTTTGCACTGATCGCTGAGGAAGGCTTTCTTATCTCTCCTTGCTCTTCTTTGGAACTCTGCATTCAAATGGGTATATCTTTCTTTTTCTCCTTTGCTTTTTGCTTCTCTTCTTTTCACAGCTGTTTGTAAGGCCTCCTCAGACAGCCATTTTGCTTTTTTGCAGTTCTTCTTGGGGATGGTCTTGACCCCTGTCTCCTATACAATGTCATGAGCCTCTGTCCATAGTTCATCAGGCACTCTGTCTATCAGGTCTAGTCCCTTAAATTTATTTCTCACTTCCACTGTATAATCTATAAGGAATTTGATTTAGGTCATACCTAAATGCTCTAGTGGTTTTCCTTACTTTCTTCAATTTAAGTCTGAATTTGGCAATAAAGAATTCATGGTCTGAGCCACAGTTCTCTCCAAGTCTTGTTGCTGACTGTATAGAGCCTCTCCTTCTTTGCCTGCAAAGAATATAATCAATCTGATTTTGTTGTTAGCCATCTGGTGATGTCCATGTTAGAGTCTTCTCTTGTGTTATTGGAAGAGGGTGTTTGCTATGACCAGTGTGTTCTCTTGGCAAAACTCTATTAGTCCTATATATATGACATATATATACAGAGAGAGAGAGACATATATATGACATATATATACAGTAGATATGTATATATGTATATATGTATACATATATGTATACATATATATACATATATATTAGTCATATATATATGACATATATATATATGTCATATATATACAGAGAGAGAGAGAGAATGAAATAGCTAAGAATTCTGCTTGCACCTTTGTGGGCACAACTAACATCACTTTGAGGTCCAAGCAACAAATGCGGATACAGAGGTGTGTTAGTCATCATCTTAACCTCAGTACACAAGTACTTGTCATTCAGGAGCTCAGAACTCTGATGCCATTTTGATTGATCAAGGTTTCAACATGGGTTTGATGGCACTTGAGTCCTGGAAGTATTGGGTATTGGAAAACTCAGTCGGTGCCCCTTGGGAGAACTAAGGTCTTGCTCAAAACCATTGTCCTGTGTCCCCAAGTACTTTAGACAATGACTGAGAAAATAATGTCTCGAGAATGGATTAGTCAACAAAATGCATGATTAATATTGACATTCATTAACATTAAAAATTAGCAAGTGTGGATTTTTCAAGACCTGAGGTATATTGGAATTGTTAGGAGAATAGCCCCATATAACCATCAGTAGAGCTGATGGACTAGAGTACATTGGAAAGGACTAGAGACTACATTGGAAATAGTCCATTGCCTTTTAGAATGATAGCAGATTTTTTTCCCAAATAAAAATGTCCAGCCTGCTTGTAGACATAATTTGATCTGTTTTATGTTAAGAGAATAAGTTTCCAGTCTTGCCTTGATTAGGGCAATTACATTTATATTATATTTATTATTCATATTTATATTATTATTTCATTAATAGATATTAATGGTCCACAATTGTTTGAATACTCAAATACAGAGACACAGATATGAAGGACCAACTACACATTACACGTGGATTTTTTACTGTGCAGAGATCAGTGAGTTGTTCAAAGTTCAACTGTATTTATCTCATAAAATGTTTCCTGTTAAAAAAAGCTGGTGAAACACACATTCAAGCACACATTTCAAAGGAAAGCACAGAATGTGGCTTTATCAAGTAAAGCAGCTTTTTTTTATTTGCAAAACTTAGGTGGTAGCCTGAAATCTTCCCATTTGTCTTCAGTAGCTGGTCATCACCAAACTCTTCATTCATTTCCAAACACAGAGCCGTGTCATGAAGAATTCCATAAGCCGGTTTGAATTGACAGTTGGCTGATTAAATAAAGTTGGAAGATTAAGTAATGAGAGGGATTTTTTTCCCCAAACTTATACCACAATTTTGCAATATGTTGCTAATAAGCATTGTAAGTTAATTTGATTTTATTATATTTTCTCCTGCTTTTCCTAAAGCCTTTCAGGGCCAATGCATCAAGCTTTGTTAAAATGAGCATCCAACTATGTGAAATTATATCCTTTTAATCAGATGCTAGTATCTATCCCCTCCAGAAGGTCTCAGCATATGTGTTGCCGGAGTATTCATTAAGATCTGGAGACTCCTGGCATATGATTTATGTAAATGAATTCAACGTTGATGTTTCAGGTATTTCTATGTTTGGATCACTTCTCAGAATATTCTGAATAACTTATAAAATAACATTCTGAGTCAGAGTTGGCACTCTTTCATCAGAGTTAGATTCCCTGGCAAACTGCTCACTACTTCGTCCTATAACCCATCTATTAAATTAAAAAACATTATCCTTCAAAGACCTTTCTATAACTGTATTTGCACATATATTATTCAGAGCACCTCTCTAAAGCCCTTGATATTGTCAATAAGAAACTCTCAGAACTGCTAGATAAAGGCTATTTGAAATATTTATCAACCCAGTTCTGCCTGTGAGTTCCTCTGGAGACATGTATTTAAAGTGAGCAGTATGAATATAAGTCCTTTATTGATATTGTCCTTGTTAAATCAATTGCAGATGATGGGTTTGACTCTCTGAGTCACTGGGCCTCAGGATCCCATGTGAAGAATAAAGACCTTAATCATATTTGTGGTAGAATTGTTGTTTTCTGATGTGACATAAACAATAGCTTTAGGCTGTATTCTTATACCTCTAAAAACATGATGTTCTCATCATATAACTACAATTTCCTCACTTAGAAAATAGAGTTGTTGTCCCATGGCTATCATTATTTTTATGTTTCAGGCTAATATTTACATTGTTTACTGGCACAGAAGCAGGTCATGAAATAAATGATCTGACACAAGTGTACAATTGAGTTTTACTTTGGTATATTCTGATTCTTAACTAAAATCTTTAGGTTATGGTTCATAATTTTATATGCCATTAAAATTTTCAGAGTTGGAAGTATACGATTGAATTTGTCACAAAATTTTAAAGGGAGATATATTGCCAAACATAATCATCCCCTTTCCAAATGTGCTTTAATATGTTATTGGAGATTGGAGACAATGTTACTTACAGTGTTAATGTTTTTATACCCTGGTAGCCCACTAATCGCTAATCTACTGTGATTTATACAATTCCTGTCACTATAAATAGTGCTTCAATAGCTAGGATTTCTTTACCTTAAACAAATAATCCTATCTCAGAAAACTAATAGCTGCTTTGCCATCACATATGTTCTAAATGCAAAATTGTATGTCAATGATATCTATATAAAAAATGTACATTTTGTCTTTTCCTAAACAAAATTGTTTCCTCTCATCTCACTCCATGTAATTAAAACAAACAAACAAACAAACAAAAACATGAAATGCTTTCACAGGACAACCCAGATTTTAATATCTTCCATGAAAACATATGAATTCTTAAAATTAGCATGCTTTAGTGTTATATAGTTGAAGAAAAATTATTTCAAAGCCAGTAAGCATTCCTTAAGAAAGAGATTAAAATATAACACTGGAACCATGTATGATATATATATATATATATTTAATCCAGTTACAAGGTTTTTGGAGAAATTGTTCAATCCAGATAGTACTTTACTTCAGTGCCATTTCTCTGGCTGATTCTAAAATTATACATAGAATTATATGTTGTCACGTTTGTGTAATTTTCCTGTTTTTGTTGTTGTTGTTTGTTTGTTTTACAGATCTTTGCTCTGACATATTATGAGAAAAACCTTGCCAAAGCTTTCAATTTGGCATCACTGCAAGGTCCTTGACTCATTAGGGTGGCTCCTTCAAATTTACCCTTATTCCTCTGCCAGAAAACATGATCAAAGACATTACTCCTCCATCCAGGATGTAACAGCATCAGCAGGTTTTAAAGTAGACAGTCTCTCTTGTCTCTACCTGGCAAAGACTTAAGTAAAACATCCAGATGCTTGTATGGGCAGTCAGAGTTGCACTCAGAACTCTTTCTTCCTGGATTATCATAACACACTGTGGAAATTTACTACTTCAGATATTATTTTTACTGATTTAAAATTACTTAACTAATGAGAAAACATAAAATGCATAGCCCAGGCATTTAATGCACAGCCCTATGGTATATCCTGTTAATAACACTGACCACTTCTAATTTCTAGTATTTTTTGATCAAATTCATTATAAAATGTTTCCTTTTTTTTCTTTTTAATGAGACAATGTCAAACATAATTCTTATAAGCTGCTGTATAAAAATATATATACATTAACAAGTGTTTACTCATTTGGTATTCATCATTATGATGGCCAATTCAAAATAAATGTGGTATATTTCAGTTGGTTTTCTATATTTACCAGTTTTCATGATGAAATGTGATAAATATTGTCATATTCATCAAATAAATTTTGAGGTAACCCTATTTCTAATGCACTTCTAATGAAAAGTTCTTGACCCTACATTGTTCAAAATCACAAATTCAAATTTTTATTAGTATAAAACCAAATTCATTACTTTTTAAAGGTTTCACTGTTATATATTTCCTTATTGATTATTATATGATTATAATAAAACAACTAAAGCATTTTACATAAAGTACATAAGAAGGGAATTGAGCTTGAGAAATATGACCAATAAATCAAATTTGAAGTCTTTCAGTGACCATCAATTATTTTTTGCTAAATTGGATTTATGGCTTAGGGATACATGATATCTATCTATTGGAAACTGAAGTCTCAAGGATAAACATTTTAACAATTGTGACTCAGTACTGTTCGTGGGTTCTCAAGACAAGAATACTAAAGTGGTTTGCCATTCCCTTTTTCCATGGACCACGTTTGTTCAGAACTTTCATCCATTACCCCTTTGTCTTGGGTGTGGCTACATGGCATGGCATGGCTCGGAGTTTCATTGAGTTAAACAAGGCTGTGATCCATGTGATCACTTTGGCTAGTTTTCTGTGACTGTGGTTTTCATTCTGTCTGCACTCTGATGCGTTTTTGTACTGTTCATGGAGCTCTCAAGGCAAGAATTCTGAAGTGGTTGGCCATTCCCTTCTCCAGTGGACCGCATTTTACTTGCCTCCTGAGAAATCTGTATGCAGATCAAGAATCAAAAGTTAGAACCAGACATGGAACAACAGACTAGTACCAAATTGGGAAAGGAGTACATCAAGGCTGTATATTGTCACCCTGCTTATTTAACTTATATGCAGAGTACATAATGGGAAATGCCAGGCTGGATGAAGTACAAGCTGGGATCAAGATTGTAGGGAGAAATGCCAATAACCTCAGATATGAAGATGACACCACCCTTATGGTAGAAAGTCAAAAACTAAAGAGCCTCTTGATGAAAGTGTAAGAGGAGCATGAAAAAGCTGGCTTAAAACTCAACATTCAAAAAATGAAGATTATGGCATCCAGTCCCATCACTTCATGGCAAATAGATGGGAAAACAGTGACAGATTTTATTTTGGGGGGCTCCAAAATCACTGCAGATGGTGACTGCAGCCATGAAATTAAAACATACTTGCTTCTTGTAAGAAAAGCTATGACCACTAGACAGCATATTAAAAAGCAGAGACATTACTTTGCCAACAGATCCATCTTGTCAAGGCTATATTTTTTCCAGTAGTCATAAATGGATGTGAGAGTTGGACCATAAAGAAAGCTGAGTGCCAAAGAATTGATGCTTTTGAACTGTGGTGTTGGAGAAGACTCTTGAGAGTCCCTTGGACTGCAAGGAGATCCAACCAGTCAATCCTAAAGGAAATCAGTCCTAAATATTCATTGGAAGGACTGATGCTGAAGCTGAAATTCCAATTCTTTGGCCACCTAATGTGAAGACCTGAGTCGTTGGAAAAGACCCTGATGCTAGGAAAGATTGAAGGCAGAAGGAAAAGGGGGCGACAGAGGATGAGATGGTTGGATGGCATCACCGACTCGATGGACATGAGTTTGAGCAAGCTCCAGGAGCTGGTGATGGACAGTGAAGCCTGGTGTGCTGTAATCCATGGAAATGCAAAGTCAGACACGGGTGAACAACTGAACTGACTGCCCTCTGATGGATGAGGATAAGAAGCTTCCACAAAGAAGCTTCCTGATGGGAGGGACTGACTGTGTGGAAAACTAAGCCATGCTCTGCTGCTGCTAGGTCACTTCAGTCATGTCCGACTCTATGTGACCCCATAGAGTCACATATGTGAGCCCACCAGGCTCTGCCATCCCTGGGATTCTCCAGGCAAGAACAATAGAATGGGTTGCCATTTCCTTCTCCAATGCATGGAATTGAAAAGTGAAAGTGAAGTCGCTCAGTCGTGTCTGACTCTTCACAACCCCATGGACTGCAGCCCACCAGGCTCCTCCGTCCACTGGATTTTCCAGGCAAGAGTACTGGAGTGGGGTGCCAAGGTCATGCTCAGTAAGTCTTTAATCCAATTTTCTGCTGATGGGTAGGACTGTGTTCCCTCCCTGTAGTTTGACCTGAGGCCTAACTATAGCAGGGGTAATGTCAGTAAAGGCAGTCAGTTCAGTTGCTCATTGAGTCTGACTCGTTGCTACCCCATGAATTGCAGCACGCCAGGCCTTTTTGTCCATCACCAACTCCCAGAGTTTACTCAAACCCATGTCAATCGAGTCAGTGATGCCATCCAACCATCTCATCCTCTGTCGTCCCCTTCTCTGCCTGACCCCAATCCCTCCCAGCATCAGGGTCTTTTCCAATGAGTCAACTTTCGCGTCAGGTGGCCCAAGTACTGGAGTTTCAGCTTCAGCATCAGTCCTTCCAAAGAACACCCAGGACTGATCTCCTTTAGGATGGACTAGTTGGATCTCCTTGTAGTCCAAGGGACTCTCAAGAGTCTTCTCCAACACCGTAGTTCATAAGCATCAATTTTTCGGTGCTCAGCTTTCTTCACGGTCCAACACTCACATCCATACATGACCACTGGAAAAACCATAGCCTTGACCAGACAGACCATTGATGGCAAAGTAATGTCTCTGCTTTTTAATAGGCTATCTCAGTTGGTCATAACTTTCCTTCCAAGGAGTAAGCATCTTTTAATTTCATGGCTGCAATCACCATCTGCAGTGATTTTGGAGCCCCCAAAAATAAAGTCTGTCACAGTTTCCACTCTCTCCCCATCTATTTCCCATGAGGTGATGGGATCAGATGCCATCTTAGTTGTCTGAAGATTAAGCTTAAAGCCAACTTTTTCACTCTCCTCTTTCACTTTCATCAAGAGACTTTTTAGTTCATCTTCACTTTCTGCCATAAGGGTGGTGTCATCTGCATAGCTGAGGTTATTGATATTTCTCCAAGCAATCTTGATTTCAACTAGTGCTTCACCCAGCCTAGAGTTTCTGATGATGTACTCTGCATATAAGTTAAATAAGCAGAGTGACAATATACAGCCTTGATGTACTCCTTTTCCTATTGGGAACCAGTCTGTTGTTCCATGTCCAGTTCTAACTGTTGCTTCCTGACCTGCATACAGGTTTCTCAAGAGGCAGGTCAGGTGGTCTGGTATTCCCATCTCTTTCAGAATTTTCCATGGTTTACTGTGATCCACACAGTCGAAGGCATTGTCATAGTCAATAAAGCAGAAATAGATGTTTTCCTGGAACTCTCTTGCTTTACCAATGATCCAGCAGATGTTGGCAACTTGATCTCTGGTTCCTCTGCCTTTTCGAAAACCAGCTTGACCATCTGGAAGTTCACGATTCACGTATTGTTGAAGCCTGGCTTGGAGAACTTTGAGCATTACTTTACTAGCATGTGAGATGAGTGCAATTATGCGGTAGTTTAAATATTCTTTGGGATTGCCTTTCTCAGAGATTGGAATGGAAACTGAACTTTCCAGTCCTGTGGCCACTGATGAGTTTTCCAAATTTGCTGGCATATTGAGTGCAGCACTTTCACAGCATCATCTTTCAGGATTTGAAATAGCTCAACTGGAATTCCATCACATCCACTAGCTTTGTTTGTAGTGATGCTTCCTAAGGCCCACTTGACTTCACATTCCAGGGTGTCTGGCTCTAGGTGAGTGATCACACCATCATGATTATCTGGGTCGTGAAGATCTTTTTTTTTCTACAGTTCTTCTGTGTATTCTTGCCACCTCTTCTTAATATTGTCTGCTCCTCTTAGGTCCATACCATTTCTGTCTTTTATCAAACCCATCTTTGTGTGAAATGTTCCCTTGATATCTCTAATTTTCTTGAAGAGATCTACAGTCTTTCCCATCCTGTTGTTTTCCTCTATGTCTTTGCATTGATCGCTGAGGAAGGCTTTCTTATTTCTCCTTGCTATTCTTTGGAACTCTGCATTCAAATGAGAATATCTTTCCTTTTCTCCATTGCTTTTTGCTTCTCTTCTTTTCACAGATATTTGTAAGGCAACCGTTTTGCCTTTTTGCATTTCTTTTCCATGGGGATGGTCTTGATCCCTGTCTCCTGTACTATGTCATGAACCTCCGTCCATAGTTCATCAGGTTCTCTGTCTATCAGATCCAGTCCCTTAAATCTATTTCTCACTTCCACTGTATAGTCATAAGGGATTTGATTTAGGTCATACCTGAATGGTCTAGTGGTTTCCCCTACTTTCTTCAGTTTAAGTCTGAATTTGGCAATAAGGAGTTCATGATCTGAGCCACAGTCAGCTCCTGGTCTTATTTTTGCTGATGGTATAGAGCTTCTCCATCTTTGGCGGCAAAGAATATAATCAATCTGATTTCGGTGTTGGCCATCTGGTGATGTCTATGTGTAGAGTCTTCTCTTGTGTTGTTGGAAGAGGGTGTTTGCTATGAGCAGTGCATTCTCTTGGCAAAACCTATTAGCCTTTGCCCTGCTTCATTCCGTACTCCAAGGCCAAATTTGCCTGTTACTCCAAGTGTTTCTTGACTTCCTACTTTTGCATTCCAGTGCCCTATAATGAAAAGGACATCTTTTTGGGGTGTTAGTTCTAAAAGGTCTTGTAGGTCTTCATAGAACCACTCAACTTCAGCCTCTTTAGCATTACTGTTTGGGGCATAGGCTTGGATTGCCGTGATATTGAATGGTTTGCCTTGGAAATGAACAGAGATCATTCTGTCACTTTTGAGATTGCGTCCAATTACTGCATTTCAGACTCTTTTGTTGACCATGATGGCTATTCCTTTTCTTCTAAGGGATCCCTGCCCACAGTAGTAGATATAATGGTCATCTGAGTTAAAAATCACTGGTCCACTGGAGAAGGGAATGGCAAACCACTTCAGTACTTTTGCCTTGAGAACCCCATGAACAGTATGAAAAGGCAAAATGATAGGATACTGAAAGAGGAACTCCCCAGGTCGGTAGATGCTCCATATGCTGCTGGAGATCATGGAGAAATAATTCCAGAAAGAATGAAGCTATGGAGCAAAAGCAAAAATAATACCCAGTTGTGGATGTGACTGGTGATAGAAGCGAGGTCCGATGCTGTAAAGGGCAATATTGCATAGGAACCTGGAATGTTAGGTCCATGAATCAAGGCAAATTGGAAGTGGTCAAACAGGAGATGGCAAGAGTGAATGTAGACATTCTAGGAATCAGCGAACTGAAATGGACTGGAATGGGCAGTAAAGGCAACCTCCTTCAAAAGAACTTATGTCAGCACTCTGTGGCTTCCAGAGCTGTAATAGTCAGCGCCCCTGACCCTGCCGCAGGCCACTGTCAACCTATGGCTCTGCGGGAAACTCGGGGACACTCACCGGCAAGTCTGACTCAATCTGCTGTGAGATCCTTTTTCCTTTCCTGGGTCCTGGTGCACAAAAGGTTTTGTTGTGCCCTCCAAGAATCTGCTTCCCCAGTCCTGTGAAGTTCTGTAATCAAATCCCACTGGCTTTCAAGTCAAATTCCCTGGGGGTTCTCAGTCCCTTCACTGGGTCCCCACACTGTGGTTTACCAAATTCTTTAATAGAGTTAATAGTACTTATTTTGGGTCTCTGGCTTAATTTCTTTTAAGACCAAAACCTTAGAGCAAGTCTATAAGTTAATTGTTTTGGTTTATTTTATAAAAATACCTGTATATGTATATATTCACATATGCCAATAAGCAAATATATACACACAAAAATCAGAGTGTTGAAGAGATGCAATTTTATAAGCAAAAATTCCAAAGGAACATACCTTAAAGTAGCAACCCAAGACTAGAAAACTTTCAGTTTATAACTGACAAAGGAACATTATAAATTCACTTTGAGAAGTTCCTTATTCTTAAGCATTAATTTAATCTTAACTAAAATAGATGACTTGTGGTAAAATGAACAATGCTCAACCTTTCATATCATTATTACCAATTAAACAGCATGAATATTAACATAAACTTCTAAAGTGAACATTTTTGAATTGGATAATCTAATGTTCAATGTGACATATAGGATGTACTTTCCTAAAAGTGCAAGGTTATGCCCTAAAATTTATATTTTCCTGGTGACTCAGTGGTAAAGAATCCACCTGTCAAGCAGGAGAGGCAGGTTCAATCCCTGGGTCAGAAAGATCTGCTGGAGAAGGAAATGGCAACCCACTCTATTCTTGCCTGGGAAATTCCATGGACAGAGGAGCCTTGGTAGACTACAGTCCATGGGACACCCAAAGAGTCTGACATGACTTAGCAACTAAACAACAGCAGAAACAATGCACTAAAATTTTAGGTTTTGTCCCTCTCTCTTTCAGTGAATTGTTTTTTAAAGTTTATGCAAATTTAATTCAAATTCATATTAAAACAAATTATTAGCTTATTGTTTTCAGTAATTATACAGAGTCCAACATCTACAAAATGAGTTAGACAAAGAAAGCAATACATAAGCTTCATGTCAAAAACAGTTATCCTAAAACAAGCATTTTAGAAACAAATATTTCATCAGACATTTAATTTGTCTTGGCATCACTTGCTTGTGGACTTTGTAAGGAGCTGGCCATTTTTCACAGGGTCACAGACTGAAATGCAATTTACAAACAGATAATTTGAAAGATTATTTTCACGGGAAGAGTGATGATTTCCAGTCAAGTGCTTCTATTCTCTCAGTAAAAAGATAAAGTCTTCAGTGAGAATAAGGGAAAGTAAGATTTGGAAGATTTGGAGGGAAAATATACACCATGAAATAAAATAAGAAAGCAACTTACTGGGCCACAGTAGCAGGGTTTCTGGGTAGTTTTGTGTGTGCAGCTGACTTTTATGGATTTTAATTCACAAATTGTCAGTTCATTTTTCTTAATTTCTCCAGCAATTTCATAATGTGTAGTTCAGATGGTGCAAAGATATGTAGTGGACTTCAACTACAAATTGAGTGTTTATTCAGGCTCATATCATGGAGGGAGAAAGAAAACAGATTTTTGAGAGTACTTTGGATTGAAGTTTCTTAATTCCAGGTTTAGCTCAAATATCTGACACATAGTAAGTCAATTACTGCTTTTCTCAAAGATGAAATTCAACAATAAAGCCCTATCCCCACCTCAAGCCATCATACAAAGTCAGTCTGGGAAATTCATTGACCAAACGAAGCTGACTTGATTGAGAAAGAGGAGAATCAACTTGACTGCTTCTTACTCATGTCTCTAATGGGAATCATTAGGGAATACTTAGAGAACTTTGGAGACTGCTTTTAGTCATAGTTTCACAGAGATGTTCATAAATTTGATGTGTACAGGGCTTGATCTGAAATTTCAAATAAGCTAGGTGTTGGAGCAGTTGTTGTTCAGTCACCCAGTTTTGCCTGACTCTTTGCGACCCCATGGGCTGCAGATCTTCCTGTCCATCACCATATCGCAAAGTTTGCCCAAATTCACATCCTTTGCATTGGTGATGGCATCCAATCATCATTCTCTGTCATCCCCTTCTTCTGCCTTCAGTCTTTCCCAGCATCAGGGTCATTTCCAATGAGTAGTCTGTTCACATCAGGTGATCAAAGTATTGGAACTTCAGATTCAACATCAGTTCTTCCAATGAGTATTCAGGGTTGATTTCCTTTAAGATTAACTGGTTTTGACTCCTTGCTGTCCAAGGAAATCTCATGAGACTTCTCCAACACCACAGTTTGAAAGCATCAATGCTTCAGCACTGTGCCTTCTTTACAGTCCATCTCTCATAGCCATACATGACTACTGGAAATACCACAGCCTTTACTATAAGGACCTTTGTCTGAAAAGTGATGTCTGCTGTTTAACACAATGTCTAAGTTCATCACAACTTTCCTGCCAAGAAGCAATCGTCTTCTTATTACGTGGCTGTAGTCACCATCTGCAGTAATTTTAGAGTCCATGAAGAGGAAATCTGTCACTGCTTCCGCCTTTTCTCCTTCTGTTTGTCATGAAGTGATGAAGCCAGACACCTTGATTTTTTTTTTTAATATATTATTTTTAAACTGACTTTTTCACTCTCCTCCTTTACCCTCATCAAGAGGTTCTTTAGTTCCTCTTCACTTTCTCTCATTAGAGTGGTATCATCCACAGATTTGAGGTTGTTGATATTTCTCCTGCCAATCTTTATTCCAGCTTGTATCAAGCCTGGCATTTCTCATGATGTGCCCAGTGGATAAGTCAAATAAACAAGGTGACAATAAACAGCCTTGTTGTACTCCTTTCTCAATCCTGAACCAGTCAGTTGTTCCATACAGGGTTCTAACTGTTGCTTCTTGACCTGCATATAGGTTTCTCAGGAGACAGGTAAGATGATTTGGTATACCCACTTCTTTAAGAGTTTTCCACAGTTTGTTATGACCCACACTTTCAAAGGCTTTAGTGTAGTCAATGAAATGGAGATAAATGTTTTGTTTGTTTTTTTCTGGAATTCCTTTGCTTTTTCTATGATCCAACAGAAGTTGACAATTTGATCTCTGGTTCCTCAGCCTTTTCTAAACCCAGCTTGGACATTGGGAAATTTTTGGTTCACATAATGCTGAAGCCTAGCATGCAGGATTTTAAGCATAACTTTACTAGCATGGGGGACGAGGGCAATTGTCCAGTGGTTTGAACATTCTTTAGTACATCCCTTCTTGGCAATTCAGTTGAGGTTTGATCTTTTCTAGTCCTGTGGGCACTGCTGTGTTTTCCAGATTCACTGACACAATGAGAGCAGAACTTTGATAGCATCATCTTTTGGAATTTTAAATAGTTCTACTGGAATCCCATCACTTCCACTAGCTTTATTGACAGTGGTGCTTCCTAAGGCCCACTTGACTTCATACTCCAGAGAGTTTTGCTCTGGGTGAGTGACCACATCATCATTGTTATCTGGGTAAATAATATATTTTTTGAACAGTTCTTCTGTGTATGCTTTTCATATCTTCTTGATCTCTTCTGTTTCTATTAGGTCTTTACTGTTTCTGTCCTTTATTGGAACAATGTTCCTATATATGAAAGACATTAGTCCATGTGAAGGTACAGCTAGGGACCCATGAATCTGAAGAAATCCATAATCAGATAATCTAAGTTTAGACAATTTGTGTTATGCACACATCATTATTTGGAAAAAAAAAAAAAAAAAAAAAAGAAAAATCAATTCTTCTCATAAGCAGTCACATAAATTTAAAAATGTGCTTGCCCTTTTCCCATTATGCATAATCATGATGTGCTTTCTCTATTAATGTCAGAATAGTTAAAGAGGATATTGTTTTACTGGGAAGACTGTGTAAGTGTTCAGGATCAGTTTACAGAAATGATGAGATAAATTATGACTAGGAAAAGCTGTTCTCTAGAAGTCATCATGGAGAAGGAAATGGAAGTCCACTTCAATTGCCTGGAGAATTCCATGGACAGGGAAGCCTGGTGGTCTGCAGGCCACGGGATCGCAGAGAGTTGGATATGACTGAAGTGACTGAGCACAGAAGTAATCATAATAGAGTGGTGACCCAGGTAGTTGCCCAAACTTTATCTCAATTAAGACTTAATATTTAAGGTTAGTTATGGCAATTCAGTGAAAATGAAAATAATTACTTTGCCCAGAAATTTCTTTTCAAGTTTGAAATATTTTATATAAATTTTAAACAACAGAGTCACACAATTTAATGTGACATCATTTTAGAAAATTTGTGTATAAATGATTCGATGTTTCAATACCATAGCTATGAGAAAGCTTAATGAGACAGAAACAATGTCCCAAATTTAATTATATCACTGAGGTGATTTGACAAGTAAAGTTACAAACCAGTTTTACTAATGACAAGTCAGAGGGCATAGTCAACCTAGATATTTAGATGTGAAAAATATTCTAATTTAGACAACGCAGCCCATGGGGTCTCAAAGACTTGGACACAACTGAGGGACTGAACTGAACTGAGAATTTAATTCATTGTCTTTTGCCTTTGAACAATTGACATGGGGTAAAAACTACTAACCAAATACTTATAGTAGATGTACTGCTACTCTGTGATTACTGAAAGTTACCTATGTTGTCATGATCTTACATGGAGCCATATTTTACAAAAAAATTATGTATATACTTTTTAAGCTTAAAATGTATATATATGCTTTAAGCTTACCAGTGGATCAATAGTGGTGCTTTTATTAGTTTCACTGGATATCTATGTAGTTAGTAGTTTCAACTATGTGGTTTATCAAATTCTCTTATGTATAATTTTGAAAATTAAGCCTCATGAATTGTGCACATAGGCCCTGTGTATTTTTTGCTCATATCTATATTCTCAGTTCTGAGGTAAAAGCCTAAACTATAATACAGACTCAATAAATAACCACTGAAGGAATGAATAAGTAAATGAAACAGCCAATCAGTCAATGAAAAGACTTGTTAAGTTATGGGCTGGATGCAATATCAATTTATACCCTCTGCCTACTTTAACAATCTCATTTCCTACTAAACTGGGATATTCATCCCACATTTCAGCCACACCATTTTACTTACATTACTTACATCAAACTTCTGAATGAGTTATGCCTTAGTGCCTCCCTAGTAAACATGAAAGCTTGAGCAAATCATTTTTAATACCTCTCTCTTTTATATGATAAATTAAAATATATAATAACCATGGATAATCATTATTCTATTTCAATATTCCTTTATTTTAAGCAATTAGAATTTAAAATGAAATGTATTTCAATGGATAGATTTTGCTCAAATAGAACTAGATATTTATTGTATTAGCATAATTTGCATTTATTTTAAAAATTACAAATCACATTTTGTGTTCTTCTTTGAGAATCTAGTTTGCAAACATATTTAAAAATTTTAAATGCTCATGTAGAATGAAAGTAACTTGAGTTCAGTATTTTTTTTTTTCACATGATGAGCTATCATTATTTATTTTGAATCAACTGCTCAAACTAGGATATATGTGGCAGACAGAGGTTGAAAGCAGTAGCTGCATCAAAAACTGCCTTAAACAATCCTAATGCTGCACCAAAAACTGCCTTAAACAATCCTAATGCTTAATGACCCAATACCTGAAATCTACATGTTGAAAGCCAACTATTTACTGAGAATTATTCAAATTAGCATCTACATTCAGGCAGATCTTGTTTTGTGTGTGTGTGTGTGTGTGTGTGTGTGTGTGTGTGTGCTGCTCTTTATTACACATTGAATGAACTACATATTTTACACATTGAAGGTATATGGCAATCCTGCCTTGATAAAGTCTATTGGCAACCTTTTACCAACACCGTTTGTTCACTTCCAGTGTCTGTGTCACATTTTGATAATTCTTAACATATTTCAAAGTTTTATCACTATTATACTTGTTATGTGGTCTGCAATCAGTGATCTTTAATGTTATTATTGTCAATATTTTGGGACACCACAAAACATATCCCTGTAAGACAGCAAACAATAAATTAAGCATGCATTATGATTGTTCCATCTCCTGGCTGTTCCCCGGTCTGTCTCCTTCTCCTTGGACCTCCCTACCCACTGAGACACAACACTGAAATTAAGCCAGTTAGTGACCCTACAAAGACCTCTAAGTGTCCAAGTGAAAGAAAGAGTTACACATCTCTTCATTTAAATCAAATGTTAGAAATGATTAAGCTTTGTGAGGATGACATGTCAAAAGCTGAGTTGGCTGAAAGATTAGGACTCTTGTACCAAACAGACACATTATAAATGCAAATGAAAAGTTCTTAAAGGAAGTTAAAAGTGTAATTTCAGCAAACATACAAATGGTAAGAAAGTGAAATAGGCTTATTGTTGATATGGAGAAAGATTCATATGTCTTGAGCGATCAGACCAATCACAACATTCCCTTAGACCAAAGACCAATTCAGAGCAAGACCTTAATTCTCTTCCAGTCTATGAAGGCTGAGAAAAGTGAGAAAGTTGCAGAAGAAAAGTTTGAAGCCAGCAGATTTTGGTTCATGAGATTTAAGAAAAATCATCATCTCCATAACATAGGAGTACAAGGTGAAGCAGAAGTGCTGATGTAAAAGAGACAGCATACTATAAAGATCCAGATAAGATAAATCTAGAAGGTAGCTACACTAAACAACAGATTTTCAATGTAGATAAAGCAACCTTAAATTAGAAGATATCATCTAGGATATTCAGAGCTAAAGAAGAGGGCAGTGCCTGGTTTCAAAGCTTCAAGGGACAAGCTGAGTCTCTTGTTAGGAGTTAATGCAGCTAGTAATAATAAGTTGAAGCCAGTGCTCATTTACCATCTGAAAATCCCAGGACTCATAAGAATTATGATAATCTACTCTGCCTATGCTCTATAAATGTAACAGGAAAGCTTGGATGACAGTTTATCTATTTGCAACTTGTTTTACTGAATAGTTTAAATATACTGTTAATAGAAAAAAAATGATTTATTTTTAAATATTACTGCTCATTTGTCAATGTGCCTGGTCACCATAGAGCTCTGATGGAGATGCATAACAAAATTCAGATTGTTTTCATGCCTGTTAGCATAAATCCATACTGCAGGCCATAGGACACAAAGTAATTTCAAGTCATTATTTAAAGGATATATTTTATAAGGTTATAGCTGCCATAGATAGTGACCCCTATGATAGATCTAGGCAAAGTCTATTGAAATTTTTCCAAAAAGGATTCATTATTCCAGACACCATTAAAAACATTCTTGATTCTTGAGAAGAAGTCAAAATATCAACATTAAAAGGAATTTGGACAAAGTTGCTACAACTCTCCTGGAAGACTTTGAAGAGTTCAATACTTCAGTGGAAGAAGTAATTATAAGTGAGGTGGAAATAGCAAAAGAACTAGAATTAAAAGTGGAGCCTGAAAACGTGACTGAATTAGTATACATCATGACAAAACTTGAATGGATCAAGAATTGCTTTATTCAGATGAACTAAAAAAAAAAAAAAGTGGTTCTTGAGTTGGAATCTAATTCTAATGAAGATGCTGTGAAGATTGTTGAAATGACAACAAAGGATTGACAATATTACATATGTGTGCTAAGTCACTTCAGTTGTGTCCGACTGTTTGCAACCCAATAGACCATAGCAGGCCAGGCTCCTTTGTCCATGGAATTCTCCAGGCAAGAATGCTGGAGTGGGTTGCCATGCCCTTCTCCATTTAACTTGCACCCCTTAATCTTCTTCATTGGTGGGTGAGTTCTCTGTCACTAGTGTCATCTGGGAAGCCCATATTACATATACTTAGTTGATAAAACAGGGTTTAAGGGGATTGACTTCAATTACAAAAGAAGTTCTACTGTGGGCAAAGTGCTAGCAAGCAGCAATATAGAGAAATTGTTCACAGTAGAAATAGTCAATGCACGCAAAAAGCTTCATTGTTGCTTATTTTAAGAAATTGCCAAAGCCACCTCAACCTTCAGAAATCACCATCCTGATCAGTCAACAGCCAACATATTGAGGCAAACCATTTGTCAGCAAAAAGATTACAATTTGCTGAAGTTGCAGGTGATGGTTAGAAAGTTTTAGCAATAAAACATTATTTCATTAAGGTAAGTGCATTGCTTTCTGCACTCCCCCCCTTCCTTTTTGGGCATAATGTTAGTGCACACTCAGTTGACTACAGTTTAGTACGAAGAAAACTTTTTATGTTGCTGTTTTTCAGTTGTGTCCAACTCTTTGTGACTCCATGGGCTACTGCATGCTAGGCTCCCCTGTCCTTCACTGTCTCCTGGAGTTTGCTCAGATTCATGATCATTGAGTCAGTAATGCTATCTAACTATCCTGTGCAATATTGCTCTTTACAGCATCAGATTTTGCTTTCATCACAAGACATACACAATCTAGCATCATTTCTTCTTTGGCCCAACCACTTTATTCTTTCTGGAGCTACTAGTCATTGCCCTCTACTCTTCCCCAGTAGTATATTGGACATATTCTAACTTGGGGGTGGGGGGGAGTTTATCTTCCGATGTCATGTATTTTTGACTTTTCATACTGTTCATGGTGTTTTCCTGGAAAGAATGTTGGAGTGGGTTCCCATTTCCTCCTCCAGCGACCATGATTTTTCAGAACTCTTCACTATGACCTGTCCATCTTGGGTGGCTCTGCACGGCATGGCTCATAGCTTCATTGAGTTGCACAAGTCCCTTCACTACGACAAGGCTGTGATTTATGAAGAGGAAATATTATATGCACTGGGAAATAATAATAGTAATAATTGTGATTTTGCTTTCATACAGTGGTCTTAACAGAAACAGAAATATATCAGATGCATGCATGTAAAATGAAAATATTAATGAATGTGTAGGGAATAAAATACAATAATTTGAAGTTGATATATTTGCATATTAAGAAAATTCAAAAATACCTACAGCAACTTAATCATTTTAAAACTCTTATAAAATGTACAATTCTCTGAATCACATAGTCTCATTTATTTATTTTTTTTCAGTTATATGTTAATTTACCACAGATTGCTGCAGGATGACATAAGTGTGCAAAGAAAGAGCTGAAAAAAATATCTTTTTATTTGTTAATTTCAGGTTCTTAAGAAAGTATAAAACAATTAGAAATTTACTAGCAAAAATAAAGTGCACTAAGCTTCACTGACCTCGTGGGAGGCAGTGGTACTTTTCCAAACCTCCACTCTCAAGATTCTAAGAAATCATGTCCACTTTAATTGTGGAAAGAGATAAAAGGCATTGAGGTTGAAAGCTGCATTAAAGGGAAGGGTCATTAAAAGAATTGAGATTAATGTGAAAATAATTCACCAATTCAATTATCTGAGAAAATGAAAATGGGAGTTTCCAGTGTTATTAATGACAATAATGGAAAGGATAAAAGGAACAAAGAGTTTAATTGTGTGGATATAAGAAGACAAGGCAGCTTAAATGAAAGAAGTGGTCAGACTGGTCTAGAGAGTTTTCAAAGGATGTATTGCAAGAGAAATTCAACCCAGAAGGGTAAACTCACATCTCTTAAGAAAAAGGAACAGCTATTAATCCAAGGTTATGCCTAAAATATCATAAAATGCATTACAATAGTCCATAAAGTACTATGTTTTGTTTGTGATTTGTGAGTTAATAAACTGTAATAACTTTCTCTTCACTAAATTTTATTGTAATTTACAAGTTACTATTTTACCCAGGGGACTGTCTGTAGGTGACACCTACTTTTGTGAGGAGGATTTACTTCTGAAGCTAAAATTAACTGGAATAAGTGCAAACAAATAAAATAGTTCATGAGCATTTCTGTTCAGTGGGAAAACAAGCATTTATAGTTTATAATTTAAAAGTCAATTCCATTAGAATAACTGTATTTTAGAAAAATATATAATTATTTCAGAAGTAGTGCATGATTAATGGGAAAACACTTTAAATGTGCAGTTAAAAAACCTTTAAAAATTACATTTAATTCAACCACAGAGGCATTCTAAATATTGTAATGCTTATCCTTCTGGACTCTCATCTAAGGAGATAGATAGATACTTAGTTAAAATTATTATTATGTTCAGCACAATATTTTGTAACATATACTCTAGTGTGTACATATGGGCTTCCCCCATGGCTCAGCAGTAAAGAATCTGCCTGTGATGCAGGAGATATAGCAGACAAGGGTTCAATTCCTGGATCAAGAAGATCCCCTGAATGCAGACATGGCAACCCACTCCAGGATTCTTGCCTGGAAAATCCCATGGACAGGGGAGCCTGGTTGGCTACAGTCAATGGGGTCGCAAAGAGCTGGATAAGACTACAGCGACTGAGCCCCAGCACTAGTACGTGCATATAGTGTCATGTCTGTACTGCTGATGTAAGACAAAGAGACAGCCAGATAGTTCTCCTGGAAAGACGGCTTTATCTGGTGTCACCAGAGCATTATCATTCAGGATCTTCAACCATAGTAAGCCACCTACAAGTTCCTATGTGGTAGGTTCAGAACACTTTTAGAGGAGGGCTTCAGTAAACAGCAGTGAATACTTTTCTTTGACTGAATCTTTGCAAAGAGGAGAGTTCGTTCGATGCTGTTCTCTCTAAACATCCCACCCTCGCCAGAACAGCATCGAAACATGTATATTATCAAGGGTGAACCAGATCACCAGCCCAGGTTGGATGCATAAGACAAGTGCTTGGGACTGGTGCACTGGGAAGACCCAGAGGGATCGGGTGGAGAGGGAGGTGGAGGGGGGATCGGGATGGGGAATATATGTAAATCCATGGCTGATTCATGTCAATGTATGGCAAAAACCGCTACAATATTGTAAAGTAATTAGCCTCCAACTAATAAAAATAAATGGAAAAAAAAAAGAGGAGAGTTCTTACAGTTGAAAGAACATGAGGGCATGAAAGCTCCCCCTGCTAGTCTTCTGGTTGTATTTGAGATTTTTATTAAATATTTTACATTTTCCCCTTTTGATTGAGATGTTTCTCTGAAAACATCACTGATCAAGAGCCATCTTTTCTGGTTTCAGACACTTTTTATCCTTTATGTAGTGTTTCATGTAGGAAGCGCAAATATTGGAAACCTATTGAAGTCACATGGGAGTAACAAGTATAGATGGAGAGCTCTCAGCACTTTTCATCTTAAATTGATATGTTATCCAGTGCATAGACCCTGGAGATCACTGAAGCATTACAGCACCATGAAAATTTGGTGACAAACTTTGAACGGCCCTGGGGAAACTATAATCAGATGCATCTGATTCAGTTCCAGGAAACCTTTACTTTCAGATCAACAGATGATGTGCAGGTTCAGATGGGGTTTTGTACTTTCTTTAGGTGAGTCATGAGAATCCAAGAGTCTATTCCCTGGATTTCATGTCACAGGGATTAGCTAGTAGTACCTAATTGGAGCCTTTCCAGCAATACCGAAGAGACTTTTTCTGGGAGTGTCTTTTCTAATAGGAGAAATCTCCAGGTTGCCAAGTGTGATGGTTAAGATCTTCCTTTCCTGAGGGTGTACCCTGAAAAGATAGCTCTACTAAAGCATGGTTATTTATAATAGAACCATTTAGCCCTTTGCAGTAATGAAGTAGGTTTCCTTTTATCAGTTGTGGATCAACAGAAGCAGAAGCCAAGGTCATTTTGTGTTCTATGACTAGCTCAAAGAGTGAGAGGTTATAAATTCTCTTATAAGATTATAAGAGAGATTATATGGCCATGCTTTTGGCCAAAGTATTTGGAAGATCTCTACACTTTTTGTCAATTGAGTCTTTAATAATGCTGTTAATGTGTTCACAAAAGCCAGAGGTTTGAGGATGGGAAGATCAGCAAAATTGTGTAAAACTAGCTAAACAGCACAGATTTGTTAAAGCATCTGGCCAAAAAAATGACTTCCTTCATCACTATGAAGTTCAAGAGGAGTTCCCCAAGGATGGATAATATTTGGTAAAAAGGCTTTATCTACAGAAGAGGAAGGAGTTTGTCTGCAAGCAGAGGCTTCAGTCCAGTGTTAAAACGTACAGATGATGACTAAACATATTTATATCCACATGAAGAGGAAATTGTATGAAATCCAATTTCCAGACCTCAAATTGCCCATTAGACTGTTTAAAATTTCCAGAAACAGTGTGAACAAGCTTCCCTGGGCTGTAATTTAGACAAACAGAACAAAGAGGTAGGCACTTTTTGCATTTTTGTTAATGTTTCCCTACCAACATTGATCTATGAAAGCTATTGTTTGTCAATAGAACAGTAGTTTAATGCATGTACAATTGTGAAGAGTGGTAATTTTGGAGTTTCTGGTATAAATGGGTTGTTATTTGATTCAAGCTACAGCTTTCACTTTTTATCAAATCAACAATTTTTGAATTTTCAATCTTGTTTTCTCTTTCCTGAGGCCAATTATTGGGTTTCTCTAGAGAGTTTTTCTTAATTACAGTTTGGGGAATCAGCCCTTTGGACTATGATAGAAGTTGATCTACTGTTTGTCTGTTTAAGGCCTCTATCCGTGGAAGTGTCAGCAAGCTCAGTAGTCTTAGCTTCCAGGGTCAAGAGTCTAAAATGTATCAGAATGTTATTAATAGTGAAAGTGGCAAATAAAAGTACTGTATTCAATAATTCCTGAACATAGCAGACATTTTAAATATTATTTCCTCTGGAAGGAAAAACAGCTATGTTGCTTTAATTAATACAACATTACATGAACTACTCCAAAAGCATATCTACTATCAGCATAAATACTGGTAGTTTTGTCCTTGGCTAAAGTACAAGTCCGAAGTAAGAATATAAAATTCAGTCTGTTGGGATGAAATAGCCATAGGTAAAGGTGCTTTCTCAACAACACCAAAAGGAGCTGCAATGACATACCTAGCACAATATTTACCATTAGCAGCTTTTAAATAAGAGACATCAGTGTTCCACAAGAAGTCACTGCTAACAAGAGGAATTTCCTGTATATCATCATGAGGAGTCAGGAGGTGATCCATCTGCATTCAGCAGTTACGGCAAACTTTGTTGGTGGCTGAATAGAGACAAGTAGTGGGGTTAAGGTTTTTACAATATAAAAGAGTTATTCAAGGAGCAGTTAGCAAAATGGCATCATAGGAGGAAAGGCAGGTGGATGAGAAATGTTCAGTGCAATGAGAATTTAGGAACTTCTGCTACATAAGGTACAAAGATATTTAAAGAGGTTCCCACAATGATTTTCTTTTCCTTTTTCTTTTTTTTTTTTGATAGCCTAGCAGTAAGGTCAGTGGTCATAATGGTTCTAAGGTAAAGGAGAATCCCCATGCCACAGGGTTCAGCTGCTGGCTATAATATCTTATGGGTTGATGGTAGTCCATGTGTATTTATGGGTGACTACCCACAAGGACATTCTCTCCCTTGGTATAAACTAAGCCAAAAAGCAAACCTGACCATGGGATGTCTGAGGGCAGATGGTTTCATCAAAGTTTCCCCTAAAATTTTGTCATTCAATTTTCCCTTAAAATTGGGTTGGAGTTGTTGGATTTTTTTAGTAAAATATACAAAGATTTGGCCATAAAAGAAAAATCTGGAGTCCAATTTTGGCAGGGGCCAATTAGCCCAAGAAAACTTTGTGGTTGACACTTAGTTTTGGATTTTGGGAAACCTAGGGCACTATGCTATCTATCCAGATCTAGGAGTAGTCCTTGTTCTAATATCAGATGCCCTAGATATCAAATCCATTTTTGGCCAAAGTGCAATCTTCTTTTCTCAACCTTCTATCCCTTTAAGACTAAAAAATTTGTCAAAGGTATACTATCTTCCTGTGAAGAGGATTTTTCTTGTGAGAATGAAAGCAAAGAACCAAATTCTCTACATATCACAACAAATTATAAAAATGAAGGAACTTTGTAACTTAGAGATCAGCCTTCAGTATTTGGGAGGTCCAGATGAATTGTTTTTCTTTCCAAGAGAAAGTCAGCTTTATCAACTGAAATAATAGTAATAATAATGCATAAATTAATTAAAGTAGGGAATCTGCTTCAGATGGTAATGGATGTTAGGAATGCATGATGCTTAGGAACAATAGGGCTTTGAGGATTATCAGTGTTTATTTCTCAGAGATCCTGGACAAACCTCCACCTTTGGCCCTTATTTATTTTATTTTTTTTTCTCTCTGGTAAAATAGAAGTATTTCAAGGAAGTGTATGGGATGTAATGAGGCCTTGAGCCTTGTGATCTTCTATTGTGGGCTTTATGACTTGAAGGGCTTCTTTCGTTCTAAGATATTGATTAATTCTGGCAAGAGATTTTGACAGATTTAGTTGAATCTTGATGGGAGGTATATTGTGAATTTCGCCAATATCAGCTGGAGATTTTTCCTGTAAGGAAGGCAGTAGCTGATTCATTAGGAACAAAAGATCAATGTTTCCAGAATTTGTTCTAATATAGTCAGAGATGGAATAAATGAAATTTGTCAAAAGATCATTTAATCCACCTGGTTGCTTATTCTGATGACTACTTTCAAATTCTAGAATCATTTCCATTTTTGGTAGGAAGAAATTCAGACATGATATTTCTCTAAGAAATCTCAGTCTAGTAAGAGGGTAGAGATGGAAAAACGAAGAAGAAAAGTATGTATAGTTCTAAAGGGTCTAATTAAAATGGGATAGTTTCAGAGGCAGAATCCTCTTGGGTTAATTAGAGGTCTATACTATCTGAACTTTGAGGCGGGGGCTGTTCTATAGCAGTAGGGTTGAACACCAAGACTGTAGCTTTACTGTCAGTTAGACATTCATCCCCAGTCTGGAGAAATGTTTCTCCAAGCTGATTAAGAGGGAAGATTGGGAAGACCCCCTGTATCTCTTTGAAGCTCATAACTGAGAATTTGAAGAACACTAGAAAGGCTTGCTGAAGGTGCCTATAATGCTTGAATTTGTAACAATCTCTTTTCAATGTCCTGACTCCTTACAATCATAGCAGATACTAGGACAGTTTAGATTTTGTTTAAGAACTTTGATTTGCTGGAGTTGAAGATCAGGATTTTGGAAGTTTTCCTTGGAGGTGGAGAAATACGATTTGCCAAACTAAATCTGAAGTAAAAGTAGTTTCTCACTTTATCCAAATCTTTTTTGCTAGAAGGGAAATGTCCTGATTCAACCATTACTAAACATGAGTTCAAAGCCACTTGAGTGAAAGGAATTTCTGAAGAAAGATGGGAATTTTTCTTAAAAACAATCTGAAGTTGGTTGTAATATTTATGAACAGGTTCATCAGATCTTCATGTGCAAGCCTGAATTTTGTTAAAATAGACAGGCTTTGGAAAAAGCCTAAGAATTGCCCTATGAAATCACCTACCAGTTGTTTGAGTCTAATCATGTGGTAAGTAGTTAACAGGCTTATTTCCAAGTTATAGTTCCACAGATCTTTCAGGATTTTCCCAATTAATGTCTCTTTTCCACTGTTGAGCCTGGTTTTCACTGACAAGCATGTGAATTTTCTGATATATGCCAGAGAATTATGGTTGATATATTTGAATGGCTATGTTTCATTTCCCAGCAAATCTATGGCTATTGTCGGTTACTTTCAGAAAATCATTGACTATGGTTCCCAGTTCAGTTTTAGTCCAGGGAAGATAAGAAATTAAGTGTTTATCTCTAGTTCCTCAGAAGGCTTAATTTTCAAATGGACAGATTGTGATAAACTCAGAGGAAAAGGGAATGGAGAGAGTTTCAGAGGAAAAAGATCCAGCAAGGATAACGGGTGCTGAGGGTGTAGAGGATGTGCAGACAGAACAGAAGGGAAGGAAGAAATGGTGTCAGAGCCAGCGCATGACACGTAGAAGCCAAGGAAGGGTAGCTGGAGCCTTTAGACTCATTTTATCTTTCTCAATTGCTCATTTGGCTCAGTTAATCTTAAAATTGCATTTCATAGATAAATGATTTTAAACGCCTGACTGCATTCGAAAGTTTCAAAAATGCCAATGTAAGTAAGCATTCCACTCAGTTCTTGAAATTTTTGAGCTGTTGTAGTTGAATTTGGTTTTAAGAAAATTAAGTTTGGGAATTTGAAAAGTTCCTCATAATGGTCATTTACATTATAAATTACTTTTGGTCAGATGGCTCCACTTAGTTAGAAGGGCACATGAGGAAGAACCATGGTTTTTAAATGCAAAAGCTGTTGGAGTATCTGTATATGTATGTGCACCACCTTCAAAATATTTAGATGACTGGAACTCCATTTCTAAGAGATTTTTTTTTTTAGTAGAGTAAAACATTATTTTTCAGCTCAAATAGCTTACAATGCAAAGTGCTCAATTCAAACAGCTTGCAACTCAGCCTGCACACCTCATGCCAATCAGTTCTAAGGAAATAGTTTGGTCATGAAGGAGCCTGTCCAAAGGTTTCCCAGCCATTTTCCACAGGACTCCTAGGGAATAAATAGTCTGCAAAAGCAGCACAGTTTTACTGAAGCAACACCTGTCCCCATAGGAACAGGGCAGCTCAGTCAGTTTCAAGTAAAATAATCTAGTTTCAAAATCAGACCAATGTGCCAAATGAGTAGCACATACAGAGCAGATTTTAACCTGAAAGACAAAGCCTTAAGAAAAATCTTGAATAAAGACTGGAGAATTTCAAATGCAGAAGTTGTGAGCTTGGATCCTAGAGAAAGATGCAATTTAAAACTCCAGGATCTGTGAGAAAAGCAATAAGCTTAATAGACTCAGTTGTGGGTACTACATCTGTTTACACACCAGCCCTGGATCCTGTGAAAGTCCTTTCTGGTCCCTGTACAGACCACTAAAATGTTGACTAAAAACAAAGAGCTGTCAGATATTTCTATAGCAAAGGTAGGTTTATTTGGGATGAGCAGAGACTTTCATTTTGGGGTCTGCAACCATGGTAAGCCACATACAAGTTCCTGCATGGCAAGAGAAAGAAAATTATTTTATCAGGGAAAAGTGAGATGGGAAGTCATAGTAACAAAGAGTCCACGGTTTTCATTGGCTGAAAGTTTGCCAGGAAAGGAGAGGCATCTTTCTTCTTTCTGCTGGGTCTCTGTTATCATCACAGTGTGAGAACTCCCCATGCTGGTCTCCAGATTCCATTAAGTTGAGGTTTCTGTATATTTTTATAATACTATTTAACCACATGTACTTTTCATATTTATATGGCACAAGTGTAATCCATGTTATAATCAAATATGTAATTAAACTGATTAATAACTTTATAACTTAACCAACTCTATTTGACCATAATTTTTTAAAGCAGTCTTCCATTCAGATTCATTTAGATTTTTACATTATGTTTGTATATATTATAATATAATATATATTTGAAAACATATTTCCATGCACAATTCAAAAATGTTCTCTTTTTCATGGTAGTGGAAAAATTGAATTAAAATATATGAATATTTTTAAAGTAGAATTTTAAAATAAAATGTCCTCTAGGGTTTCCCTGGTGGCTCAGTGGTTAAGAACCCGCTGGCCACTGTAGGAGACACAGGTTCGATTACTGAGTCCAGAAGATGCCCTGGAGAAGAAAATGACAAACTAACCTAGGATTCTTGCTTGGGAAAACCCATGGACAGAGGAGCCTGGTGGGCTACAGACAACGGGATCACAAAAGAGTTGGACGTTACGTAGCGACTAAAGAACAACAACCTTAATCTAACAGTGGAAATGATACTTAAAAAATAAATAAATAACTGCCATGCTTGTGATTGGTCTGTTCATATTTTCTGTTTCTTCCTGGTTCAGTTTTGGAAGGTTATACTTTTCTAAAAATTTATCCATTTCTTCCATGTTGTCCAATGTATTGGCATATAGTTGCTCATAGGCTTTTATAATCCTTTGTATTTCTGTGTTGTCTGTTTCAACTTCTTTTTTCTCCCTTGTTTCTTGATAAGTCTGGCTAACAGTTTGTCAATTTTGTTTATCTTCTCAAAGAACCAGCTTTTAGTTTTATTTATCTTTGCTAGTTTCTCCTTCATTTCTTTTTCATTTATTTCTTCTCTGATCTTCATGCTTACTTTCCTTCTACAAACTTTGGCTATTTTTTGTTCTTTTTTTCTAGTTGCTTTAAGTGTAAGGTTAGGTGGTTTTTTTGACGTCTCTCTTGTCTCTTGAGGTAGGCTTGTATTGCTATAAACTTCCTTCTTAGCACTGCTTTTATGGTATTCCATTGTTTGTTGTTTTGCTTTCTGTTTTTTTTTTTTTTTTTTTTTGATGTAGCCTTGTGATTTAATCCAATTGCACAGAAATTTGAAATTGCAGCTCCTCTAAATATCTAAGAGGAAGATTATGCATGCCTCCATATTTCAATTCTGCACTATTACATTTGAACTGATATAGTGAATTTCACATAATGATGGATCAATTTAGAATCTCCATGCAACACCTCAAATTATATAAAATAGAACCAAGTTTTAAAATTCTGTGAAATGTTTTCATGCTAATGATAAAACTTTTCTTTTTCTTCTTTCTTTTTCTTTTCTTCTTTTCTTTTTTTACTGGCAACTTTGGATTATAATATATCAGGTGGCTATACTATAAAATGTTGGTCACTGAATATCATGGACTTTAAACTGGCTTTGGATTCTAAAAACATATCATCACTTAGATGGACAGCAGAGAGTTCCTTCACTTTAAAAGTCTCAAATATGTTTCTTAAAAAAATAAGATTTGTGTAACCAGCTGCCTTCTATGGGAGAAGAACTATGATAATAGTGGGTTCAGTTATTCAAATTATGCTTATATTTTACTTTCAAAAGCACTTTAAATGAAAATATAAGTATGACTTCCAATAGCAAAGTTACACCTGGACTTGGTATCAAGCTCAGATTTTAGTTTTGCAAGGAAAAACAGGCTTTCAGGTTAAACAACAATTTGTAACCAAAACTTTAATACCAAGGATTCTCACAAAATATATTACAAATGACAGCATGAAAAAATAATCTTGCACAGTAACTCAGTCCAGCTCTACAATGCACCCTTAAAATGGAAGGACATTTGGTATCTTAAGTAGTTTCAAATTTCCAAATAAAGAATGTTACAAAGAGCTATGCATTCATATACAGCAATCACAAAAGGAGCTTAAAATCTAAAGCAAAGGTAAACTAACTTCCTTTAAACTTCTTAGATTCTACACAAACTATACAATCTTTTGTCCAGTGTGAAGACTAGTGGAACTTTAACACCTCTAATCTAGCTTAAGGGTGCAGCTTTAATTTTTCTGGCTGGCTTTGTGTTCACCGCAGCCTTTAAAAATTGCTTAACTACAGCGACATACCATATCCCAGCTATGTTGAAAAAATCTTCCAATTTTTGCCAGTTTTTGTTTTCATAATGTTAAACATCAATTTTAACTGGTCAGGAGTTAGAGGTTTATTATTAGTCTATGCAAGACTAAAAGTCAAAGCAAATTCAGTTTTACTTGAGGGAACATTGTAAAGTAACAATTTTTGATATTACATGCTTCATATGATCCATTTCAAGCCATAGAGAATTATACCTTTATGTGTCACTGTTCCAACAAACAAATGTGAACAGCTAAAACATTTTGAAAATGTATCAAGCTTATGAAGTCTCAAGAAAAAAAATAAAATTGAATTTTCAGTACATACTTCTGTCAAATGAATTTATACCCTATACACCACTCCTCTTGCATACTGGTCTTCTATTACCTTTCCTTTGACCTACTGAGACCTAAAGAAAGATCAGGAGGGCTTGCGATTTCTATCCCAAGACAGTGATCTCTCTCTTCTCCTATCTCTAGAAAGGGACCTGCTCCAGCTGAGAGAGGAGCTTCTCTAACTCGGAGATCTGCATGGAGGTTGGGGACTCCTCCTCCAATAATCATATGGAGGGCGATGGCCCCAAGAAGGAGGTGGGCCACAACTTTGACTTCTCTTTTCAACATTCGACAGTTCCACTCTTACTTGGCAGCCACCTAGGATTCTGCCATTTAGCTCTCGGACAGTATCAGCTACATCTCAGGGATCTTCAAATTCAACAAAAGCAAACCTGGGAGGGTGTCTAGCAATGCACACACTTCAGAGTGGTCCAGAATAGCCAAAATCTCATTCTAATTTGGCCTTGTTACCATTGTTTCCAAGATTACCTACATAAACTTTACAGTCCGAAAGACAGGAATCAGGATGCATTTTGAAATCTTAGGTTAGAAATGTGGAGGTTCAAATCCATAAAACCTAGGCTAGGTCTTCCTGGTCCTCTCCCTCCTGACACTCCCAGATGCTCTCACATACCTGGCATCCACAAAATGGCGGATCCCGTAGGTTTTGAGTTATCATCCCTTCATTGTCATTTGTTCCTAGGCATATTTTAATTTCCTTAATGATCTGTTGGTTATTCAGAATCATGTTGTTTAGTCTCCATGTGTTTGTGTTCTTTTTTTTTTTTTAATAGTTTTTAATTCCCATAGTTGTTATCTAATCTTGCAGTGCTGTGTTCAGAAAATATTCTTAAAATGATTTCAATTAAAAAAAATTACCGAGGCTTAAATTGTGGGCCCAAGATGTAATCTATCCTAGAGAACGTTTCATATGCAGTTGGGAAACTATAATAGAAAATCTTCCCTCAAAGGAAAGCCAAGGGCCAAATGACTTCACAGGCAAATTCTACAAAAAACTTTAGAAATGAGCTAACATCTATCATGCCCAAACTCTTCTACAAAATTGCTTAGGAAGGAAGGAAAATTTCCAAACTCATCAATGAGGCCATCATCACCCTGATACCAAAACTAGACAAAGATGCCACAAAAATAAAGAAAAGTATAGGCCAATATCACTGACGAATTTAGATGCAAAAATCCTCAACAAAAAATTAGCAAACTGAATCCAACAAAACATTAAAAAGATCATGCATCAAGATCAAGTGGTCTTTATCCCAGGGATGGAAAGATTCTTCAATATACACAAATCAATCAGTGTGATACACCAAACTCACTAGTTGAAAGATAAAAATCATATAATCATTTCATACATGCAGAGAATGCCTGTGGCAAAAGTCAATACACAATTATGACAAAAACTCTCCAGAAAGTAGGAACATAACTCTACAGAATAGAGACCACATATGAAAAACCCACAACAAATATTATCCTCAGTGGTGAAAAACTGAAAGTGTTACCTCTACAATTAGGAATATGACAAGGGTGTCCACTTGTGCCACTATAGTTCAACATAGTTTTGGAAGTCCTAGCCAAAGCAGTCAGAGAAGAATAAGAAATAAAAGGAATCCTAATTCGAAAAGAAGTAGAACTCTCACTGTTGAGAGATGGCATGATAATCTATATAGAAATCCATACAGATGGCATCAAAAAATTAGTAGAACTAATCAGTGAATATAGTAAAGTCACAGCATGGAAAATTAATATACAGAAGCCTTTGCATCCCTATACAATAACAAAACAAATCAATAAGAGAAATTAAGAAAACAATCCCATTCATCATTGCAACAAAAAGAATAAAATACTTAGGAATAAGGAAAACTTTTCCCTAAAGAGACACAAATGTCTGTTTGCAGAAAAAGCATAAGACATTAATGAAAGAAATCAGTTCAGTTCAGTTCAGTTGCTCAGTCATGTCCGACTCTGTGACCCCATGAATCGCAGCATGCCAGGCCTCCCTGTCCATCACCAAATCCTGGACTTTATCCAAACTCATGTCCATCAAATCAGTGATGCCATCCAGCCATCTCATCCTCTGTCATCCCCTTCTCCTTCTGTCCCTAATCTCTCCCAGCATCAGGGTCTTTTCCAATGAGTCAACTCTTCGCATGAGGTGGCCAAAGTATTGGAGTTTCAGCTTCAGCATCAGTCCTTCCAATGAACACCCAGGACTGACCTCCTTTAGGATGGACTGGTTGGATCTCCTTGCAGTCCAAGGGACTCTCAAGAGTCTTCTCCAACAACACAGTTCAAAAGCATCAATTTTTCAGCCCTCAGCCTTCTTCACAGTCCATACATGACCACTGGAAAAACCATAGCCTTGATTAGATGGACCTTTCTTGGCAAAGTGATGTCTCTGCTTTTTAATATGCTGTCTAGGTTGGTCATCATTTTCCTTCTAAGGGGTAAGTGTCCATTAGTTTCATGGCTGCAATCACCAGCTGTGGTGATTTTGGAGCCCCCAAAAAATGAACTCTGACACTGTTTCTCCATCTATTTCCCATGAAGTGAGGGGACCAGATGCCATGATCTTAGTTTTCTGAATGTTGAGCTTTAAGCCAACTTTTTCACTCTCCCCTTTCACTTTCATCAAGAGGCTTTTTAGTTCCTCTTCACTTTCTGCCATAAGAGTGGTGTCATCTGCATAGCTGAGGTTATTGATATTTCTCCAAGCAATCTTGATTCCAGCTTGTGCTTCCTCCAGCCCAGCATTTCTCATGATGTACTCTGCTTAGAAGTTAAATAAGCAGGGTGACAATATATAGCCTTGACATACTCCTTTTCCTGTTGGGAACCAGTCTGTTGTTCCATGTCCAGTTCAAACTGTTGCTTCCTGACCTGCATACAGGTTTCTCAAGAGGCAGGTCAGATGGTCTGGTATTCCCATCTCTTTCAGAATTTTATTACTCAGCTATAAAAAGAAACACATTTGGGTCAGTTCTAATAAGGTGGATGAACCTAGAGCTTATTATACAGAGTGAGGTAAGTCAGAAAGATACAGACAAAAACCATATATTAATGTATATACATGGAATCTAGAAAGATAGTACTGATATTGCAGGGAAGCAAAGGAGACACAGACATAAAGAACAGACTTTTGGACATAGTGGGGTAAGCAGAAGATGGGATGATTTGAGAGAATAGTATTGAAAACTTTACATTACTATATGTAAAATAGATAGTCAGTAGAAACTTGTTGTATGATGCAGGGAACCCAAATCTGGTGCTCAATGACAACCTAAAGGGGATGGGATAGAGTAGGAGTTGGGACGGAGGTTTAGGAGGGAGGGGGTATATATAAATATATATGTATATCTATGGCTAATTCATGTTGATGTGTGGCTGAAACAATCACAATATTGTAAAGTTATTATCCTCTAATTAAAAAAAAAAAATCTGCCAGCTATAAGTCAGCTACTTTCCACAGAGATATCTGCAAAGATGGAAATATTTTAAATCCAATATATGACTACATGTGGCTGCTGAACACTTGAAATGCTACTAGAGTGAGCTAGGAACTGAATTTTAAATTTTATTTAATATTAATTCAAATTTTAATAGCTACATGTGGTAAGTTGTAACTGTATTGGACAGCAAAGAGAGATTCAAAACAGGAAATTGTTTTGTAATTTGTATTTTTTAAATCCCATGGAGGTTGTTTTTTGGTAATGAATGAATAAATGAACCAAATGTACATTCTTGTGTGAAATGTTTATGACTTCAGCCCAATCTCCTGCTGGACTCCTACTCTTCCAGACTGATAACAATTGGGACATAGAAATCACAAAATTTAATCAGAAAAAAGTAATATAAAAAGTACAAATTATAATTAAAAAGCAACCATAAGAGATAAAGGAGTCTACATGGAAAGAGAAACTTAGAAGAGATTCAGAGGAGAAGATTTGGTTTGTCCCACATGATAGCAGACAATATAATCGATCCTGTCAGGTTGGAGCTTGTCTCATGTTGCCCGCATGCAGCAGTTCATGCTCTAGTAATGTGTGTGAGTGGGAGGCCCAGTGTCAGCGGACAGGAGACCTTCAGAGCATGCAGTGTGGTGGGGTCTTGGTATAGGAGCCCAGGCAGGTAGCTATGTGAAGACCATGCAAGGTCGCAGTTTTCTTTTCTAGAGATTTCAGGAAAGTTGTCACTAATCCAAGTCTTCAGAGGTGCAGAGGACCTACATTATTCATTTTAAAACATTCTTTCTCTGTTTGTCATGTTTCCATAGTTATGAATCCTATTTCTTAAAAAGGAAGCCACAAAAAATGGGGGATTTTTACTAGCTGTAACCGAAGCTAGTTGGGTCGTATAAGCTAGATAATTTAAATCTCAATCACTTGCTCAAACTGCAAATTAGAAGGATCCAACTAGGAAGGAGATTTCTTATGGATTCCATGTGACTGGTGTTTGTAGCAAAAGATTTTCAAATCTAAGGTTATTAATGGTGACAAAGCCAAGTTTCAGGGACAGAGGAGGCATTTTTGCTAGCATAATTAGTAAATCCAAGTTCAGACAACACCCAATTCCAAGTCCAGACAACAGGACATCTGTAGCAGTTTGAGAATTTTTTGGCCAGTGCTATAGAATTACATTTTTAGACTTTTTCTGGTAGCTTAGTTTTGAGCTTGGTTTTTCAACTCTAAACATATCTATCCTCAATATCCTTTACATTTTTTTTTTTAACCTGCTTAGTCAGCAAGAGTTAATTTCTTCTGTATGCAACTAAAAACCCTAATTAAGATAGAAATTTGTTCTAAAATAGGCTGTCAACCAAAAAACTTGACAGAAATTGAAATATTCTAAAATTGGTTATGTGGCCTAGTTGAGGATGACAGATGTGAAATCTTCAAAATTAATAATAGAACTCTTGCCAACTCATAGCCTATGGTGGGGAAATGGATAAATTTTCTGTTGTGATCAAAAAAGTAATGTCTAAGTATTTTGCAAACTAATGAACATTTGGCACAGAACAAAATGAATAGCAAGAGGTAATCAAGGATTTTGAGGTCAGCTTGATTGATTCTGAGTGCCCTGAGCATGAAAGGAAAAATAATAACAAAACCAACCAATAAACAATCCAGCAACAACAAAAAATCCCTAATTTCTCAGACAAAGGCAAAGAAAGATTTTTAAAAATCTACAGGTATGTTTTAAAAACCACACATGCAATGACAGTGACAGAAAAGATAATTATCAAACTAGAATATGACTTAATTGTTTTCAACTCTTAAATTACCACAGGGTCCTAATTGAGCTCATTTTCCCACAAGGAATAGCCAGCTTTCACTCCATTCACCACACTGTAATGGAAAGTCTCCACATATACACCTGTTGTAAATACCCAGCACATCTTAGAACTTCCTACCAAATGAACTAGGAGATTGCTCAGTTATAAAGGACGAAAACAGGAAAGAGTTGTGGAAATGGTTTCAAGGATCCTAAACCAAGAATATAGGAAAAAAAAAATTAGAATAGCTGAGTTTCTCTCTAAAGTTCAATTATCAGGAATTCTGGATTGCCTCTGCAAACTTCCACATTATGGCTTTTTATTGGTAATATATCCTAAGAATAGTAAAGAGTAGTATATTATGCACTCTCAACAGATGGTTTTGAATAAAGGTTCCTGTGGCTCAGCTGATAAAAATTTACCTGCATTGTGGGAGACCTGGGTTTGATCCCTGAGTTGGGAAGATCCACTGTAGAAGGGAAAGGCTACCCACTCGAGTATTCTGGCCTGAAGAATTCCATGTACTGTATAGTTCATGGTGTCGCAAAGAGTTGGACATGACTGAGTGAATTTCACTTTCACTAATTCTAGAAGATATGAAGTAGATGTGGTTATTGACCCTAAAAAATAGTTGCAATGGGTACAATGTTGTCACACTCTCAAAAATTTAGATGAGCAAAAAAGTCATTTTAAGTGCTATTTGGAGAAAAAAAAAAGAATGACTGATGCCCACTGATGCATCATGAAATTTTTTTAAGATTGTGTGGAGAGGCACCAAAGTTGTCATTCTGAAAGAGTTTGAATCCTAAGAATTACGAAGAAAGTAATTTGGGGGCAGTTGCATCATATGTCGTTGATTATCTACACCAAACTACATCCCTCAGGACTTGCCAGAAATATTCATTTCTTCAAGGTGTTGGAAATCATTAATAAAAGGAGCATAAGCATCAGAGAAAATGCCAACTTCTATTATCCATAAGCTGAAGAGACCTAGAGTAGCTGTTACTTCAGTAAAACCCTTTTCTTTTTCAATATAGCTAATTAGAAGCAAAAGATAAGAAAAGCATTGTTGTTGTTTGGCTGAATGAACATTGATATCCTAATAAAAAACAAGATGAGAGTGATAATCATTCCTTCAAGGACTTGGAGGAATCCTTAATGGTGACTAATAAATACTGAGGTTTCTCAGATAAAAAGAATTGATGTCTACCAAATTCATACTTGATTTATAAAACTGGGGAAAAAAATATCTAGTTCAGGTGAACAGAGATCTAACTACGTTATTATGACAGAGCTGACCCCCTTTCATTGACAGAGAGCCCCTGGAATAAGGGAGAATTTGGAACACTTGATAGCATCACAACTGTATCACTGATCCTGTTCACAGCATCAATTGCCTCACTGTATCTCACTGTCTGCACTGTTCGCTGAACCCAGGGTAGGCAAGGCGCGAGCTTAGAGGCTGGGAGAAGACTGGAGGAGCTATAGGAAGTGCAGTCACGTTTGTTTTTTGTTGTTGTTTTTCCCTGGCAAGAGCCGTAGCATAACCTAATACAACACAACCTGTCTCCTGGCTGGCTTATGGCCATAAGAATATTATCTCCTGGCTGACACAGCATCCCTAGCAGTAGAAATGCTATATCCTCTCTTCTCATGACTGAGCCGATGATACAGCCAAGATGCCGCAGTACTGCCGCTGCTCTCTAGGTGGCGCTCACATATGAATACCACACAGAAACCATGACCAAGCAAGTAACTCATGACAGCGCATGCGCAGTGCTATGAGTGCTCTCAGCTGTCACACAAACTTTTTTTTTTTTTTTTAAACGTGGGACGAGAGAAAGAGGCCGCGGAGCCAAGAGAGCCCTATCAAGCCGTCTTGGCTAGTTTGTGCTCTCCTCTGCTCTCTACTTCCTGCCTGGAACACAGGTCTGGTGTTCAGGTGTGCAATGTCTTGCATGGTGGTCTTAAGACCGTGAAGAGGAAAGTCATCTACAAAAGGGGATGACGCCAGAGGCTGGTGGGATCCTGAAGTCTTGATACCACTATTAACTATAGTTGTCAAGACCGCAGATCCCAGCACAGGGATGCCTGTACTCAAGACCAAACCCCAGTGCTAACTAGTTGTACGAAGTTAAGCAAGATACTAACATTCTTTTTTGTTTGTTTGTTTGTGTATTTTCATTGACAAAATGGAGATAATGTTAGTAAGTATTTGGTTGGTACTGAGAATTAGCATGTAAAGAAAATTTAAAATAATACCTGGTAAATAGAAAGAGTTATGTGAATGGCTTGTTTTTATGATAATAACACTGGACTTTAAAACTCTGAATTTTTTCACTTCCTGAGATTCATGATCAATTTTTTTTAAGTCATTTGAGATAGGTTTTGTGTTATTAGAGATTAAACTCAATCCTTAATAACATAATATGAAAATAGTACAGTAATTACCAAAGAAGAAGAGAGCTATCCATATGTACATTATATGTGCAAAGATATATTATTAGGATTATCTAAAATAGGTTTTTATTTTCCTGGGCTCCAGAATCACTGTGGATGGTGACTGGAGCCACAAAATTAAAAGATGCTTGCTGCTTGGAAGGAAGGCCAATGACAAACATAGTGTATTAAAAAAGACATCACTGCCAACAGAGGTCCATATAGTCAAAGCAATGGTTTTTCCAGTAGTCATTTACAGATATGAGAGTTGGACCATAAAGAAGGCTGAGCCTTGAAGAATTTTTGCTTTTGAACTGTGGTGCTGAAGAGGACTCTTGGGAATCCTTTGGATAGCAAGAAAATCAAATCAGTCAATCCTAAAGGAAAGTAACCCTGATTATTCATTGGAAGAACTGGTGCTTATAAGGAAGACTCAATATTTAGGCCACCTAATGGGAAGAGCTTACTTGTTTGAAAATACCCTGATGCTGGGAAAGACTGAGGGGAAGAGGAGAAGGGGCGACAGAGGATGAGAGGGTTGGATGGCATCACTGACTCAATGGACATGAGTCTGAGCAAACTCCAGGAGACAGTGAAGGACAGGGAAACCTGGTGTGCTGCTATTCATACGGTCACAAAAAGTCAGGCACAACTTAGCAAGTGAACAACAACAACAGCAAAATAGGTTTAATCTTAGGAAGTTAATTTAAGAATATTTTTCAAATATAACACTAAATTCTTTTGAATTCTATGAGGCTTTTGCAAATAAACATACTTGTTTATGAAACAGATTAACTTGAAATTATACTTAAAGCAATTATAGACCAGGTATGGGTATATAGCACCCCCCCCCCACCTCTCTCCACCTCTAAGTCATATAACTAGCAGCACTGATAATCTGATGATAGATGACATATATGTAAATCATATTTGAATAGTTGAGTATATTTGATCCACTTTTAGATTTTTTTTAATGAGTCAATGGATTGAACTCAGCAAATGGTCCCTTCATGCCTTTTATTTTCACTATCTTATAATAATCATTGGCTTCCCTGATGACTCAGTGAGTAAAGAATCTGCCCACAATGCAAGAGACACAGGAGACGCAAGTTCAACCACTGGGTCAGGAAGATCTACTGCAGAAGGAAATGGCAACCCACTCCAGTATTCTTATCTGGAAATTCCCATGGACAGAGGAGCCTGGCAGGCTACAGTCTAAAATTTTACAAGGAGTCAGACATGACTAAGCTTGCAGGCACATAATGATTATGTATTCAGTGTCAGAATATAGTATGAAATTTGTCTTTTTGGCTTATAATTGGAATTTTTAACATTATTAAGTGTCTTTTTTTCCTCTGATGTGACTTAATATGTAACAAAATGGATTTTCTGTATATCCTTGTGTTTGAAATAGTGCTTTGACTTGCTAACTAGTCAAGATTTGCAATTTAATTCAGTAGTTAACGTAATAGTTAAGCCAGTCAGGACTGTTATTAAAAAATTCCTGCCATGATCAGTTTTTTCTCAGGCATTTCTGTTTTGATTTTTCTGATAAGAACATTTAAAGAACAAATGTATGCTCTTGTAGGTAGGTGCCAAATGAATTAATCTCTACTATATGTAGTTTGAAACTATGCTTCAGTAGGTTTCCTAAATATTATTCATGTGTGGCCATGGAACATGATTACTTTATTCCAATGGTTGGTGGGAGGCAGGCTAGATATAATAGGGTTCCCACCACAAGCTGCATAGGTTTCAACTAATATGTGAGATGAATTATGATATGAACACAGGACTCAATTCCTTAAGCTTTTATTTTTCCAAAATAAAGCATCAAATATTACCTACTATCTCTACAGTCTGTTTTGAAATGAATGATCGCAATGCAGGCCAATTGCCAAAGAAAGATAAAGAATATCAAATTTGCTTTGACTATCCCCTTATTTTTGAGAGTAAAGTTATTATTCTTCAAAAAACTTAGAATCTTAAATAGAGGCAGTATTACTTCAAAGTAAGAACTAAGAGCCACAGGGGAAAATCTGCCACAATTTCTACCCCTTATAATTTATCAGTATCTTTAAAAAGTGAGCTCTCTTTTGTTTCTTTGCTAAAATAACTTGAAAGATATAACTTCACATTTGCATTATCAATCAATCAAACTTATTAGTCTAAGCAGTTCATACAGTGAGGAAAAACAACACACTGAGTTTTCCTCCTGCAAAATCCTAATAATCACTTAATTTAACTAGAATTTGAATATTTTGTTTATTTTGGACTTACTACATTGATGCAGAGGAAATGATTAAATGTACTCTGAAGAAATATGCTAATTTTTTTTTTTTTTCCTGAAAAAGAATAGGAAGTATTTTTGCTGTGTGTTGAATTTATCTAAGGGATAAATTAAGACAGGGATGCTCCAGAAGAACATGGATAATTCAAATATTAGATGTTCATGCCACTATTTTGTTACAGGTGTTCTATGAGCAGGCATAAATATGGCAAATGTTGCAGGGTATTGCCCACTTACTGTTTATTAGATCAACGTAGCTTTTGAATCCAGTAGACAAGGTATTCAAAGGGCAAAAGCTGCTTTATCAACAATTGTTCAATTGCTCTTGTTGTGGTTGTTCAGTCTCTAAGTTGTATCCAACTTGTTGTGACCCCATGGACTGCAACATGCCGGGCTCCTCTGTTCTCCGCTTTCTCCTGGAGTTAGAACAATTTATCTCCACTGAATTGGTGATGATATCAAACCATCCAATACGCTGCTGCCACCTTTTGCTTTTGCCTTCAATCATTCCCAGCATCATGATCTTTTCCAGTGAGTCAATTCTTTGCATCAAGTGGCCAAAATATTGGCGCTTCCACTTCAACATCAGTCCTTCCAATGAATATTCAGGGATCATTTCCTTTGGGATAGACTGTTTTGATCTCCTTCCTGTCCAAGGGACTGTAGAGAGTCTTCTCCAGCACCGCAATTCAAAAACATCAATTCTTCAGTGCTCAGAAGCATCAGTTCTTCGGCGCTCAGTCTTCATTATGGTCTAACTCTCACATCTGTACATGACTACTGCAAAACTGTAGCTTTGAAAACACAGACCTTTGTCAGCAAAGTGATGCCCCTGTTTTTAATATGCTGTCTAGTTTTGCCATAAGTTTCCTTTCAAAAATCAAGCATCTTTTAATTTTATGGCTACAGTCATGATCCACACTGATTTTGGAGTTCAAGAAAATAAAATCTGTCACTGTTTCCACTTTTTCCCCATTGATTTGCTATGAAGCTTATGGGACTTCGTATCATGATCTTAGTTTTTTGAATGCTGACTTTCAAGCCAGCTTTTTCACTCTCCTCTTCTACCCTCAAGAGGGTCTTTAGTACCTCTTTGCTTTCTGCATTAGAGTAGTATAATCTGCATATCTGAGGTTAATATTTCTCCCTGCAATCTGGAGTATAGCTTGCGATTCATCCAGCGCAGCGTTTTGTATGATGTACTCTGCATAGAAGTTAAATAAGCAGGGACATAATAAACAGGCTTGTCATTATGCTTTTCCCAACTTTGAATCAGTCTACTGTTCCATGTCTGGTTCTAACCGTTGCTTCTTGACTGCAAGAAGCAGGTTCATATAGGTTGCTCAGGAGAAAGGTAAGGTGGCCTGATACTTCCAACTTAAGAATTTTCCATAGTTTGCTGTGATCAACACAGACAAAGACTTTAACATAGTCAATGAAACAGAAGTAGATTTTTTTTTTCTGGAATTTCCTTGCTTTCTCCATGATTGACAATTGTTGGCAATTTCATCTCTGGCTCCTCTGTCTTTTCTAAACTCAGCTTGTAAATCTGGAATTTCTCAGTTCACATACTTCTGAAGATAGATTGAAAGATTTTGATCATAATTTTTCTGGCATGTTAAATGAGTGTGATTGTGCCATAATTTGAACATTCTTTGGCATTATCCTTATCTGGGACTGGAATGAAAAATGACCTTTTTCAGTTTTGTGGCCACTGCTGAATTTTTTGTATTTGCTGACATTTTGAATTCAGCACTTTAACAGCATCATCTTTTAGGATTTTATAATTCAGCTGGAATCCCATCACCTCCACTAGCTTTGTTCATAGCAATAATTCCTAAGGCCCACTTAACTTCACATTCCAGGATGTTGAGCTCTGGGTGAATGACCATGCCATTGTGGTTATCCAGGTCTTTAAGACCTTTTCTGTATAGTTCTTCTGTGTACTCTACCCACCTCTTCTTAACTAACCTCTTCTGCATTTTTACCTCCTTACTGGTTCTATCCTTTATCATGCCCATTCTTGAATGAAGTTTTCCCTTGGTATCTCCAATTTTCTTGAAGAGAACTCTAGTCCTTCTCAATCTATTGTTTTCCTCTATTTCTTTATGTGTGTGTGTGTGTATGTGTGTGTGTGTGTGTGTGCACTCAGTCACTCAGTCATGTCCAGTTCTTGAGACCCAATGGACTGTATCTTGCCAGGATCCTCTCTGTCCATGGAATTTTCCAGGCAACAATACTTCAGTGGGTTACCATTTCCTACTCCAGGGGATCTTCCCAACCCATGGATTGAACCCACATCCCTGAGTCCCCTACATTGACAAGCAGTTTCTGTACCACTAGCCTGTTTCTTTGCACTGTTCATTTAAGAAGGCCTTCTTATTTCTCCTTGCAATTCTCTGGAATTCTTAATTCAGCTGGATGTATCTTTCCCTTCTCCTTTGCCTTTCACATCTTTTCTTATGTCAGCTTTTTGTAATGCCTCCTTAGACAGTCACTTTGCCTTCTTGCATTTCCTTTTCTTGGGAATGGTTTTGGTCTGCTGTACAATGTTATAAATTGCTGTCCATAGTTCTTCATGTACTCTGTCTACCAGATCTAATCCCTTGAATCTATTTGTCACTTCCACCATATAATTATAAAGGATTTGCTTTAGGTCATACCTGAATGGCCTAGTGGCTTTCCATACTGTCTTCAATTGCAGCCTGAATTTTGCAATAGGGAGTTCATGACCTAAGCCACAGTCAGTGACAGGTATTGTTTGTATTAACTGTATAGAGATTTTCCATCTTTGTCTTCAAAGAACATAATCAATGTGATTTCAATATTAACCAGTTATGATGTTCATGTGTAGAGTCATCTATTTGGTTGCTGTAAAATTGTGTTTGCTATGATCAGCTTGTTCTCTTGACATAAATCTGTTAGCATTTGGCCTGCTTCAATTAGTCCTCTCCAAGGACAAATTTGACTGCTATTCTGGGTGACTCTTGAATTCCTGCTTTTGCATTCCGATCCCCTTTGATGAAAAGGGCATCTGTTTTTGGTGTTAGTCTATAAGGTGTTGTACGTCTTCATAGAATCAGTCAGCTTCAGCTCCTTGGGCATCAGTGGTTGGGGCATAGACTTGGATTACTGTGATGTTTAATGGTTTGCCCTGGAAATCAGCAGAGATAACACTATCATTTTTGAGAGAGCACCCAAGTACTGCATTTTGGACTCTTGTTGACTTTGAGAGCTATTCCATTCTTTCTAAGGGATTCTTGCTCACAGTAATAGATAAAATGGTCATATGAATTAAATTTTCCTATCCCAATCTATTTTAATTTACTGATTTCTATAATGAAATTCAATTTCACCATCTCCTGTTTGCCCGTTACTATTTACCTTAACTCATGCACCTAACTTTCCATGTTTCAATGCAACATTGTTCTTTATAGCATCAGATTTTACTTTCACCACCACACACATCCACAACTGAGCATCATTTTTGCTTTGGCCCAGCCACTTCATTCTTTCTGGAGCTGTTAATAATCGTCCTTCATTCTTCCTCAGTAGCTTATTGGGCATATTCCAGCCAGGAGGTTTTATCTTCTAGTGTCATATATTTTTGCCTTTTCATACTGTTCGTGGGGTTCTTGAGACAAGAACACTGAAGTGAATTGTCTTTTCTTCTCCTGAGTACCATGTTTTATCAGAACTCTACACCATGTCTCATTCATGGCCTTGCATATCATGTCTCATAACTTCATTGAGTTATAAAACCTTTGCCAGACAAGGCTGTGATTGTGAAGGGGACTTGTTCATAGGAACAATTAAATCTAGGTAGATATGTGGAACAAAACAGTCTATTGGCATTAAACAGTCCCAGCTTAGCTTCATGCAGATAATCACTTAGATAAGAATAGTTTCAGGGAATTGAAGGAGAAGTTATCCAATGAGATGCTTTCTTTATAAGTAACAGTCTATTCATTTAATAAGTCTATTCATTTAAAGTGCATTCATTTATGTTTATCCAAGTAAAATATACCTACCACATAAGTAACAGGATATCTGTTCATCTGAATAAGCACAAACAATTTAAACATTTAGTTATTTCAAAAAAAAAAAAAAAAACAAGAAAAATTTAATAGAAAATGAAATAACCTTTGAATATATAATGTAGTATATCACAGAAGAGAAGGGGATCTATATAGTATTGAACCTTGAAGAGCGTAAAAATCTAGATGGATGATCAGTAGCTGCAGAAAGTGTGCCAAGATTTTCTTGGTTTTCCATTTTAATACTAAACTTATGTGGTGTTGGAGAAGACTCTTGAGAGTCCCTTGGACTGCAAGGAGATCCAAGCAGTCCATCCTAAAGGAAATCAGTCCTGAATGTTCACTGGTAGGACTAATACTGAAGCTGAAACTGCAATACTTTGGCCATCTGATGTGAAGAACTGACTCATTAGAAAAGACCCTGATGCTGGAAAAGATTGAAGTTGGGAGAAGAAGGGGATGACTGAGGATGAGATGGTTGGATGGCATCACCGACTCAGTGGACATGATTTTGAGTAAATTCCGGGAGCTGATGATGGACAGGGAAGCCTGGCGTGCTGCAATCCATGGGGTCGCAAAGAGTCAGACATGACTGAGTGACTGAACTGAACTGAACTGACTGAATACATAGCTTAATAAACTACTGTTTACCTGAATCTGGGGGAAGGATATATCTAGTTCACACTTTAGCTAGTAGTTAAGAACTAGTGGAAAAATTCCTCAGAAGAAGGACAAAGACATGCTGAGCTCATACAAGGAAAGCCTGCGTATGACAAGTCCCTTTGATTTGAAGACCTGTGAGCAAGATGCTTGCCTTTTAAGTTGGTAAGTTTGGAAATTATTTGTTATTCAGCAATAGCTGGCTAGCTTGCTCTCTTTCTTGCTCTCTCCCTCTGTTTACTCACTTACTGACCATGTCTTTTCACTCAAGAATGATTTTAGGCTATGCCAATTGTGGCACTGATGATACTTTGCATAAACAAGTTACACCACCAGATGGGAAATGAGAAGAATTTTGTAGTCAAAAACAAAAAAACAAAAACTTCACTTTTCCACAAGCATTGTGATGATTTTCACAGATCTTTTAGCAATTTTAGTATCTGTTATTGACAGTTTCTAAAGAAATTCCCCAAAACTTCGATGTGACAAAGAAAAGATTTAAGGTGTATTGAAATAAAACAAATTTTGATGTATGTGCATTGAGAATACTATCATATTTTCAATATTTCAATGTAACAAATTTTCCAAAAAGTTTAAACTATGGAAAGAAAGCAAACCCTTGGTTTTCCTAAAGCTCAAATAATCTTCAGTATTTCGTATGTCAGTATCATGAGACATTCAAGAAGATCCAGATAACATCATTCTGTTCTTATTTTATTGACCATGAAAGGTAATCACAAAAATATTGAAAGATTTTGCCCAAACAAATGAAGCAGACAAGAATTATGGTGCCTTCAAGATTTGTTTAAATTCAATTTCTATTATGCACAATTCTTGGTAAAGTTGAATAGTAGTAGTTTTTTGAATAGCAATAAACCCTTTTACTCTCCCATGAAACTGGAAAATCAAAATGTCCCATTGGATCACAGAAAAAGCAAGAGAGTTCAAGAAAAACATCCACTTCTGCTTTATTGATTTCGCCAAAGCCTGTGACTATGTGGATCACAACAAATGGTGGAAAATTCTTCAAGAGATCGGAACACCAGACCACCTTACCTGCCTCCTGAGAAATCTGTATGCAGGTCAAGAAGGAACAGTTAGAACCGGGCATGGAACAATGGACTGGTTCCAAATTAGGAAAGGGTATGTCAAGGGTATATATATTGTCACCCTGGTTATTTAACTTATATGCAGAATACATAATGCAAAATGCTGGACTGGATGAAGCACAAGTTGGAATTAAGTTCATTGGGAAAAATATCAATAACCTCATATACCTAGATGACACCACCCTTATGGGAGAAAGTGAAGGAGAACTAAAGAATTTCTTGATGAAAGTGAAAGAGGAGAGTGAAAAAGCTGGCTTAAAACTCAACATTCAAAAAACTAAGATCATGGCATCTGTTCCAATCACTTCATGGAAGACAGATAGGGGAACAATGGAAACAGTGAGAGACTTTTTATTTATTTGTTTATTTATTTATTTATTGGTCTCCAAAATCACTGCAGATGGTGACCACAACCGTGAAATTAAAGGACACTCGCTCCCTGGAAGAAGAGCTATGACCAACCTAGACAGCATATTAAAAATCAGAGCTATCACTTTACCAACAAAGGTCCATCTAGTCAAATCTATGGTTTTTCCAGTAGTCATGCAGTCATGCATGGATGTGAGAGTTTGACCATAAAGAAAGTAGAGCACTGAAGAAGTGATGCTTTTGAACTGTGGTATTAGAGGAGACTCTTGAGAATCCCTTGGACTGCAAGGAGATCCCACCAGTCCATCCTAAAGGAAATCAGTCCTGAATAATCGTTGGAAGGACTAGTTCTGAAGCTGAAGCTCCAATACTTTGGACACCTGATGTGAAGAACTGACTCATTGGAAAAGACCAATGATGCTGGGAAAGATTGAAGGTGGGAGGAGAAGGGGACGGCGGAGGATAAAATGGTTGGATGGCATCACTGAAGTGATTGACATGAGTTTGAGCAAGCCCCGGGAGTTGGTGATGGACAGGGAAGCCTGGTATGCTGCAGTCTATGGGGTCACAAAGAGTCGGACACTACTGAGTGACTGAACTCAACTGACACCTTTTTACTTTCCTATCAAGCTGGAAAATCAAAAAATTTTATACAGCACTGATTTGGACCACATTTACAAAATGCTTACACATCAAAACCATCTCCATGAATTTCCTTTAACACTCAACATTTACAAAATTACAGCATTTCTATTAGAAAGTATCACACTTACCAATGTTCCAGTTCAACACCTTATGTATTGGTTTCTTCTTCTTTTACTTTTGATACAGCTGCACATTTTTAAAATTCAGTTCAGTTCAGTTGCTCAGTTGTGTCCGACTCTTTGCAACCCCATGAATCGCAGCACGCCAGGCCCCCCTGTCCATCTTAAGCTATCATAAATTTCTTTGAAGTCTTATTATGATCAAGTCAACTGTATTTGTTTTTAATTTATTCATCTTGTATTGAAGAATAATTGTTTTACAAAATTTTGCTGTTTTCTGTTAAGCCTCAACATGAATCAGCCACAGGTATACATATATCCCCTCCTTTTTGAAACTCCCTCCTATCTCCCTCCCCATCCTACCCCTCTAGATTGATTGAAGTGCCCCTGTTTGAGTTTTCTGAGCCACACAGGAAATTCCCATTGGCTATCAATTTTACATATGGTATTTTTGAATAGCTAACATCTTTGTGTCAATAAACGCTTCAAATTCTCTACTTATGTAAAATAGTCAAATTCAATTTATCACAGGAAATCTGAGGTAACTTCAGAGTAAGCTTTATGAAAACAAGAATTATATATTAAATATTTTTAATAAAATTGGTTCCATATGTAATTATTTGCCTTAATTTTTCTTTTTTTCCCCATTTATTTTTATTAGTTGGAGGCTAATTATTTTAGAATATTGTAGTATTTTTTGCCATACATTGACATGAATCAGCCATGGATTTACATGTATTCCCCATCCCAATCCCCCTTCCCACCTCCCTCTCCACCCGATCTCTCTGGGTCTTCCCAGTGCACCAGCCCCGAGCACTTATCTCATGCAGTTCCATATGTAATTCTTAACTGTAAAATTGCCATAGATCATTACTTGTGGCTACTTCACTTAAAATATTTACAAGAATTAAATTCAGGTCTTACATAATATCTTCCTCAATTTGATAATCTAAATTTGTTATTTTTTATGTATCACAATATAACAAAATATTAAATATAATAAATATTGTGGATAGTCATAACTAAAGCCCAAGTGGACCTAAGGGGTACTTGGATATTTTGTTTCTGTTTTTACTCCCTTAATATAGATATATTTTTTAATGTTTATGATTCTACAATGTATCCCATTACAAGATATTTTCTGGATGAGCGGTAACAAATAGCAGAGAATATATGAGGAAGATATGGCCAATCTTCACATGTTCTCCTGTGGATAATAAGCAAGGAAGCAAAAAAGACACATAGAAATTTTCTGAAGCACTTAGAAATAGAAGAAGATCGATTTACGTAGGCACAGATCATGAGAAAACAAATGGCTTTACAGTGCCAGTTTTGAGTGTGGGAGAGGATTAAATCAGGGTTATGCCTTTGTTTGACTGGTGTCAAAAAGCCAGAAAAAGGGAAATTGTCTCAAGAGAGTTCAGTTCAGTCTCACAGTCATGTCCTACTCCTTGCAACCCCATGGACTGCAGCATGCCAGTCCATCACCAACAGTCCATCAGCCAACTCACGAAGCTTACTCAAACTCATGTCCATCACCAATTCATGAAGCTTACTCAAATTCATGTTCATCGAGTCAGTGATGCCATCCAACCATCCTTTGTGGCCCCATCTCCTTCCACCTTCAATCTTTCCCAGCATCAGGGTCTTTTCAAATGAGTCAGTGCTTCGCATTGGGTGGCCAAAGTATTGGAGCTTCAGTTTCAGCATCAGTCTTTCCAATGGATATTCAGGACTGGTTTCCTTTATGATGGACTATTGGGATCTCCTTGCAGTCCAAGGGATTCTCGAGAGTCTTCTCCAACACCACAGTTCAAAAGCATCAATTCTGTGGCGTTCAGCTTTCTTTGTAGTCCAACTTTCACATCCATACATGACTATTGGAAAAACCAAAGCCTTGACTAGACAGAAATTTGTTGGTAAAGTGATCTCTGCTTTTTAATATGCTGCCTAGGTTGGCCATAGCTTTTATCCAAGGAGCAAAGGCCTTTTAATTTCATGGCTGAAGTCACCATCTGCAGTGATTTTGGAGCTCAAAAAGTTAAAAAAAAAGTCACTCTTTGTTTCTCTATCTATTTGCCATATAGTGATGGGACCAGATGCCATGATCTTAACTTTTCTGAATGCTGAGCTTTAAGCAATTTTTTTTTTTCTTTTCTTTTTTTTCTCTGGTGCACCGTTCCTGGAAGTACTGCAATACCAGGTCGATGCGTGGAGTGGACGGAGCAAGCTCCTATTCCAACTCCCTGCTCCAAAAATCCAAGCCATTTTTTTCACTCTCTTCTTTCACTTTCATCAAGAGGCTCTTTAGTTCTTCTTCACTTTCTGCCATAAGGATGGTGTCATCTGCATATCTGAGGTTATTGATATTTCTCCCAACAATCTTGATTCCAGCTTGTGCTTCTTCCAGCCCAGTGTTCCTCATGATGTACTCTGCGTATAAGTTAAATAAGCAGGGTAACAATATACAGCCTTGACGTACTCCTTTCTTGATTTGGAACCAGTTTGTTGTTCCATTTCTATTTCCAACTGTTGCTTCTTGAACTGCATACAGATTTCTCAGGAGGCAGGTCTGGTATTCCCATCTCTTTAAGAATTTTCCACAGTTTGCTGTGATCCACACAGTCAAAGGCTTTGGCATAGTCAATAAAGCAGAAGTAGATGTTTTTCTGGAATCTCTTGCTTTTTCAATGAGCTAGTGGATGTCGGCAATTTGGTCTCTGGTTCCTCTTTCTTTTCTAAATGCAGCTTGAACATCTGGAATTTCATGGTTCACATATTGCTGAAGCCTGGCTTGGAGAATGTTGAGCATTACTTTGCTAGTATGTGGGCTGAGTGCAATTGTATGGTAATTTGAACATTCTTTTGCATTGCCTAACTTTGGGATTAGGATGAAAACTGAACTTTTCAGTCTGTGGCCCCTGATAAGTTTTCCAAAATTTTTGGCTTATTGAGTTTATCACTTTAACAGCCTTATCTTTTAGGATTTGAAATATCTCAACTGGAATTCCATCTCCTCCACTAGCTTGTTCTTAGTGATGCTTCCTCCTCTAAGAGGGCTTATGACATACATATCTCAAGAGAGTAAAAGTGATTAATATTGGGAACTTATTGGAAAATAGCAGTTGTGTGGGGCTAGCAGAGTTATGGAAAAGAGAGTTGGAATGAATCCTAGATCACCATGAAATCAAGGAACAGTGCTGAGACAGAAAATAGAAGCTTTTGTTTGGAAGATGGAAGGTACCATTTTGTGGTAGAGATGTTTTGTGGAGCTAAATGAATGCTTTTAAAACTGAAGGGAAAGAGTGTGAATATTCACACTAATAATCAAAACCACATATTTTTTTGTTTGTTTCTAAAATTAGCATACTGATATTTTGGCATGCTTCCCAAAATATGCCTACCACAGAGAGCAGGATACAAATTAAACAAGTCGTGACATAGTAAACATTGTTCTTAGATGTTGCTTATCATTTTCTTAAAATGTACACTCTAAAAATGTGATAGCAAGTGTTCCTTCTAAAATAGAGATGCTTGGTGGCCTGAATAATTATATCACTATAGCTTACTCTCTTTTTCTCCATTCATGTCCTTTTTTCTGTTACAAATATTACTTTATAGTTTTATCAGCAACAAATCTTTTTCCAGGTTTTTCCATAGTCAGAAGATCCACTGAGATCTTCCATCAATAAGTAGTTGGTATAAAGGAATTCATACAGAGAGCATACTTCTCCATAGAAAGTGGTTTTAAACCAAGAAGCTTAGTTAATAATTATTAATTGAGGTATAAGAATATTATATGTTTTGAGTGAGAGAGAGAATATTAAGGAAGAGAAGAAACTGGCCATAGGTATAAGAATAGGAGATAAGAAATGGAACAGAACAACTGCATGTGCAACATGACAGTTAATTACTTACAACTACTTCACACAAAAAATAATATATTAATTCATTAAGGCAAATGTAATGTATTGATTCATTATTCAGCACCTTTTCAAAGTCAAGCATTCCTCTTATTGGTGGGAATCTTAAAGTGAGCAAGGCATCTTTTATTCAATACTCAAATCGGTATGAAAAATTTGCAACTGATTTTATTACTAAATAATGAAGTGTTAAACTTTTACAGCACTATTTTAATATTTTGTACTATTATTAATCCTATAATGACACATGGAAAAAAATTTTACCAGTGCTTAGGAATATAGAAACTTAAACATAGGAAAGTATGTGTTTAAGCAATCTATGGAAACATAAGGAAAGTCTTTCTAGAGCAGATAGGTACTCTATGTCATAGTCAGCCAATTTTAAATAATGATGGCTGGGTAAAGTGGATTATCAGGATACTATGTACTATGTCCTTTAGATTTGTGCCAAGCTTTAATTCTGTGGAAACTTTGTTAGATATTTTATGTCTTATAAATTAACTGTTGATTAATTACATTACAGTGTTTATGTTAATTGACAGTATGTTGATTACATTTTAAACAATGTATTTAATTTTACATCATCTTATATTTATATATTTTTTGATTTGCATCATTTTACTATACTTCTATTCATTACATAACACATTTTGTGTTCTATAGTAAATTACATAGAATGTATGTAATATACACTTTTGTGTATTTTTTTTCTATTCATAATGCATCCTAAATTATGCTTTATATTAGTATATATTATTGTGCCTTTAGTATTCTATAAAACATAAATGTAAAAGAGATTTTATAAATGTAAAATATATGGGTAGTTTACCTGGTAAAGAATCTGTCTGCAATGTAGGAGCCCCCAATTCAATTTCTGGGAAAGAAAGATCCACTGGAGAAGGGATAGTCTATCCACTGGAGAAGGGATAGTCTACCCACTCTTATAGTTTTTACCTTCTCTGGGTGGCTCAGCTAGTAAAGAGTCTGCCTGCAATGTGGGAGACCTGGGCTCAATCCTGGTTTGGGAAGATCCTCTGGGGAAGGGAACAGCTATCCACTCTGGTATTCTGGAGAGTCAGACACAACTGAGTGACTTTTGCTTTCATATATGTGAATTACATATAAATATATGATCAATAAAACACCAAAGACACAATGCATAAAAGAAATAGTGGATACCCTGTATTCCATTAAAATTAAAAGTTTCTACTCTGTAAAAGACAATATCAAGTGAATGAGAATACAAGTCACAAACTGGGGGAAAACATTTGAAAAAGACATGTGACAAATAATTATTATCCAAAATATGCAAAAATATCTTAAAACTTAAATGAAGAAAACAAATAACCTCATTAAAAACTAGGCCAACAATCTGGAGATACACGTCACCAAAGAAGATATATAGGTGACACATAGCCATTTGGAAAGATACTCTACATCCTATTCCATGAGGATAATTCAAATTAAAACAATGAAATAACACTACAGACCATTAGTAGCCAAATTCTGGAACACTTGACAAACCAAATGGTGATGAGAAGGTGGAGCAACGGGAACTCTCTTCATTCCTGGTGAGAATGTAAAGTGGCACAGTCACGTCAGAAGACAGTGTGGAGGTTTCCTAAAAAATAAACATACTCTTATCATATGATACAATTCTTGTGCATTATTGGTATTTACACAAAGGAATTGAAAAATTATGTCTCCACAAAATTCTGCACAAAAATATTTATAATATCCTTATAAACAATTGGCAAAACCTGGAAGCAATTATGATGTCTTTTAATCAGTAAATGAACAAATAAATGATAGAACAGCCAGACCTTAGAATATTATCCAGTGCAAAAAAGAAATGAGTTATCAAGCCATGAAAAGACATGGATAGAACACAAATGTCTATTAGTAAGTAAAGGAAGCAAGTCTGAAAATGTTATATACTGTGTGATTCAAACTATATGACTTCTGGAAAAGGCAAAACTATGGAGAAAGTGAATGGATTAGTTTTTGTCAGAGGTTGGATTGGAGGAAGTTATACATAAGCAGAGCACAGAGGAATTTTGGGGCAGTGAAACTACTATGTATGGTACTATAAAGAAGGACAAATGTCATTATTATCAAAATCCGTAAGATGTACAGAGGCTTCATCTGGTAAAGAATGCACTTGCAATGCAGGAGACCTGGGTTTGATCCCAGGGTTGGGAAGATCCCCTGGAGGAAAGCTTGGCAGCCCACTCCAATATTCTGACCTTGGAGAATCCCCAGGGACAGACAAGACTGGTGGGCTACAGTCCATGGGGTTGCAAAGAATCAGACAGGGCTGAACGACTAAGCACAGAACATAACATGTACAAATTCAAGCAAACTCTAAAGTAATCTCTGGGCTTTGGGTGATAATGACATATCAATGTAGGCTTATTTTGATTTTAATTAATTGATTATAGCCCATGTACCACTCTAGTGCAGGATTTTGATGGGGGGAATATGTGCATATGTGGGAGCAACGGCTATTAGAGTAATTTTGGTATTCCCCTCAATTTTGTTATGAATTTAAAACTTTTCTGAAAGATAAATTCTATTTAAAATATAGAATTTCAAATATATCAGATTATATAAGGTTTCTTCTCTCATATTAAAATATATGCTTAAGATTACATCACCAAATCTTCAGCTCAGTTCAGTCACTCAGTTGTGTCCAACTCTTTGTAACCGCATGGACTGCAGCATGCCAGGCTTCCTTGTCCATCACAAACTCCTGGAGCTTGCTCAAATTCATGTTCATTGAGCTGGTGATGCCATCCAACCATCTCACCCTCTGTCATCCCCTTCTCTTGCCTTCAATCTTTCCCAGCATCAAGATCTTTTCCAATGAGTCAATTCTTTGCATCAGGTGGCCAAGGTATTGGAGCTTCAGCTTCAACCTCAGTCCTTCCAATGAATATTCAGGACTGATTTCCTTTCAAATTGACTGGTTGAATCTCTTTGTGGTCCAAGGGACTCTCAAGAGTCTTCTCCAACACGACAGTTCAAAAGAATCAATTCTTCAGTGCTCAGCTTTCTTTATAGCCCAACTCTCAAAAAATGATCTGAAAGTTTCATATTTAGTAACCAATTGATTTCCACAGAAACAAATTCTTAATTTTAATTATAAATCCTCATATTTCCCCCATATTACATCTTTTTCATTGACACTTAGTCTGCTTGCAGGAATATTTTCCATATTCTTATAGAACTAATTAGGTACTGAAAAATTAGAGAATTTATAATTAAAATTAAGGGTCTGTTTCTGTGTAAATCAATTGATTACTAAGTATGAGACTTTCAGATCATTCTCTCATTTTTTGGTAGTGTACTCCATTTTCTTTATTATTTCAAAATTTGATAAATACACATAAAAATAAACTATATTGTTAAACTCTCATGGATCTAGTTAATAGGTCCAAATTGAGTTTGAAGTTTCAGGTTTTGTGAAAGCATACTACAAAATAGAATTTGAAAATATTTAGTGATACATAACAGCAATCATTGATTAGAGAGTTCCATGTTGCAGATAAAATTAGTGCATAAGTATTTATTCATCAAGCAATGATATAGAGAAAAACAAGTAGATTTCTTTAAGTTTTAATTAAAATAATACTATGGACAATAGTACGCTAAATCTTGAAATGAGTTTCTCCTATACTTGTACTCCCACAATCTTGGTAGCATATTTATTTCTATTTTTTAGCTATATTTTTGGTAAGTTACTGTCACTGAAATTGAATTAAGTCAGATTATGAATGAAAAACCAAGGAGATAAAACTGTTCAATTATCAGGTTTCACTCATTTCAGTTCTATAATAATATCATCCAGTTGTCCAGGAATTATAGCAATTTAGTTACAAAATGGGAATATTTTAATAGATTATTGCTAATATGTATTTATTCTCAGTTCAGTAAAATTTTAAAGACAGCTAATGAACAACAAATCCGAAACACAGAAAAGTATGGGAAGATAAAAGTAACCCATGCAAGTTGAAACATCATGATACATTTTTTGTTCTATGTAAAATTTACTTTGAAGAGTATTTAAATTTAAGAAACAAATCAGTGCCTTTCCTCTTAGAATTGTATTTATTATTTCCAAATTTTCTGCTGATGCAAAAATAGAGATAAATTCTCAGAGAAGCAGGTGTTGTAAACAGGATATAACATGCAGCTTTCATTGATTTGCTTTCTCTGACAGAACATCAAATTACTTTCACAAGACACTGATTGAAAATGCATTTTTCCCCTTCCACATCAGATGTGTGCTTTACTGTTTTCATATTTTTGAAAGGGTAACAGATGATCATGTTCATCTGACTTCCCCACAACCATACGGCCAAGGACATTTAAAGAGGGAAATGTCTTTTAATTTGTTTCAATTACTAATGTCAATCACTTTAGAATAAATGATACATTCTGTTCCTAATAAGCAGAGTATATTGCTGTTGATATTTAAAACTATGATATGTGTGAATTTTTATAACAATGTCAAGAAACAGTTTCTCATCAAGATGGGTATACTTTTACTGAAGGAAATGACTATTAATATAAAAAAGGTCAAGATGTTACTGGCAACTCTTTTTATGGCATTTTAGAGTATAATATTCTTGGTGGCTCAGTTCATTTCAGTCCAGTCACTCAGTCATGTCTGACTGTTTGCAACCCCATGGACTGCAATACACCAGCCCCCCTATCCATCGCCAACTCCTGGAATTTACTCATGTCCATTGAGTCAGTGATGCCATCCAATCACCTCGTCCTCTGTCATCCCCTTCTCCTCCTGCCTTCAATCTTTCCCAGCATCAGGTCTTTTCAGTCAGTCAGTTCTTTGCATCAGGTGGACAAAATATTGGAGCTTCAGCTTCAGCATTGATACTTACAAAGAATATTAAGGACTGTTTTCCTTTAGAATGGACTGGTTGGATCTTCTTGCAGTCCAAGGGACTCTCAAGAGTCTTCTCCAGCACCACAGTTCAAAGGCATCAATTCTTTGACCCTCAGCTTTCTTTATAGCCCAACTCTCACATCCATACATGACTACTGGAAAAATCATAACTTTGACTAGACGGACCTACACTGGCAAAGTAATGTCTCGGTTTTTAGTATGCTGGTTAGGCTGGTCATAACTTTTCTTCCAAGGAGCAAGCGTCTTTTAATTTCATAGCTGCAGTCATCATCTGCAGTGATTTTGGAAACACCATTTCCACTGTTTCTCCATCTATTTGCCATGAAGTGATGGGACAAGAGGCCATGATCTTAGTTTTCTGAATGTGAGCTTTAAGCCAACTTTTTCACTCTCTTCTTTCACTTTCATTAAAAGGCTCTTTAGTTCTTCTTCACTTTCCTCCATAAGAGTGGTGTCATCTACATATCTGAGGTTATTGCTATTTCTCCCGGCAATCTTGATTCCAGCTTGTGTTTCATTCAGCCCATCGTTTCTCATGATGTACTCTGCATATAAGTTAAATAAGCAAGGTGACAATATACAGCCTTGACATACTCCTTTCCCTATTTGGAACCAGTCTGTTGTTCCATGTCCAGCTCTAACTGTTGCTTCCTGACCTTCATACAGGTTTCTCAAGAGGCAGGTCAGGTGGTCTGGTATTCCCATCTCTTTCAGAATTTTCCAGAGTTTGTTGTGGTCCACCCAGTCAAAGGCTTGGGCATAGTCTTAATGGCATAGTTCTTGGTGGTTACAAATATATTATAGAAAATATTTAATGCTTAATATTTTTTTAGTACTTAATATTTAGTATTGATATATTTGTTCTTTCAACATTATTATGTCTTCATAGCATGCAAGGGTAATAGATTGTCCTTTATGGCATCAAAGGAGCTCATGGAGGTAAGAACAAGCTGTTCCTTCAAGAGTGGATGAAATAGCTTAATGGCATTCTAAAATAAGCTCCTACTCTGATACTTCAAAGTCTGATCTTAGTTGAATTTACTTCTTATGGTTATGTTCTTTCTTCTCTGAAATCTAACTTCATGCCTAGTCTGTATCCCCATTCTGATGCAAACTGCTTTAAAGTGTTAAAGTCTTATTTTAAACATTATTTTCCCCTATAATTTTATTATACATTTAAGGATATGATCCATTAGTTTTATCTTCCTCAACATTATAACTAAGGTTTTGTACATATGAAAACTTATTGAAGTCCTCCTTTCATTAAGTCATATTAAGCAAATAAATAAGTATTAGTGCCATGAAAAATACCAATTTCCCTGACAAGAAAAATTTAAGGTATATTTTCCATGTAAATATGTTTATAAGAGATATTAATTATTTTTCAGTTAATGAGCTATAATCTAAAATGTAAAAATGTAGCCTTCCCTTATGGAATTTATTAATGTGCAAATAAAAGTGTTTTTATTTTAGTTTTAAACACTAAAAATGTTTCATTTTCTTTACAGAATCTGCTCATCACTTTCTTTTTGACCTTTAAATTATACTACATGCATTTTAAAAACATACATTTTTCTGCTTATTGTAAGATATGGAAACTAAGGAAAACAACAATGAAACATTAAATAAAGGAAAGTGATGAAACAATTGACCATGCACAATTAAGTTTATTCGGTAGGACCTGGGTTAAACTTCAAGTGTATTGTTGGTCCTTTCTCACCACCACCCTCCCCGCCCCAAGAAACATTTTTTTTTCCCATTTATTTTTATTAATAAAAATAGTTGGAGGCTAATTACTTACCGGAACCTGGTGGTCCGGAGTCAAAGATGAGACAGTGAAAGAAGGAAAGAGTCTAATATTCCCTGGGTTATGCAGCCGGCTTTCACGCTGCAGGGAATCAGCCAGAAATAGAAAAAGAGAGAGAGAGAGAGAGAAGGAAAGAAAGAAAGACACGGGGACCCAAGCTCTGATGGAGCAAAGGTGTTTTAATCAACATGGTGTGGTCATATACACTGTTTTACAAGGTAGTTATTCTCAGCAAAGATAAAGATTAAAATTCCAGACTTACAAAACATAAGGCGATGCCTGTTAAAGAGAGAAGAGGGTACTTAGCACCATAATGAGAAATTAACAAAGGAAATGCCTGGATTCCTCAGTCCTGGGAAAGGCGTGCCTCTCCTCTTAATTCCTGAATATTCAGGAATTAATAAGGACCAAAGGATTCCTGTCAGATCCAAAACATCACACAGGAAGCCTCCTATTAAATGCTTCCTGACAATCTATATGATGTACATATTTGACTTAAAACAAATATTATTTGTAAACAACATGCTCAAAATACCATGAATAAGCAATCATGTACACAAAAATAAATAGAAATGACGAGAAATTATATATCAAGAAAAAAGTAAAAAAAAAAAAAAAAAAAAAAAGGTTTGTGACAGTATCATCAGGGAAAGGAGAAACAAATGTAGAAAAACAAAGCAAGAAAACAGAATAGAAAATTAACTGTACTTTTCTATTGCTAAACACAACCCAAATTGTTAAGGGAAGCACACTGATTGAAACCGCCCACCCTGGCCAGGCACCATAGTAACCATTTGCATGAGTTGTTTTATGACAGGAGATCCTGATAAGGAATACGGAGCAAATAAGCCACCACCAGCCAGAAGAGTTTGGGAAAGGTTGAAAGGAAACATCGTGTGTCCGTCCACTTCCCAGAATCCCTCTCGCTAGCATCCATCTTGGCTGAGCGATGCTGTGCCACCAGGAAAGACTCTGAATTAGAATGATTGGCCAAAGACCACCCAGCAACTAATCCCATCACCATAAAACTGGAGACTGTGAGCCACTGGCAGAGCAGCTCTCCTGGTTCCCTCACCCTCCTGCTCTCCTCCAGGGTGCCCTTTCCCAATAAAGTCTCTTGCTTTGTCAGCACATATGTCTCCTCGGAAAATTCATTTCCAAGTGTTAGACAAGAGCGCAGTTTCGGGCCTTGGAAGGGGTCCCCCTTCTTGCAACAAAATGACAATAAAAGAGTAGTAAAACTGAATGTGCTAAAAGTCTAAATATCTTCAAAATAAAAGAACCAATGAAGCATTTGTTGTGCCAAAAATGCAGACCACTATTGGAAATAAGCATATTGTACTGTATTACATTGTACAAAATAAAAATTTGTTAAATGTTTTCTTAAACCCCTAACATCTAGTTACAAACTATTAAATCACCCATAAGAATAAACACGTAGCTATGAATAAATATAACACCAAGGGATAGAACTCATTAAATAAAACTCTAAATATTTGCTATGTAATTTTCTTTAACTTATCCACAGGTGTAATTTTAATATCATCTAAAGAAAAAATTATGCAAGAAAAAATTAATTTGGAAAAAGTAAAGGTCACCCCCTTCTTTATGCCAAATGTCAATATGTATTCCAGTGGATTAAAAGTTAAATATAAAAAGGAAGCCAGCATCATTCCTGAAAATACAAATATCAATCTTCCCCTGGAGTGTGCATGTTCAGTTATGTGGGACCCCATGGACGATAGCCTGCCAGGGTTCTCAGTCCATGGAATTTCCCAGGCAGGAATACTGAAGTAGGTTGTCGTTTCCTACTCCTACTGGAGTGGGATCTTCCTGACCTATGGATCACCCCAGGTTTCTTGCATCTCCTGCACTGGCAAGTGGATTCCTTATCACTGAGCCCCCTGAAAAGCCCTCTCCTGGATTGAGGAACAAGCAATGATAATAGATATACAGCAAAGCATTAGTTGAAAGTGTTTCATGAAAACATTTTTAAAATGTAGTTTTAAAAGAAAATATATTTATAATTCCATCTTCAATAAATTTATAGAACACATAGATCTCTTAGAAAAATGACATTTTATAAACTGTATAAATTCTATGCAGATAAATTTTTCTGTTATTTTTAGACAAGACAAAAAATGTAAATAAGGTAAATGTCTTTGCTGTTTCTTGGAAGAATGAATTTATTTCTAGTTTACTCTTAAGAATTATCATTTTTTTGTAATTTTGCATTAATTGAGGGTATTCTTTGGCACTTCCACTAGGACACATTTTGAGCCTTGTCTTCTGTTTCTCATAGGTTTTGGAAACCAAGCCCAAATCATCAGGAGTAGATAGGTCTTTCTACCCAGAGTAGAACATTTCTTTCTATCCAGATACTTACTTTCTCCTCTTTTTTTTTTTTTCATCTTTTTGCTATGACTGTGAGGTAATCACTACATAACAGTTTAAACAATGTTATTGAACAGAATTTTTATTTTTCCATAGTTCATGAGAAAGACTCCATATCACTTCCCTCTCATGAGAGAGGATCCTGAAGGCTATAGCCCATGCGGTTGCAAAAGATTCAGACACAACTTAATGACTAAGCAACAATATAATTAAAAAACAAACAAACAAACAAAAATAACTAGTAAATGTAATTATCAATAAATATAAAAAGCAAAATAAAATTAGGAAAAAAAAAATGCTGGCAGCTTATGTAAAAGGCCAAAAATTAAAATTCTTAATTTTTAAGAGATCTTGGAAATTTCTAAGTTTCTTTTATTCATTGGCTATGAAGACTAACTGATGAAATAATCTTTTCAGAAATTATGAAATATAGGAATATACTTTTATTTCTATATTAAATAAAGAAAAAACATTCCATAGACCTAATTAATAAACATGTACTGAAGAATGTTTTAAGACTCTTCAAATAGTAAACAGTGAACTACTTGCCTGTCTTCTTTGAAAAGGTGTAAATAAAATACAGAGACATAATTATCTCTGGAGTCGTTATTTTTTTAAACAACAACTAAGAAGAGTATAAAACAGGTTATTGAATTAACTATCATAGAAAGTTTTTGTATGCTCCTTGGAATCAGGGACTAGATGGATATATTCTTTCTCTCCTCTTTTTAATTAGCTATGCAGAAGAAAATTAGATAAAATTAGCATAATTATGGAAATAAGGATATATTTTTAAAATATGTATTTGCAGCAATAAAACATGGGAATATAGCTAGTTTTTCTAGTTCATTTTAGTAGTAAAAGATGTTTTTTATTTATTCAGTATAAGAGAATGCATTGATTTTGTGTTCCCCTATAGCTAGTACTCCATAGGTATGTATATAAATAAGGTAAATGTCTTTGCTGTTTCTTGGAAGAATGAATTTATTTATACATAGGTCTGTATGTAGAACTCCATCACTAGTGCTTAGATCTCTCCACAAAGAACATATAAAAAATTTGGGAAAAAAACATAAAACAATGTTTGAAAACTTCAAATACACTTCAAGAGCAGTCAGAACTTAAGGGGCAAAGATCTTGGGAATAAGGGTAGTATATCCATCCAAGGCAAACTTCTCTGAATCTCTTTGTCCTCAGAGTATTTGCTGGTTCACACCTAGGGACAAAGAGATGTAACAGGGGGAAAAAAAAATCTGCCTAATATTTTCTACACTTTCAGTGGACTTGGGGTGAAAAAAACTGAAGTTTGAATTTTTTAAGGCAGCAAAAATTCCAGAAAGAAGAATGCCAGGGTGGAAAAAGGCCACTGAGAAATGAACCCAACATTCTTCAATAATTTTTTTTTTCCTGAGGCATATGGCAAATGATATGTTACACACAAATGGACTAGCCTATGAGAAAACAAGCAGAATTCATTTGCTAGTCAGATATAACATAAGCACAGATTTCAGCATACAGTACTGAGAAGACAACAATTTGATCTCAAGCTTTTCAAGTAGCAAGGGCTGAAGTAAATACTTCAGGCTTTAATTTGAGATGTCTGAGTAATGAAAGGTGCCCTATAAGTAAAGGAAAAAAAGACCCTGATGCTTGGAGAGATTGGGGGCAGGAAGAGAAGGGGACGACAGAGGATGAGATGGCTGGATAGCATCACCGACTCGATGGGCATGAGTTTGAGTAAACTCCAGGAGTTGGTGATGGACAGGGAGGCCTGGCGTGCTGCGATTCATGGGGTCACAAAGAGTCGGACACGACTGAGCGACTGATCTGAACTGGACTGAGTGTATATATGTCATTGCTACTCTTTCAATTCATCCAGCCCTCCTCTTTCCCTTCTGTGTCCACAAGTCCATTCTCTACATCTGTATCTCTATCCCGGCCATACAAAGAAGTTCATTGGTACCATTTTTGCAGATTCTAAATATATATGCATTGATATATGATATTTGTTTGTCTCTTTCTGAGTTACTTTACTTGATATGACAGACTATGGGTTCATCCACATCAGTACAAATGACCCAATTTCATTGATTTTCATGGCTGCATAATATTCCATTGTTTATAGGTGCTATGTATTTTTTATCGATTCATCCCTTGATGAACATTTAGGTTGTTTCCATATCCTGACATTTGTAAATAGTGCTGTGACAAACATTGGAGTACATGAATGTTTTTGAATTATCGTTTTATCAGGGTATATGCCCAGTCTTGGGATTTTTGAATCATAATGGTAGTTCTATTTTTAGCCTTTTGAAGAACCTCCATAATGTTATCCAGAGTGGCTGTATCCATTACATTCCCACCAACAGTGCAAACGGTCTCTCTTTTTCTGTAGCATTTTCCAAAAACTAACTTTTGATTTTATGTTAACTATTTCTTTGAGGAGAGAGGGGTTCGAAATTGTATTTCCTGATTTTTATCCCAGCTCCACCCTCTCAAAGAGGAGAGAGATTTCTGTCCTTATTTTTGTCCTTATAGGAAGTGTTATGGCATCGGTATAGATGAGTATTTCTTATTTGCAAGACTCATTTCATTGCAATGAGGCACTTTGGAATGATGGAGATTATCACCTCTTTTTATCTTTCTTTGTCTGCCTCTAGGACCCCAGTTGCTGCAGGATGTATTATAAGTATGGTTTTCTGTCAGTGTGGAGGTTTCTGTTTTTCTTTGCCCAAAGACTGCTGAATTCACAAGATATACAATTTCCTATCATTCATCCCATGTTCCACCCCATTTCTCTGCTCATATTTAGCTAAGTGCCTTCTCTAACATTCTCCTTGAAGGAGTTTGGGCCCTTAAAATTTTGACAGTTTCTATTCTGTGGCTGCTTCAATGTGAGCAGGGACATTGTCCCTGGGGGTTCCAGATCCCCTTGATATCTATTCGAGGTAAGGTTCTCAGGATTGTTTACAGTCATGGGTCTGAAGACTGGGAGAAGGAGTATGCAGCCTTGCCCAATGGATATAAATAATCTTCATCTTCAGGTGAGATGAACTGAAATCCTTGTTGGAAAACCATTAGAAGTTGGAGTTGTTGCATTCTAGATGATAAAAATGTGAAGACCAAATAGAAAAATAAAAAAGTAAATATAGTGGCTATTAGACCTAGACTTCACACCTATCCACCACCACCTAGTCCAGCCTACCTTGGTCAATCTGGGTATCACAAACCTGATAAATGGCAACCCTGAGGGCCCCAGCATCCTCTGACCTGTGTCCTATCCTGGCATCCACAGTACCCAGGATGAGTGACATTCTTCAGATCTCCTCTATAGATTTTATGACAAATGATTAATCTCTGTGTTCTAGGGAGCATTCCCCTGTAATGGACATTTTCATAGTTCCAGAACCTATTTGGGTCTCATTTCCATTTCTCTAAAAATATGGCAAGTATGTGAAGAGAGGCACTGGTCACTAAGGGAATTTTTGTGTGGAGTTGTGTTAAAACTCTATTATCCAAGAAAGTTTCAATTTACTTCAGATTACTGTCTATTCAAGAATTTTATATTTCCATAAAGTGGAACCTGATAGCAGTTAATCAACTGGTAAATTAAGCAAACCAAGGACAAAGATCCTGTGGTTTGAGACCCTAGCTGTCTGTGAGAATGGCTGGAAACTTTTCTTGACATGATGTCCTGCACATATATGACAATGAGCTGTGCAAGATATAGTGGCAAGGTTGGAAGATGCCTGACAAATTTGTTTCTGCCATTTCCAGCAGAGTAAGACAAGAAAGTACGAGTGAGACAGGGTTGCAGAAATGAGACAAGAATAGTCAGACACAGGTGGAGCAACAATAAGTCTGTAAGAGTAGCCACAGGGAAGGTGGTGGCATGCTTTAAACTATGTGCCTAGAGATGGTGAGTGGAAGTTGTCTTGAAGTGAGCAAACAGATCAAGAATCTAACTAGTCTGTTCCATGACCCACTTACCCTCATATGGGAGTCTTCTAGGGGCAAGTCTCTAGTGGTTTTTATGTATAAATATGTCCAAAAGATGAACAAAGAAAGCAAGAGAGAGAAAGAGAGAGTAGTGGTAGGAAGTCAGGCAACATCTCTCAAGTACAAGTGAAGTGAGAAGCTGAGGCTTACTGGAACTCTCCTGGTTGGCTCACCAATGATATTACTGGAGAGTAGGTTCTTGTCTCATTGCAGAGAGTATTCAGAAATGAGACACAGAGGATGAGAGAGAAAATTAATTGACAGTATTTCCTCTGGAAGGAGATTTGGCAGGCTCAGATGAGCAGTTGCCCTGAGTTCCTCTTGGCAAACTGGCTATGTGAATATGATTGGGCAGAATAGTCATTGAGGAAGGAGGAGT